>NC_084652.1:5407182-5721349 GCF_019802595.1 Syngnathoides biaculeatus | reverse complement strand
GAAGCGAGATTTTGTCGACGCCAAGTTCAGCGCAGCGCTCGGGATTGACTTCCCCTGGCTTTGTGCAGATGGACGCTGTAGGAGTTTGGGGTTTTCATCAGCGGCAGATGTAGCAGATCGTCCGTTGTTTGGATTGCTAAAAAAAACCTGCCGTGGATAGTGCAAATTCTACTACGTGAGAGCATTGTGACAGCCAAAAAGTTACTGCAATTGGCAATGAACTGCAATCGAGGGAATGATACGCTTACATAAAATGCAAATCTTATGTCGAATGTTGATCTGCTCGAATGATACCTGAAATGTTACCAAAAAAAAAGAACAAAAGCGTATCGTGACTTTTGGGACGACCTGCAGTTTGAGCATTCTTGCGACGCGTGCGGTGGGAGCAAATAACCCCCCCCCCCCCCAACCCCGCCTCCATCTTGATTGCCAGTCAATATTTTATCAGCGCAACTTTTTCCCGGGTGTCGGCGGCGATGACTCATCCGTCAGACGCACGTCCCGCCGTGTCGTGTCAGGCTGTCTGCCGTTTGTTTGCGCCGTCATGTGCGACCTTGGGCGCTCGCGCACTCAAGGCTGATTGAGCAGGAGCGGGACGTTTTTGGAGCGTGTCGAACGGGCTGTCAATCATAACAATGAGACGGGCGCCGTGTGCAGATTCATCTGCTAAAGCGTCGGTGTGAAACACTCGCGGGGATGTGATGCGTTGTCATACGCAAAGTGTTATCTGTTCCAATTGTGCTTATCACTAATATGTAATTTAACATTTGCAAAAGGATTATTTGTCTTAACTAAAGAAGTATACTTCGACCTTGGATTGGCCAATCACAGGACACTTACAAGCAAGGCACACCAAGAGACAATTTAGTTTTCCATTCACCTAAACAAACAAAACGTGCATTGGAAAAGTGTGGGGAAACTCAAGTCCCCGCATGCTCCACACAGGAAGGACTAGGGCAGGGATTCAAACCCGGAACTTCAGAATTGTGTGGTGGATGTCCAAACTTGGCATTTGCACATTTTTTCTCTAGTACTTTCTCAAATGTTGTGTGATTTTCATGTTTGTATTTTTTATCAATATTTTTAGTTGTCTTTTTGTAATATTTCTTCCTAATGATCTTTTTCTGTTAATATATTCCAATATTTTTCTATAGTTACTATATACTTCCTTCCAACCATTTTCTTTTCCACCGTGCCGCCCTTATAATTTCATATTTTTTTCTCAATCGCTTTGACAAATGTTTTGGCATTTTTTTTGTCACATTTTCATGCCAGGCCTGGTCGCCATCCAATCGCAGGGCACATCGAGACAAACAGCCGCACTGGCAATCACACCTATGGGCAATTTAGAGTGTCCAATTAATGTTGCATGTTTTTGGGATGTCAGAACGGTGAGGCCACTGCTTTGTCAGCTGATCCACCATATTTTTTTTATCAATATTTGTAGTTGTTTTTGTAATATTTCTTCTGAATTATATTTTTCTCTTAATATATTCCAATATTTTTCTATATTGCATTTTCCCTAATACCTTTAAAGTCAAAATATATTTTATTTTATTGTATTAGATATTGTATTCATTTTTCTTATACAGATTTTATTTTTTTCAAATATTTCCTCTCTTTTTCCTAATATTTTTAAATATTTTCCTTCAAGATTTGTGTGAATTTGAGGCCTTAAATGTCCGTATTTTTAGATATTTAGAGCATTAATGCTTTGGCTGTCATCAAGGTTGTGAAGAATATTTTGACTCATTACAAAATTTGATAGTTGTGAAATTTTCGCATACTTTCATCTTTTCCCCATTTTGTATGTTCATCATGGCACAGTGCGATTCAAAGTTCTAGGGTAGTGGTTCTCAACTTTTTTATCCCAAGTACAGCCTACAAAGGTATTTTCCCTTTCGAAGTACCTCCATTATGACAATATTAAAATACAACAGTGTACGAGGCTGAAATGTTTATTTAAAAAAAGGAATATTGAAAGCCTCCTTAACAGTCTGAACATTTAACAGATTTTAAATCTGGGAAAATGAAGAACTGTCCTTGAATAAGAAGGAACCGAAATGAGTTTGTGGGAATGTGGTTTGTCTTGGCAGACATCAACATGGCGGGGGAGCCCAAACCCTACCGGCCAAAGATAGCCACCAAGAGGCCGCTGTCCTCACTCTTCAGGTTGGACCTCAACTTCAATAATAACTTACATTTAACATTTGTATGCAATATTTGTACCGTAGGTTCCGGCCTACAGAGCTCACCTGATTATAAACCTCACCCAGTACATTTGTAAAGGAAATACCATTTGGTACATACACAAGCCGCACCTGTGTAAAAGCCGCAAGTGCCCACATTGAAACACGAGATATTTACAAAGAAAGACAGTACACAGAAAGACTTTTCATAGTTTTAATACCTTAGCTTAGCTTAACATAGCAACAACACGGTAGTACGAACAGGGCTGGTAAAAAAAAAAAAAAACGCGGCAGCTACACAGTAGCAACACAGTAGCACAGCGCTAAGAGGGACAGTCAAAGAAAACATACCGGTAAAAATCACAGATACACGAGAGTAACACAGCAGGTATGCGTTACCACAGCTCTAACTCTAGCGCAACGCTAACAGAACTAATAAAAAAAAAAAAAAAAACATACCAGCAAAAATCACTGAGACACAGGAGTAACACAGCAGCAACACTTTAGCACAGTGCTAACTCTAGCGCAGCGCTAACAAGGCGGTTTAAAAAACAAACATACTGGTAAAAATCACTGAGACTCGGGAGTAACACAGCAGCAACACGTTTGTACAGCGCTAAGGCTAATGCAGCGCTAACAGGGCCGGTTAAAAAAAAACATACCAGTAAAAATCACTGAGACTCGGGAGTAACATAGCAGCAACACGTTAGCACAGCGATAACGCTAGTGCAGCGCGAACAGGGCCGGTTAAAAAAAAAACATACCGGTAAAAATCAGTCCCTCGACACATATATTCCACCGGTCTCATTCTTACCTTTTCCGCTCGAGTGCCCCCTTGCGGCCGTTAGAAAAAAAATGCACAAGTTAGCCGTATCACCGCATAAATCGCAGGGTTGAAAGCGTGTGAAAAAATTTACGGCTTATAGGCCGGAAATTACAGTAGTTAATGCCGGTTGCTTTATCTTAGCCGCCAGCAAGCGGGCTTGTCCTGACATTTGCTATCATTAAACGGCCTGTCAATCAAAGTAACTTGTGTTCATAATTCAAAATGTCTTAACTTCACTTTTTGCTTGTTTTCGGCAGTGGCTACGATTTAGACTACGACTACTACAGAGATGATTTCTACAGCAGGTGCGTTCTTTGTAAAATTCACGTGCCTCAATAGCGAGGTCGGCAATTTGTGGATCACATCATATTCGTAGAATCATAAATATCAGGGGTTGCAACTGTACAGTCATTTTTGTATGGCGCACAGAATGTACTAACGAAGCGGCAGGACGTGGAAGTTCTTAGCGTGCTAGCCTCAGATCAGCTGCTGTCAACAAATACAGCGCAGCTCAGCCTCTGGCTAGCAACATCCTTTTCATGTCAAACTTGTTGGAACTTTCCTAAAAAGAAAAGATTTTATTTGTTAGACAATCAATATTGATGTTAATTTCATTACATATATTGTTTTGATACTTTTATGGAAGCGTTTTTTTGGGGGGGATTTTTTTTTTTGGGTGTGTTCGCAATACGCTTCCGTATTCTTTGAATTTTTTTAATTGTAGAATTTACTGCTTGTCACAGTTTTTTTTTTATTTTCATAAAAAATGGAAATTTAAGCTTTCATATATTACATTTTTATTTTAGTAATACATAATTTTGTTGCTGTGACATTTTTCAGTTATGAGAGAATGTACTGCTTAAAATATTTATGTGAAATATTTCTTTTAATTGGAAACATTATTTTGTTTATTTGGCAAGCTTTCATTTATTGAATTTTTTTCTGCTCACACTTTTCACTCTTTCAGGGGAAGGGGCTTTGTAACAGTAATTTCATAAAAAATGTTTAAAAAAGAGAAAAAAATGTTACTGTTGCATCTTCCTAGATGGAAAAAAATTCATCAAATTTATTATTTTAAAACCTTTCAAATCTTGAAGACTGTATTGCCAACATTCTGTGTGTTCCTGTTTACTAAAAAGAAAAAAAAAATGTTATGTTTTGGATTTTTTTTTTTCCCTCGCGAATTTGAGACAAAAATATGATGTTGAAAAACCAAATTCAAAGGCACTTAGCAGACTGATTATTTTAATTTTTTGCATCACTTTACGGCCCTAATAAATATTTTAAAAGGGCCTTGTAGGATTTTATAGAACAACAAGGTTCCTCCACCTCGGCTCTGACATTTTCCTGATGTTCATATTTGATTTTCTGTCCGCAGTTAACTTTCCTCATTATAATTTCAATCTGCGGCGACGCGAACGTATTAGGACGAAGTCTTAATGAACGTCATATCGGGAGCTTTTTATTCCTTCGCTGCAGGCTTCCTAATGATGCTCGCATCCGAGCGCCGACTGTCAGATTGTCCCCCGGCTGCTCGTTTGCCGTCTATTTATCTTCCTTTTTGACATTTTCATTGCTTTGTTTACTTCCTGTGTTTTGAGTTTTCCGAGTATTTGCGTGCCGGCTCCGCGTAATTATCCGTATTATAGGAAAAGACGCCGACTCGAGTCAACTTAAGTGACGCGCGATGACTTGTTCGTACGTGTTCGGTTTCGGGACAGAATATGAAATTCGCCGGTTGTGCTGGAAATGGCGGCGTTATTGATTGGAGGATGAGCCTGTCGATCACTCAAAACTTCGCCTCGTGACTCTTTGCTACGCGTAAATATGGATAAAACGGTCAGTTAACGATAGCGTGAACAAAGTAGTAGGAGGACTTGAATTGGGATGTACAGTGAAGAAAAGAAGTATTTGAACACCCAGTTCTCCCGCTTGGAAATCATTGAGGGGTCTGAAATTTTCATCGTCGTTGCGTGTCCACTGTGAGAGAGATCATCGAAAAATAAAAATCCAGAAATCAGAATGTATGATTTTTTTAACGATTTATTCGTGTTGTACAGCTGCAAATAAGTATTTGAACACCTGTCTATCAGCTACAACTCTCACCCTCAAAGACCTGTTAGTCAGATCCAGGTTCTGGCGTGGCCTAGCCAGTCTCCAGACCTAAACCCAATAGAAAATCTTTGGAGGGAGCTGAAACTCCGTGTTTCTCAGCAACAGCCCAAAAACCCGTCTGATTTCGGGAAGATCTGTGTGGAGGAGTGGGCCAAAATCCCTCCTGCAGTGTGTGCAAACCTGGTGAACAACTACAAGAAACATATGATCTCTGTAATTCCATACAACGGCTACTGTACCAAATATTAACATTGGTTTTCTCAGGTGTTCAAATACTTATTTACAGCCGTATCACACAAATAAATTGTTAAAAAAAATCATACATTGTGATTTCTGGATTTTTCTTTTTAGATGATCTCTTTCACGGTGGGCATGCACCTACGATGAAAATTTCAGACCCCTTCATGATTTCTAAGTGGGAGAACTTTCAATATAGCAGGGTGTTCAAATACTTATTTTCTCCGCTGTATTTTATCTTTAAAATTAAAAAATATTTATGATGTGCATCTTAACTGGGAGGGGCTTAGATCAGGGGTGTCAAACTCATTTTTGACGCGGGACACATTTTAAAATTTTAAAAATCTTAAAACCGCCTCATCAAACTTACATTTGAAATTTATGAACTCGTTTTGGAAGCAGAAATCGAGAGTAATCAAGGATAATGGGTTTTTTCAACTATTGTTGTTTGGTAACTCAAAAATGCTTGCGATATCTCAACGTTATCATTTATGATATGACAATTTGAAATTTTGGGACAGATTTAAAAAAAATCATGAAAGTTGATACATATGATTTGCCTTCGCGGCCACATAAAATCATGCGGCGGGCCGGATCTGGCCCCCGGGCCTTGGGTTTGACACCCGTGGCTTAGCTAGTAAGCCAATTCTTGCTTGGCTCACAGAAGAGACCTTTTTAAATATAATATTGATATCATCTGATGAGGGATAACTTGGCTCGGGGTTTGAATGGACTCATCACAGGACTTGACTTGCCCAATACCGGACTTGAAACTGGTGAGACTTCATTTCAATTTGAATCATTCCTCGACGTTTTGAACGACTTGGGACCACCGAAACCATCCTCGCGCGGAGTCCTCAAATGTGTTTTTGTGTTTGGACCGCACGCTTCAATTCCACTTGACGGTGCCTATTGTGTCTTCAGACTGTTTGAGTACCACGGCCGCGTGGTGCCGCCCGCCCGGGCCGTCATCCCGGTCAAACGCTCTCGGCTCGTCGTGCCGTCGGCCCCCCGCAGGGCCAAGTCGTCTTTCTCCGTCCGGGCCTGTTCTTCCCCTTCCTCTTCCTCCTCCTCCTCCTCTTCCTCCAGGCTGGTCAACGTCCCGTCTTCTGTCACGGGACCCAAACGTATGTCCTCTCTTCTGCTTTCTTGTTGTTTCGCTAACTTTTGTTTGGGAAAAGAAGGGGTGGGAAAAGTGTGGCTCGCGGGCCGGGCCCGTTCCCCTGCGTTCCTTCATCCGGCCTGCCGAGCGGTAACATTAGCAAGGGTGGGGTAATATTTGTTGCATCGATTTTACCCTTTTTTTCCTAAAATTGAACTCAAAATGTATTTAAGTCATGTCTTGTCATTATCCAAGCCGCTTATCCTCACAAGGGTTGCGGGAAAGCTGGAGCCTATCCCGGCTAGCTTCGGGCAAAAGGCGGACTACACTCTGAACTGGTCACCAGTCAGTCGCAGGGCAGATACAAAATGTATTTATTCAGTTTTTGGTTATTCATGGCAATAAAATAATTGGCTAGTGTATTTTTGGTGAATAATACAATGGGGAAATGTTCCTCAAAATAATGTTGCATTTACATTCACACAAATTTTATTAATAATTATTTCATGAATTAGTGTTGCAGCATTCCCTTGCTATAATGCATTTCACATTTGGAGTCGCAACATTTATGCATGATTTTGTGCACCTCAGAGACTCTTCACACTTTGCTATACACCCACTGGTCCATAGAAAATTATAAATATATCCATCCATCCATTGTCCAAGCCACTTATCCTCATGAGGGTCGCAGGTTTGCTCGAGCCTGTCCCATTGGGCGAAAGGCGGACTACACCCTGAAATGGTTGCCAGTCAGTGAAAGGTCACATATTATAAATATATCCATCCATCCATTTCCATTTTCTTCACTGCTTATCCTCACAAGGGTCGCGGTGAGTGCTGGAGCCTATCCCAGCTGTCAACGGGCAGGAGACGGGGTACACCGTGAACTGGTTGCCAGCCAATCGCAGGGAACATTGAGAACTGCGAGGCCAACTGAGCCACCGTGCCGCCTATTATTATAAATATAGCTGAGTATTATTGTAAAAAAACAGTATTGTATACGGGTTTCTGCAGATGATGTGGTTCTTTTGGCTTCATCAAGTCGTGATCTCCAGCTCTCACCGGAGCGATTCGCAGCTGAGTGTGAAGCGGCTGGGGATGAGAATCGGCACCTCCAACTCCGAGATTGTGGTCCTCATTCGGAAAAGGGTGGCGTGCCCTCTCCGGGTCGGGGATGAGATCCCGCCCCAAGTGGAGGAGTTCAAGTACCTTGGGGTCTTGTTCACGAGCGAGGGAAGAGCGGGAGACGGACAAACTGATCGGCGCAGCGTCTGCAGTGATGCGGACTTTGTATCGGTCCTTTGTGGTAAAGAGGGAGCTCAGTTGGAAGGCGAAGCTCTCAATTTACCAGTCGATCTACGTTCCTACCCTCACCTACAGGCATGAGCTGCGGAGTCGTGACCGAAAGAACGGGATCCCGGATATAAGCGGCCGAAATGAGTTTCCTCCGCAGGGTGTCCGGGCTCTCCCTTAGAGAACGGGTGAGAAGCTCGGTCATCAGGGAGGGGCTCGGTGTCGAGCCGTTGCTCCTCCGCATTGAGAGGAGCCAGATGAGGTGGCTGGGGCACCTGATCCGGAAAGAGACCCCCTGGAGAGACTCTGTCTCTCGGCTGGCTCGGGAATGCCTCGGGATCCCTCCGGAAGAGCTGGAAGAAGTGGCTGGGGAAAGGGAAGTCTGCGTATCGCTGCTGAAGCTACTTAGATACTAGATCATGGATGGATGGATGGATATGGGTATTCACATCCCTCATCCATTCCGTATTCTTTATGATTTACAAAAATGTGACCCATGTGGTCTCAATGTAGTCCTTGCGTGGTTTCTCTGGAAATCGACCTATTGTTAGAGATGCTCTGGAATGTATCCCGGCGCATGCTCGATAAACAGAGGGGTGGGGGCACTGTGCGTTTATTAATCTTGCAATTTTTGTTGGGATGCGCGCTGTGCAGTGAAGACGGAGCAGCTGGTGAGCATCAAAAAGGAACTGTCGCAGATCAAGACCAAGATCGACTCCCTGCTGGGGAGGCTGGACAAATTTGAGAGGCAGCATGGTAGGACATGCAAAATAAAAGACACCCCCCCCCCCCGCCGCCCGCACACACACAAACAATCCTGATACACGTCGGCTATGCTAATTCTACAGTTTTTTGTTTTTTTTTTTTGAGTTTCTGGTGCTCTCTCCTCCGCCAGAGATGCAGAGGAAAAACGAGGAGGCGTGTGAGTGTCACCACGGCGACCAGGCCAATCACTCCGGCGGAGAGGACCTGGGGGCGGCGGCCGAGGCCGAGGCGGGGGAGATGACGGATGGCGCCGACGATTATTTTGAGGACGAGGGCGCCGCTGACATGGTGAGGTGTCAGCGGAATGACATCCAATGTACACAACCTGTTGTAATAATAATAGTAATAATAATAATAACGCTCGCTTTCCATTGACAATCTAATTTTAGTTTTCCGTCGTAAAGTCTGGAAAGTCACCATAAAAAGGCGATTACCGTAATTTCCGGCTTACGACCCGCGACTTTTTTCGCATGCTTTCAATCCTGCGATTTCTGCGGCGATGCGGCTGATTTGTGCATTTTTTTCTAACGGCCGCAAAGGGGGTACTCGAGAGGAAAAGGTAAGAGTGAGACCGGTGGAATATATGTGCCGAGGAAGTGACTTATACCGGTCCGGCCCTGTTAGCGCTGCGCTAGCGTGTTACTGCCGCGCCTTAGTGATTTTTACCAGTATGTTGTTTTTTTAACCGACCCTGTCAGCGCGGCAGCGCTAACTTTAGCATTAGTGCGGCAGCGCTAGCATTAGCGTTAGCGCGGCGGCTTTTACACGGGTGCGGCCCAAGTATGTACCAAATGGTATTTCCTTTCCAAATGTACTGGGTGAGGCTTATTACCTGGTGCGCTCTGTACGGGACAATGTCTGAAGTCGCATTTCATCATTGTTGTCAAGTATACAAAAATAAACACAAATATGTTTTTGTTATTGCAGATAGAGAATCACATATCAGATATCGACAACTGAAGAAGGTCAGTACGGAAAGGACGCCAAATACTGAACCGCACACAAATGCTGCACGTTAGCTTGTAATTGTTGCCAAAACATAATCAATATATTGCATATATATTACATTTAATTATACTCTTACATGGGTGGCAGAGGAAATCTTTCTCATTTTTAAAAATATTTTGTGTATCTATTTTATTTAAATGAAATTGTTTATTTTTTTGCCCAACCTTTTCTATTACTTGTGTATTTATTTTTTTCACATTATATTTATTTATTATTATTAAAAAAAAATCTTTTGGGGGGGAGACATACTTTTGTAGCTTTAAATCTAGTACTGTGGAACGGTGGATCAGCTGGTAAAGCATTGGCCTCACAGTTCTGAGGACCTGGGTTCGATCCCTTTGTCAAATGTTTTTGGATTTTTCTTTCACATTTGTCATTTTTAGCAATATTTTTGGTTGTGCTTTTGTAATATTTTTTCTTAATTATATTTTTCTCTTGATATATTTCAATATTTTATTATATATATATATTATTGTATTTTCCCTAATACCTTTAAAGCTTAAATCTATTTTATTTTATTGTATTGGATATTGTATGGCTGCACGGTGGCTCAGCTAAGTAAAGCGTCGGCCTCACAGTTCTGAGGACCCGAGTTCGATCCCGGCCCCGCCTGTGTGGAGTTTGCATATTCTCCCCGTGCCTGCGTGGGTTTTCTCCGGGCACTCGGGTTTCCTCCCGCACGCCCAAAACACGCAACATTGATTGGACACTCTAAATTGCCCCTAGGTGTGATTGTGAGTGCGGCTGTTTGTCTCGATGTGCCCTGCGATTGGCTGGCAACCAGTTCAGGGTGTACCCCGCCTCCTGCCTGTTGACAGCTGGGATGGGCGCCGGCACTCCCCATGACCCTCGTGAGGATAAGCAGCAAAGGAAATGGATGGATATACTATTACATTAAAAAGAAAAGATGCCGAGCTAATAAACAACCCAAATAAAGGACTCAACTCATTTATATTGTCTTTTAATCAGGTGCTTATTAAAGGGAAGGTCATTTTGTTGTTTTTCAATAAAAGGCTTTTATTTGGGGTGTTTTCTGCAAACTGACATGACAAAAGACAATTGTTTTCCAGTCACACGAGGGGAAGCCTGCGGCGCGGCACAGATTGCCGAAGCGTTGCAACCAGCGCAGCCTCCGTGATCCAGAAGGACTGTTTCAAATGAAAGATGAGCGACGGAAGGAGCCACTCGTTTGTTGCGTGTTTGCCTTGTCAGAGTTTAAAAAACAAAAAAGAAAAGAAAACATTGACACTCCTGATGTGTTTGTCATCCAAACTCCTGGTTTTGAACGGCGAGGTCAAGCGGAAAGAGCGATCGACAGCCGCTGACGCGTGTGTGTGTGTGTGTGTGCGTGCGTGCGTGCGTGCTTCAGCCACCGTGGTCCGTATTGTCTTTAACTGTCGTACGGCAAATGTACGTTGAAAATTTGGAACGTAAGATGAACACTTTTGTGTGCTTTTGCTTTACTTGTGCAGTCACGTCATCGTTCTCTCTCTCTTTGTAACGCACTAGCCATCATACGCCGTCCCCTCGTTGCATTCTGTCAAAAGAAAAGATGAATATTTTTTACAATCAGCATGTAGTTTAAAAAAAAAAACATGTGAGCGTCATGGATCATTTGTATTCACTGCTTTGGTTGTACAGCTATGGATAAGAGAGGAGTTTTTTGAATAAACATATTCCTCCCAAACTTGTCACTTTCATTAACAAGGTGTGATTACTACATGTATTTGTTTTTTTTCAAGAGAGGAGGCCTTTATTTGTGGTGTGACCCCTGACCGAAACGGGGAATAAATACAGATAAGGCATTTTAAGGGCTTTACCGAGACATTATGTGATGTTTATAAAAAGTAGTTGCTTTTTTATTTTTACTTTTTGGGGTCTGAAAAAGTGACTTGTTTGCCACCTATGTTATTGATGTTTGTCCATTTCACGTGGTTTCTAAAACGGATTGTGCGCATGCGTCAACTTCAGAGGGAGGAGCAGGAGACCGGTTCCGGAAGTTACCGTATGACGTCACGTAAACAGGAGAAAAGCGGTCAGTTCAACTCTGAAGAAGCTAACCAAAGTCAGCTCTAATAAATGAAAAGCCAATTTAAAAAAAATATATGTTTACTCCCCCTCCCCGCGCAAAAAAGTACATATTTCACGGTATGTTGTGCGACTCGTTGACTATTCGTCTGATCCGTCAACTTTGTTTTAAACTCTTAAGTCACCATGACTACTTGCTCGATATTAAAGCTAACAACCTCGTTAGTTGGTGATTTGACGTTGCGTTTGTGGCTTGAAGAAATTTTGAATCGTAGTCCCCGCTTGTTATGGAAGAAAAGGAAATAAGTCTCATCGACAAGAATATTTCAAGGTAAGCCCCATTTTTGTTTGTCCTACGCAAGAATTTAGAGCCCGCACTGTTTGGTTTATTAAACCATAATCGGGGATTATGCAGAAAGGTTTAGTTTGGCATTTGAATATATACTTTTCATCTATAAAGCAATAAGTGCTAATAGACTCGGTAAAAGACGTGTAATATTTTTGTATTTGTCTAATATTTTAGTTTCACATTACTTTCAAATGCTGTTTTATTATGTATCATTTTTTCTTTTGGTTACCACCTTGTAATATTACTAAATTGTTATTCATAAAAAAATAATATGTGTATTGGGGGGGGATTGTCTTCAAATATTTGCCTTTTTCCAAAATGTTGTCTTCTCAAAATAATATTTTGTTGTAGTATTTTCCATTTTTTATTCCTCTAATATTTTTATTCAAATTTTGGTTTTTAGTCAGTGTCTAAAAGTATTTTTAACTTCATACTTTGTTTGTATTTAATTTTCAATTTTGTGTATTTTTCATTGTTTTTTTCCAGATAGTATTTCTCTTCTGTTTTTGCCGTAATGTTAGTTATTTTGTAGTTTTTTCTCAATATTTTTATTATATATATATATATTGTAATTTGCAGCATTTTTATGTTTGTCAATTATTTTTCTCTAATTTAGTAGTATTTTTATTATTTGTGGTAATATTTTTTTCATTTGTCTTTATATTTTTCCAGTTTTTTCTTTGATAATAATGTATTTTATTGCCACATATTTTGTTTCATGTATTTTCCTTTTTTTTTTTTGCTTCGAAGACGCTCGACTCGACTATTTTTGTTCAAAGAATAATGACTACAGCCTGTGTTGTCACCCAGCTTGCTGGAGGTTCCCCTGCGTCCCACCATCACATCACTCAACCTGCACTGCAATCGCATCCCGAGGATCGAGGGCCTGCAGTTGGCCTGGCTCCTGAGACACCTGGACCTCTCCTCCAACTGCATCACCAAGATTGAGGGTCTGGCGACCCTCACAGGCCTCAGGACTCTGAATTTATCCTGCAATGCCATAACCAAGGTTGAGGGTGAGCCTCCCCCCATTGTACACTACAACAATGCTTTTCCACCAGGGTTGTATAATGTTATATTTAAATAAAAGGTATCCACTGTTCAAGAACGTTTTTTTTTAACAATATTCGGTGAAAATAATCCACATTTTTCATCAAAATTGCTAAACCTAATGGCATCAAGTATGGGTGCCCGGTATCACCAAGTAATGAAATGTACAGTAAGTTCTTGTATTCATACTCCGTATCTTTTCATCTCTAATGACCCACATTAAAATAAAGTAACATAGTAGGCCCAAATATTCTCAACTCAGCAAAATCAAGGTAGAGGTTTCAATCCTCAAATGTAAACTACTGTAAGCCACAATAACATTACATAGTTCAAACGTTAACGGTGCACTAAAATGTAGAAAAAGAAAAAAGTAATGATTCTATTTGAGATGAACTTTATTTTACTGTACTTGCAAGTTAAAACATATTGTACAGTGATTCCTCTGTTCTCAACCACAATCCGTTCCAGAAAACGGTTCGAGAAGTGATTTGTTCAAAAACTGAATCGATGTTTCCCATTACAATGAATGGAAAAAAAAAATGCGTTCCAAGCGCAAAAAAATTGGGCTGTTTGAAGCATTTTTTTAGCTTTTCCTGATAATAAACTGCATAGTAGAAATACATGTATGGTAGAAATACTTTGTCATTTCCGTTTTTTTTTTTTTCTCCTTTTTTTTTAGGGGGGCGTTCGAATTGACAATAACAAAACGGGTCGTGCGTACCACGAGTGATGCTTGTACCACACTTTGAGAATGACTTGTTGTTGTTTTAATATTGTATTTTTTTTGTTCACCCACAGGACTGAACGGCCTCGTGAATTTAACGAGGTTAGACTTGTCCTTCAATCAGATCAACGACCTCAGCGGTGAGTTCAGTGAGGGCCGTGCGCGACCCCAATTGTGGCGAGAGTGTTGATTGTGACGTTCCCCCCCCCCCTCTCCCAAGGGCTGCTGCATCTCCGAGCCCCCGCTCGCAAACTCAAGCACCTCAGTCTCCATAGCAACCGCCTGGACAGCGTGGAGCACCTCCTGCAGTGCCTGCTGGGATTGCAGGGGTTGAGAGAGGTTCTTTTGAGCCACGGTGGCAAGGGCAACCCGCTGTGTGCGACGCCAGGTGAGACCATGACTGACATTATGATCAAGCGTCGGTTCTGGCACGCTGCATCTCGGGAAAATAAATCCTCAGTAACAACACTCGCAAAAACACTTCGGCGTCAAAGAGCGCGAAGAAACCTTCCACGCCCACGTAAGAATTTCCTGTAAGTCAAAACTAGAAAGGTGTGCGTTTTGTTGAAGGTTACCGCGATGTTGTGATGCAGTCGCTGTCACAAGTGTCAATTCTGGATGGCCTGGATCGTCTGGGACAGCCGTCATGTTCCCTGACTGACAGTCCCTGTGACATTCCCGGGCTGGAGAACTACGTCGACCTCCTCCTGCTCTCAGACACCAACCATAATGAGGTGGTGAGTTAAAATACCCTGACTATTTAAGCTTTCAATTATTGTACAGCAATTAAACATTCATAATTTCAACATAATGAAGCCACTCAAGTAGAAAAAACAGCACAGCAGGTCCTTGAATGTATGGATGATGTTTTACCTATAAACTGTGATAACATTTCACACTGTTAGTATTCCATTCATCCATTTTCTTAGCCGCTTATCTTCACGAGGGTCATGGGGAGTTCTGGAGCCTATCCCAGCTGTGAACTGGCAGGAGGGTACACCCCGAACTGGTTGCCAGCCAATCGCAGGGCACATAGAGACAAATAACCAATCGCACTCACAATCACATTTAGGGGCAATTTAGAATGTCCAATTAATGTTGCATGTTTTGGGGGTGTGGGAGGAAACCGGAGGGCCCGCAGGAAACCCACGCAGGCACGGGGAGAACATGCAAACTCCCCACAGGCGGGGCCGGGATCGAACCCGGGACCTCAGAACTGTGAGGCCGACGCTTTCGTGCCGCCACTATTAGTATAACAATATAAAATTTTTATTCTCGTTGCAATCATATTTAGCGCCTCTGAAAATAGTCGTCCACAGGCTTTTCCTGGGGGAAAAAAAGAACCCAACTCTAAGTACTTGTTTATTTGAAATGAGTGTATTTTTGCATGATTTAAATGTTTCTTCTGATATTTATTAGTTCCTGAATTTTTTTTTCAAATATTTTCAATTTTGCCAAATATTTTTTGTATTTTGTGGTGTAATGTTATTTTTTTGAAATTTCACATTTTTTTGCGAGTATTTGGGTAATATGGGTAATTTCCGTATTTTTCACTAATATTTGTAATTTTTCTTACTTGAAAATCTTTTTGAAAACAAATTTTCAGTATTTCTAAAATTTGTGCAATTTTGTCCAATATTTCATTGATTGATTGATTGGTTGATTGCTTGTGCAAGTGTACCTCGTGTTTTGACTCATCTTTTTGGGTGTAATGTTACTAAATGACGGCACGGCCCCTCAGCTGGTAAAGCGTTGGCCTCATAGTTCTGAGGACCCGGGTTCGATCCCAGCCCTCCCTATGTGGAGTGTGCATGTTCTCCCCGTGCTTGCATAGGTTTTCTCCAGGCACTCCGGTTTCCTCCAACATCCCAAAAACAAGCAACATTAATTGGACACTCTAAATTGCCTCAAGGTGTGATTGTGGGTCTCTATGTGCCCTGTGATTGGCTGGCAACCAGTTCAGGGTGTACCCCGCCTCCTGCCCCTTGACAGCTGGGATAGGCTCCACCACTCCCCGTGACCCTCGTGAGGATAAGCAGCAAAGAAAATGGATGGATGGAATACTAAACGGATGAGATGGCTCGCTTTTCCCAGGACGCTCATCTGACCGCACCGAGCGTCGCGGAGGCTGTGGCGCCCTTTGGAGAGAGCGTCGCCCCTGAAGCCTTGACAGCGCCTGACAGGCAGCGCGTACAGCAGCAGCAGCAGCAGCAGGTCCGCTTTGCCGATGTGGACCGAACGCTGTCTGTTAACGAAGAGCGGGTTAAGAAACTGGAGCAGCAGGTGTCCCGCCTTGTGCAGCAGGTGCTTTGTTTTTAACACTACACACTCATTATGTCGGAATTTTTTTGTTTTTATTCTCACCATTTTATTTATTGAATTCATATGTGTACAGTAGCTGTCGTCAAATCATATGATAAATTAAAACACAACTTGGAAGTATTTTGATGAGGGTTAATAACCGTCAATTCAGTTTTCTGAAACATTTTGCCTTCTGTTATTTAGGCTTCTGCGAGGCACAAGTCCAGTCAACCTCGTGACTCGGCGGGAAAATCACGCAAGGCAGCGGAGGACGCGGACCGCACGTCGGAGAGCGAGTGCGATAGCGGCCAGGAAAACGGAGCTCGCTCCGCCATCCCCAAATATCGGAAGCTCGCACCGACGAGGACGAGCAAGAAATCAGACAGGTGATTTGTCCGGCCCAATTAATGATGCATTTTGCGGCGGAGTGGGCTTTTCATCAGGGAGAGGTGTTAGAAAGGGAGGGAACATCCCTGCGGTGATTCATGATCAGGCCTCTTTGACACATGAGCTTCAGTCATCTTCAGAAAAAATTCATTCGGAGTTAGCAAGTCAGCCCTTTTCAACTTTACTGGACTTGTGCTGGTTCCATACCAAAGAGAATCCTTAACTGAAGATTTCAAAGTCTGCCGTCAAATCATCTTCCCCAGAAAACAAAAGTGGTGCTCATGCATGATGTGTAATATTTTTTCTCCAGTATTTTGTGTCTTTTTTTCCGCAAAATATTTGTAGTTACTGTACTCATATTGTGGTATTTTATATATTGTGTGTGTTTTGTATGGTTCATCCCAAAAAAATTGGGGGGGTGAAATTTTTTATAATTATAGTATTTTTCAGTTTGACCCTGTTTGCCCAAATATTTTTCCAGTAATGTCATTTTCCTGTTGTTTTTTTATTTCGTACATGTCATTGTTGTGTGGTATTTTTTTCCCCCTGAGTACTTGGTTGTTTTTTATTAAACATTTTTGAGTTTTGTCCAAATTAACTGTTTTTTATATTTCTCAATTTTTGTCTTTTTTTTTAATCCTCCCTATTCTTTATGTATTTTTCATCTTGAATTTTGTGTTTTTGTGTGATATTTTTTGTATATATATATTTTTTAACAATGCAGTTTGTAGGCGGCACGGTGGAGCAGCGTTGTCCTCACTGTTCTGAGGACCCGGGTTCAACCCTGGCCCTCCATATGTGGAGTTTGCATGTTCTCCCCGTGCCAGTGTGGGTTTTCTCTGGGCACTCCGGTTTCCTCCCACATCCCAAAAACATGAAATATTAAATGGACACTTTAAATTGTCCCTTAGGTGTGATTGTGAGTGCGACTGTTTGTCTCCATGTGCCCTGCGATTGGCTGGCATCCAGTTCAGGGTGTACCCCGCCTCCTGCCCGTTGACAGCTGGGATAGGCTCCGGCACTCCCGACACCCTCGTGAGGATAAGCGGCTCAGAAAATTTATGTATGGATGTATTTTGCACCTAAATCTATCTGTTTCTGTTTATTTTGTGCGCAGTGATCAGGATAATGCTAAACAAAGGGTTACAAAGCCTGCTGTCAGGTGGTCTTCTACCACCGTCGATGCACCGAGCCCGACGAGGAGGGTCCCTCCGAGAGCCGGCAAGGAGGTTATCCATGTGAAACGCAAGTCCAGCGAGGAGGAAACCTATAAGGTACTTTGCGGATGTGTTTACGATTTATCCAGCTGAGAGTTTGACCGGCTCTCGTCTCTATTTGCTGCTGCCAGGCTCTTGTGGAGGAGCGGGACCAGGAGAGGGAGAGGCGCTGGAAGGCCGAGCAGGCTGTCACCAAGCTGACGGCCGAGCTCAAGTGCCTGAAGACGAAGCTCAGCGAGGAGAAAGACCTGCAGAGCATGGCCATGCACACCACCGACAGGTACGAGACGCGACGACGGGTACCCCAGCGTAGTCCAATATCTGAATAGTTATGATCCATTTCATTCATTTAACAGTGTAGCTATCATTGTCGTTGTACAATTGAACCTGCACAGCATCATATTTAGGTTCGTTCCGAATATTATGCACTCTTGAGTAAGATTTGGGTCAACTGACCTTGTCTGAAGTGAGTGAATTTGTCTCGGGCTCCAACTGTGTCCACTGTAAAAGCTGGAAAAAAAACTATTCTGGCAATGTTTTAAGAATCATTTTCAGGAATTGCCATACACGTGCAGAGAAAAGACGTAACCGCTGCAAAATTAAAGTGATAAGGCTACGCTGCCATAGAGGAGTGATTCCCAACCACAGTGCCGCAGTACTTTTGTGTGCCGTGAGAAATTATCATGAATACATGCATAAATAAATACTGTTATTAGGCGGCACAAAGTGCATTGACAGGATGTGGAAATCAGGCCTGAGCTGACTCAGATCTAAAAGAGTGGAAAATACTCAAATTCAGCATGATTATCAATATACAGTACAACCTCGGTTCTCAACCACAATCTGTTCCAGAAGGCGGTTCGAGAACCAATTTGTTCAAACACCGAATCGATATTTCCCACGTCTGCAGATACACAATAACAATGCGCGTCGTGAGTCAGCCGGTCGAGCCGCGCGCGTTATGTTATTTCTGGGTCTTGTCGCAGGTGTTCGAGTACCGATTTACGTTCGAAAACAGAAGCAAAAAAAAATCTCGAAATTTTCATTCGAAAACCGATTTATTCGAGAATGGAGACGTTCGAGAACCGAGCATTCACTGTAAGTTAACCAATGGGAAATTGCTCTTGCCACACTCCACACCACAGGATCATCGCTCAGGATACATTTTCAGACAATGGAGCCTTATCTGACTTTAATTGAACTGGGCTGGAAATTCCGATTATTACTGTGTTGACAACTTTAGCTCATATCGTAACGCGATGGTTTGACCTTGCAAGTTTTTATTTTTCATTTCATTATATTTTATTCCCGTATCTTCCAGAAGATTTTGGTTGAGCTCTCAAACTTCAGCACTTTTTTAGACTCCACTTCTAAAATGGTCCCTCCGCCTCCATACTGTGATGCCATTTGGCTGGGCCTCGTCCAGCTGCAGTGTGAGAAAGCCAGAAAATCAGTGTGTGCTCCGCAAAGATAAATCACCGCCGTCCTAATTAGACGTGTGGTAGGAAGCACATGCCAGCAGTCTCAGCTGCATCGGTCTTTGCACTTGCCGTCTTAACGACGGCACCTCTTCATCATCTTCGTCACGTCTTCCTCCAGGCTTAAAGACTTGCTGCTGAAGGAGCGGTCGGGACGCGGCGAGCTGGAGACGCGCGTGGAGCAGCTGGACGGGAGGTGCCGCTCGCTGACCCAGCAGCTGGAACAAGCGCGCGGCGGCGAGGAGCGTCACAAGCAGGCGCTGCTGCGCCTGGAGGAGGACGCCGCCCGCGGACAGGCTCTGCGGGCTTGCCGCCAGGCCCAAGAGGTACACGAGAACACGCTGAACAATTAGCCCCCCCTGGCCATCTGTCCAGTCGTAGGCACTCGACAAGCATTTCTGCAGCTGTTGTAAAAGTCCTGCCTCTCAAGACGCAAAAACAAGCTCCTTCTCAGAAACGGTGCTGCAGAGAGGGCACAACCGGGCACAAGCACCGACGTTTACACCCTGAACTGGTCGCCAGCTAGTCGCAGGGCACATCGAGACAAACGAGCCGCACTCACAATCACACTTACGGGCAATTTAGAGTGTCCAATTAATGTTGCATATTTTTGGGATGTGGGAGGAAACCGGAGTGCCTGAAGAAAACCCCCGCAGGCACGGGGAGAACATGCAAACTCCACACAGGAGGGTCCGGGATTGAACCCTGGATCTCAGTACTGCGAGGCCAATGCTTTCCAGCTGCTCCACCGTGCAGCCCGGCACAACAAACACCAAATGAAAAAGCAAGGAAAAGACAAGAGCTCTTCAAGATGGCTGCCTACTTAACAGCGCATCATGGAGGAAAATAAATAACATTCCCAAATGTGTTAGTTATGTGGAGTCATGTTGACATACTGCCCTCTAAGTTGTTAAAAAAAAAAAAAGAAATCAAAATGCATTCATAAATCTATTTCAATATTTGTCGCATGGTAGCAAAAAATAGGGTTTGGTGTGTGCACTTTCAGATGAAGCGGCAGCAAGACCTGGAGAACAAAGTGACGGCTCTTAAACGCGAGTTGGAGGTCCAGAGAGCAAAAGTGCAACAGTTGCACGAACTGCTGGCATGCCGGGAACAAGAGCACAGGTGCGCCTCCTCCTGTGTTTTTAAATGTCTGTCTTCATTATAATCCTTTGACGTCATCATTTCTAATTTCTACATACATTGTGTCCACAGAAAGCAGCTGGATTCGCGGCTGCAGCCAGGCGGGACGGAGTTCCTGGCGGCGGTGGCGAGAGAAGTGGCGTCCGAGAGGCAAGGTCACGCTCAGAGGGAGTCTGAGTTGAAGGACAAAGTGGAGGAGGGCAAGAAAGCGTACGTGGCTCTGGAGGACGAATTCCGCATGGCGCTCACCATCGAGGCTGCGCGCTTCTCTGAGGTCTGCTAATCGATGCAACATGGACGTGTCATACAATCAGCTGCCACCAACGTTCCATCTATGCCACACACTCGACTTCCTTGTTTACCTGACACCGCCCACTCATAATTACAAACACCGCACACCACCTTTAGCTAGCGACACAGCCTGGCCAACATAGAGCAAGGAGAGAGTTAGATATGCTGCTTGTGTTTACTTTCGATAATAATGGTAAAAGTAAAAAAATAAAAGAAGTGCTGCTGCTTTAATGAATGTCAGGTATGTGAATAATAGAAGAAAAAGTGGTGAAAGTAGATGAGATTTTCTCTTTTTTTTTGAGTAAAAAAGGTCTGGTCTGAAACCAAAGTAGAAAGTGCAGGATGAGATGGTGTATAATGTTAAAATTCCACCTAGGTGCAGCCTGATAGAGGATGAAAGCACAGACACATACAGTGCACAAAAAGCTAATTCTGTATTTTAAAAATAGGAGACCTCATAAAATTAACCTTAAAACTGTTTGCTAGCATCATTCAGCTTTCAACATGCATTGCTAAAGATATTCTGCAGGCAATGATTCAGTTTTACACCAAGAAAAACAGACGAGGATATCATTGTGGGTTAAAAATAAATACATAAAGTTGGAGGGGACATTTCATATTTACACTTCATAGTTGGCTTGGTTTGGTTAGCAATGTTGTTTGTTGACATTTTCGTTGCAAGTTTGCAAAAATACAGATAAAACAGTTCTAAAAATGTTCTGATGATAATGTAAATGCTGTAAACTGAATATTTTAATGAGGCATGCAACTTCAACGGATAGCACCGATCTGACCACAGTGCATAGCCCTGACGTTGCTTAAAGTGGTCAAAGGGGGGCGTTCACAGGCTTAGCGTGTTTGCTCAGACCCGTCAAAAATTTGAGGGAATGTTGGCTGCCACCCTAATCAGAAGTGAACGGTACAGTTCTACTAAAAATAATCCAGTCCCCCAAAAAAGTCCACGAGAAACTGTCACAAATGCATCAAAAAATTCCAAGGGACACAAAGGCATGAGCTAAGTATTTGTCGTGATCGATGTGATTGCTGTTCTTGCCAATTAGTCATAATTCTTCAACTTTGCACAAAGGAAGAAAAAAAAAAAATCCAGTGAGACATTGATTGAAAAGAGCGGTAACTTACTGTGTGGGCGAGTCTCCCGAAAACTTCTCTCCGCCTCTTGTAGGTAAAGAAGTCGTACGATCAAATGGCGGCAGAGTTGCCAGCGCTCCGAGCGGCGCTGGCTCAGTCGCGGCAGACGGAGAAGAAATCGGCCTCCCTGGTGCAGGAGCTCACAGCGCTGGTTGAGGAGCAGAAGAGCCGCATCTCGGAGCTCGTAAGAGCCAAGAGAGAAGCTTTGACCGAGTTCAAGGTAGCAGAGGGCTGGAAGCAAATGAGATTGAATGAGTGTTCGGAATGGATAGAATGCTGAACTTGCCCACTCCTCCTCCGTCTCCCTCACAGAGGCGCGCTCATGCTCTGGAGGCCGAGCTGGATCGGGACCGCCGCGTCCGCCTTCAGCTCGAGGCGCTCAGGAAGGACAAAGCGCGACTTTCGTCGCAGCTCGGCGCGCAGGAGTCTGTCATCGACGGCCTCAGGGCAGAGAGGAAACTTTGGGGGCAGGAGCTCGCTCAGCAAGGTGATTGAAAAACTAGCAGCAGCGTTTGAAGAAAGATGATCCAATTTCACTTCGTTTGTCCCAAAATTCTTTAAGTCGTTCATTCCATGCAAAGTAGAGTTTCCTCCATTGCCAGCTGTTGTCGAGTATTTTGACTGAAGAAAGATGCCTTGAGCGCCGCTGACTCACCGACTGCATGATTCGAGTGCGGTTTCTTTACATACCGTTTGCCGTTCACTCCGTGAACTGCGTTCCTTTTTCTTACAATTGCGATTCACCCTTTTTCCACCCTACTGCGACACCTCCTCGAATTACACCAGACATCCACATGCTTACACTATTAAATAGTGCCGTGCCTAAACTGGTCCAGGTTTGAAAGTGCCGATATTTCTGTCCTTCCCGTTCTTTATCTTCAACTCAAAACCTGTACAGAATCCAAAACTGTCTTCGTACATCTGTTTAATGACATTATGCATTGCAGTGGTTTACAAAACTAAAATTCACAGACTACTCAATAAACAACTACTCAATGAAACTGTACTTGATAAAATATTGTGTGCATATATATATATATATATATATATATATATATATATGCACACCATAATTCCCGGCCTACAGAGCGCACCTGGTTATAAGTGTTGGTACACAGAAAGAGTTTAACGCTAGCTCCGCGCTAAACGCTAGCACTGCATAAGCGTTAGCGTTCTCAGAATAAGAAATTTGCAATTCAAGCAAAAATCTCAGATTTTAGAGATGGCGACATGAGTGGATGGATTTGACCAAAATTAACAGGTTTCTTTGAAGACTTTCTTCATTTTAAAGAAGAACTTTTCATGACACCATTGTCAAAACGAACGAAAACCCGAATTGATTGGATCAACATGTTGGAACAATTGTCCAATGCAGTTGGATGGAGGAAAAAAAAACAAAGAGGGTGATGCATTTTCAATAATTTTGTTGGGTGGTAGATGAAACCAGTGGGGGAGTGAAGCGAGATAGAAGACTCCTCATAACACGAAAAAGTATGCATTCCATAAAGCAGTGATGAGACCTGTCATGTTGTAGAAATTGGAATCAACAACAAGCAAGTAAAAGAAAGGAAGCTTGATGTAATGGAATTGCATAAGAGATGCATGTCTGCATTGATGACAAAAGACAGAATAAGATATGAATGCATCAGGGTCAGTGAAGGTAACCAAAGTTTCAAAGAAAGTACAAGAAGCAAGACTGAAATAGTTTGGACGTGTGATGAAAAGAACTGAAGGGCAGTCGGTAGGAGGAGACGTGAACCAGATAGACCTGGAAGAAAGGAGCAACCCTTCACAGGAATACTTCAGGAAGGCTTCCACAAAACGGTGACCCTCAATAGGAAAAAGCTGCGCACAAATGTCGGAACATGTTAAGTAAATCAAACTTGTCAGTTCTTCAGTAAACTTAGGCGGTTCACAAATAAAACCTAGAATGATAATGTTGTTTATCCGCTTTGGTGGGAGTTATTCATTGGCAACGCGATGCATCATTTTCTTGTGTACGTCTTGACCGTAGGAGCGTCTCTGGCTCAAGACCGCGGACGCCTCGAGGCCAGGATTGAAGCGCTGGGCGCTGAGGTCGAGGCACAGAAAAAGCAGATCGAGAGGGACGGCGACGCCCTTAAGATCAAAGGCAAAATCATGGAGGATCAAACGGAAACCATTCGTAAACTGAAAGAGGTGGCGGGAGATGAGTGCGGGGAAGTGAAGTTAAACGTTCAGCGGGCTCGTAACCGTCTCTTCCTGATCCGTAGACCCTGCAGGAGCGCGACGAACAGGCCCGCAGCCTGCGCGACGACAAGGCCCAGGCCGAGAAGACATTGCGGCGGCAGCTCGAGGAAGAGACGTCTCGGCTGTCCGAGCTGAGGGAGCGTGTGGAACACCTCAGCGTGCGCAAGGAGGAGCTCAAGCAGCAGTTGGAGGACAAGGAGGCCGAGGTTGAAGAAGTCAAACGAATTCACGGGTAAAGGCACCGTGGCTTTTTTCCCCACACCGTGAAAGAAAATTCTATAGTACCGTAATTTCCGGCCTACAGAGCGCACCTGGTTATAAGCCTCACCCAGTACATTTGGAAAGGAAATACCATTTGGTGCATACATAAGCCGCACCTGTGTAAAAGCCGCAAGTGGCCACATTGAAACACGAGATATTTGCAAAGATAGACGGTACACATAAAGAATTTTTAATGGATATTTTCCAATGACATCACCACAGTCTTAGCATTCCCTTCGACCAATCAGATAAATTAACGATAGAAAACATGACACACAAGATGGCGTAATTGGAAACCTGTCCATACCTTAGCTTAGCTTAATATAGCAACAACACGGTAGCACGAACAGGACTAGTAAAAAACATAAAAAAAAACAAACAACAACAAAAAAAACAGCCGTGGCAGATAAAAAGTAGCAACACCGTAGCACAGCACCAACAGGGCCGGTTAAAAAAACAAGAAAACAAACCTAAATCTCTGAGATGCGTCAGCAACACGATAGCACAGCGCTAATGCTAGTGCAGCGCTAACAAGGCCGGTTAAAAAAAAAACATACCGGTAAAATCAGAGACACGGCAGTAACAGAATAGCAACACAATAGCACAGAGCAAAAGTCACTTCCTCGGCACATATATTCCACCGCTCTCACTCTTTACCTTTTCCACTCGAGTGCCACCTTGCGGCCATTAGAAAGGGTTGAAAGCGTGTGAAAAAAGTCGCGGTTTATTGGCTGGAATTTATGGTACTTTATTTTGTCTCGTGACCATGCTCATCAACTGAAATCAGTGCTATTTCAAACCGACTTTCCCTGTCAATTTTTGTTAATATATGGTAATGACATCAATCCGGTCCAGACCCCAACAACAACAAAAAATTGAAAAGTAGCACTGTACAGTATTATATTATATGAAAAGACAATAATAATAATAACCTAATAAAATGTAAAGTCAATAGTTTTTTTCCTTAACTGCTACATTTTTTTTCCATCCAAAATAAACAGCACTGGCAATTACCGTAGTTCCCAGCCTAGAGCGCGCACTTGGTCATGAGCGTCACTGAGTACATTTGTAAAGGAAATACCATTTGGTACATACATACGCCGCCGCTGTGTAAAAACCGCAAGTGCCCACATTGAAACACGTGATATTTACAAAGAAAGACGATACACAGATACACAGTTTAACCCTAATCGGCCCTGTTAGCGCTAGTGTTAGTGCTAGCGTTAGTACTAGCTTTAGCGCCACGCAAGCGCAAACAGTTAAAATAAAACTTACCACTAAATATCACTTAGACACACCAGTAACATAGCAGCAGCAGCACCCTAGCACAGCGCAAACGCCAGCGCAGCGCTAACAGTGCCGGTAAAAGTCACTTCCTATGCACATATATTCCACCGGTCTCATTCTTACCTTTTCCCGCTCAATCGGCCCCTTGCGACCCTTTGGGAAAAAAATGCACAAATTAGCCGCATCACCGCATAAATTGAAAGCCTGTGAAAAAATTTGCGGCTTGTTGGTACCTTAATCACTATTTGTTCCTCTAATTGTTAATAACGGTATGTTAATGTGTATATATATTAAAATATATCTATATAAATATAGATGTATTTTGAATGCTAAAATGTAAATTCATTCTTATCCATGATTTTTTTTGCAATGTGCAGTTTTCCAAAAATCTCAATCGGAAAGTTGAACCTTAAGAACGCAGAACTCGATGTCCCGCTCACGTTTCATTCAACAGGATGTTGTGCGATTCCGTTTTCGTTTCAGCGAGTCCAGTCAAAAGTGGCAGGAGAAGGCTCAGCTGCTCACTCAACTGGAGAGCCAAGTGAAGCGCATGAAGGACGCTTTTGACGGCAAGGAACGATCCCTCCTGGAGGAGAAAGAGCGAGCCACGCTGGCGCACAGGTGCGTTCGCGGCGGGGTGTCGGCGAAGGTGGGGCTCGCTCGCGCCATTAAAGCGCCGTCGTGTCCTTCAGAGCGGCGGCGGAGAAGCTGCGCTGCGTGGACGATGCTTTTCGCGCGCAGCTGGAGACTCTCCAGGCTACCCATCAGGCCGAGCTGCTTCAGCTGGCAAGTGACAAGCACAGTCGGGTAGAAGAGGCCAATCAGAAGGTAAAAAAAAAAAAAAAAATGAAAATGGAAAAAAAATTACTCGTGGAGGGAGAAGTACTGTTGTGTGGTGTGCGTATGCATATATGTGTGTGTGACTGGAGGCCATTTATTTTCAAGATGAGTTTGAAATTTTATTCAAGTTCTTTAGGAACGGTTTGATGGGATATTTATGGTTTTAACAGCCAATATAATTTTAATATATATATAATATAATTTCAGGTATTCGAAGTGGAGGAGGAGATGCGTCAGCTGCTGCTGGAGGTGGAAGCCAACAAGAGGATTACAGAAGAGAAAATGAAACGGCTTACCAGTGCACTGAAAGATTTGACCTGTTGAAATTTCATGCCGAAAAAACGGTAAAGTGGAGATGACAAAAACGGTATATTTTCTTTTTAATACGATCATTTTTATCCATTAAATTATTTTGAATAATTGTTTGGAGTGAGTCTTTATTCAAAATCTAATCTAATTATATTACCAGAATCACCTAAAACTCTTAAAAACAAATGACATAAACATTAGATATAAGGGAAAAAAATATGGGGTAAATGCTAAAATTGATCTCCGATAAAGCAAGATAGCCAGAAGTGCTCAGAATTGTGGGTCAGTTTCCACCCTGGGCTGGTCGCTGGCCAATCAGATAAAACCAGCACGCAGACCTATGGACAATTTAGCGCATAGGTGGGCAAAGTAACACCAGCGGCTTCTATAATCGAGCAGATAGATATTGTAATCAAAAATACATACGACATTATTCACTTCAATGTCCATATGAAAAAATAAATATGAGCGGCAAGCCCGTGATCCACGCGCAAAGTTGCGGAAGTCTCATTCGACATCCAAGTGGTCGCCATTTTGCCTGCAACTTCACACCAGGACATCCGCCATTGAAAACACGCTCTGCCACCTACTGTGGGACACGGAAGCTCTTTTCAAAGAAGAGAACATCTCACAACCGAGTGAAGTGATCTGGGAAATATTACCCTATCGTTTTGAGCCATATTTAGATGATATGCGGATCACTTCTAACTAACAACAGACTCCCAGACAGTATGTATGAGCCAGCCCGGCAGAAGGCACGCCTCGTCCGCGGCGGAGAAGGCGCCGCCAAAGCCGTGCTCTGCGCCGACGGGTACATGGACACATTTAGCACCCCTGACTTACGTACGCAGATCTTTTGTTACATTCTGAGCTATTTTTTTTTTTTTAGTAGCTGTATACACACCTCCCAGTCATTTGGAATCCGCGAACCTCTCGTCCTTTGCACCTGTGCAATCCATTTTTCGTGACGAAATGGGTCTTTTGGAAAAGTATGAAGAATGAATCCTGAACAATATCCAGCAATATAATGAGCCGGCATTTTGGCTGACACACAAAGAGCTACCTTCCAGCAGGTAAAACTAGTAGAAACATACGAGACCGCTTCAGTGGGCGTCTGCTACTTATGTCACTTCCTGCTTCTTCTCCAAAACAAATCCGTCGAGAGGATTTTCATGGCGGGAGTGACAATCAGCCATATATGTCAAAATCATGTGTGGTGAAAAAGCGGATGGGTCCCTCTCCCGGCTGCCTTTTTTTTTTCATTAATAATGTACTAAAAATCATACATTTCATGACAGTGGACCTTTAAAATTTTTTATTAAAATGTATGTTATTTTTATTTGTTTTTCTCCATTGTAAATACAAAAAAATAGTCAAATCATTTTCATACTGTACACTGACATTTTATGCATCACAATTTAAAATGAGCCTGATTATTTTAAATGATTTAAAATGTGACTTTTTTTCATCTATTGATCTATTTATTTATTTTTTACCTGGCCTGTCTCTCTTTAAAAAAAAAAAAAAAAAAGAGCACCAACCTTTCCTCACTGCTTCAATGAGCCTTAAGTGTAGTTTTTGTAATTGCCATATGACGACTGTGCAGAAATTTACTCCGAAGAGTACTGGAGTATTTCAAATTTTCGTCAAATGTGACGTTTATCTCCCTGTGAGGATAAGCGGCAAGGAAAATGGATGGATGGTGACGTTTATCTTCACCGGATCGAACTGGACACGGGGTCTCCTTGGCGGAAATGGGGGGGCTGGCTTACTTTTTTTCGGGGTGGGCGGTGGTTGCCGTGGCAACGGCGGGCGACCATTAAACCTGTTCATTAAAAGCGGACAGGTGAAAGTGTTCGCCCGGTGAAGAGGGAATAATTCAAAAAGAAATGCGCTGAAGTTTGATTTTCGAGAAGAATTAACACCTTCCCCAACCCCCTTGATAAGAAAAATGGAGCGTAAGACGACTGAGCCGGCACCCTCGACGCTGACTCGCCAGCAGAAAAGTTTGGGGCTCCTCACCATGAAGTTTGTCGGTCTTCTCAAAGAGGCCGCCGATGGCGTCCTCGACTTGAAAATGGTGAGTGAAGAGGCCAGTGTTCGTTCGTGCGGTTTGAATGGCGCTACGACCCCACCGGCCGCGGCAGATGTGGAACAAAGAGCCGCCGGTCGCTCGCTGAAAGTGGGGTGGGGGGGGCTGCAGGTGCACCGCCGCGGTCAGGTGCCGGAGCCCAACAGGGCCGCCATTAATCGGACGCTTTTCGGGGCTAATAAATGTTGTTGCCCTTTGAAGGTAACGGGAAAGCTTTCAACTGCGTGGAAACTTTATGAACTGAAAAGAAATCGTCGTTTAGCCATTCGAGAAGAAAGATTGTTAGTCGGCAAGAGCCATTTAGCTTCACCTTCTTGTCATATAGTTAGTACAATACGTAAGACCACAGAAATGTGCTACTGTGTGTTATATCTTTATATATTGTTTAAAAGATAAAACTTCACGTTTCTTAAGTATAAAAATAGTGAAATGTTCTCTTGTATTAGTATATAGACGTAAAAAAAAAACATCTTTTAAATGTGTCCCTCTCTATGTTGGACACATCACGTCACATTTACCGCAAACTCCTATACAATATAAAACTTTTTTTTTTTAAATTTGGTCATTTTTGCTAGAGTTCATCATTGAATGACTAAATAGTTTTTTGTACTATCTAGTATTGGGTTGGGTGGCACAGTAACTTAGTGTTTAGAGTCTCTGCCTCGCAGTTCTAACGACTGTAGTTCAAACCCTGGCTTTGCCTGTGTGAAGTTGGCACGTTCTCGCCGTGCCTGCGTGGGTCTTCTGCGGGCACTCCGGTTTCCTCCCGCATCCCAAAAACATGCAGCATTAATTCAACACTCTAAAATTGCCCATAGGTGTGATTGTGAGTGCGGCTGTTTGTCTCGATGTGCCCTGCAATTGGCTGGCAACCAGTTCAGGGTGTAGCCCGCCTCCTGCCCGTTGACAGCTGGGATAGGCTCCAACGCTCCCCGTGAGTGACCCTTGTGAGGATAATCGGCAAAGAAAATGGATATGATGGATTATTCCAATGATTTATTGAGGTGTATTTGCAAAGCTACAAACAAAAAATTGACCTAATTTTAACCCCTCCTTTTATAGGAGGCTGTAAAATGAGCTACCCTTTGTTGTGCATCGATTCTTCTACGTTTTCCCTCTTCTTGAGCGCCAAAGTTTGCTCATGTTTACACTACAGGCACCTGAGACTACCCCCCCCCCCCCACTCCGTCTCCTCTACCATTGTACAACCGTCGTCCTCTGCCAACAGGTTTCATTTTCTGTTTGTGCAGCTTAATTTGCTAAATCCTCTCTTTCATCACCTCCAAGCTTTCTCTGATTTCCCCCACCTCAGGCGGTATTTGCCAGGTAGTCTCAGGGGGACGCGACTGGATCTCGTTAAAATGCCGCCACCTACATTTTTATTGACGCTTGTGTTTGAATCGACAGGCCGCAGACAGCTTGGCGGTGAGGCAGAAAAGGCGCATATACGACATCACCAACGTGCTGGAAGGCATCGGCTTGATTGAGAAGAAGAACAAAAATATCGTCCAGTGGAGGTTTGGAAAATTATTTTTCACGTGATTTACTGTATTTACACAAATATAAATTATGCCACAGGCAGCACGGAGGATCAGCTTGTAATGCGTTGGCCTCACAGTTCTGAGGTCCTGGATTCAATCCTGGACCCGCTTGTGTGGAGTTTGCATATTCTCCCCGCTCCTGCGTGGGTTTTCTCCGAGCACTCCGGTTTCCTCCCACATCCCAAAAACATGCGACATTAATTGGACACTCTAAATTGCCCCTAGGTTTGATTGGGAGTGCATCTATTGTCTGTCTCTATGTGCCCTGCGATTGTCTGGCAACCAATTCAGGGTGTACCCTGCCTCCTGTCTGTTGACAGCTGGGATACGCCCCAGCACTCCCTGCAACCCTTGTGAGGATAAGCATCTAAGAAAATGGATAGATAAATTATGCCTCTAATAGAACCCAAATAAGTGTGGGGAAGAAAGATTTTTTTTTTTTAAATGTTATCAACCACACACATGGAAAAAATGGCTCGAGTTCTTGTGCCTCTGATAGTGTGTGCGTGTACTTGGGATGAGCAACACCGCAAACTCCACACATGTCTGTCGCAGTACCAAGATTGGCCTGCTAGGTGGCACAATGCCACAGGGCAACCATTCCTGCCAGAAAATACAAAATAATCGGTATCATCTTGACCAGGAGTCCTCGATCCGTCAATCGAGAGGCAGTCTTGGTCGATTGTGGGAAGGTGTGCAAGAAAAAAAAAAAAAAAAGTCAGCCAATGTTCCCTCGAAACTGAGTGCGTGCACAATTGTGCACCGCTGATGCAGTCCCTTTGCAGATATTCTACGTTGTGCACAAAAAAAATAATCCAATTCAAATTGAAAGTATAACATGCAGCTATTCAATTTGCAATGTGATTCAATGAGTGAGGAATGACTGGTTGTTACATCCAATGGCACAGTTCACATATGTTCTGTAAAAAATGAAAAGAAGAAGCCACTGGTTTCTTTCAGGAAGCACACAGAACTTTCTCGAACAATGACTGCTGCTCTGCCATACTCTCTTTTTCCTAGTTTACCTTAACCCCCCCCCCCAAAGACATACACTCACAATTACAAAGGTTACAGCATTTACGCAGCCCATCAACGTGTTTTATAATAACAGCATCCACCACCGCTGCTTTAGTTAGCAACACAGTCTGGGCAACGTAGAGCAAAGATGAGCTAGACATGCTGCTTATGTTTACTTTGGCAGAAATGCTGTTGTTTTAAGATGCAATGACTGTCAGAGTATGAGAATAATCCAATAAAAAGTGGTTAAACTGGATTAGATGAATGCTTGAAAAGTAGATCTTGGGGTTAAAAAAAAAAAAAAAAAGTCTGGGCACCTCTGATCTTGACAGACATCGGACTGTAATGGATTTCCCTGATGTTGGGTTACGTGAAGGTCATTGATGTCGATCAGTGTTCCGCTGGACTGTCATGTGATTACTCCCCAATGTTGTAGGAAGTACTTGGCCACTTGCTGGCAGTACAGCAAATATTGTATGCTATATGCATTTGTTTCCCCTGTAATGTGACTTCCAACATCCAGAATATATTGTATGGAATAATACAGAGTGGTCCCCATCTACCGGTCCGTGGTCCGTTTGGTGCTGGGCTCTGTTTCCACCCCAAAAAGATCTGTGGTGCGAAACGCTTTGTGCCCCTTTTTTTTTTCTTCCTTGTAGGGGTGAGGATGGGGGAAGTCGGACCCAGGAAGTTCTTGACCAAGTGAGACTTCTGCAAGCGCAGATTTCTGAGCTGGAGGACCAAGAAAGAGAGCTGGACCGGCAGAAGACGTGGCTACAGGAGAGCAACGAATGGCTGAACCGTGATCCTGACACAAGCAAATATCCTTACATGTACAAGACTGCGTGTTTTCCACGTCTGCTTAACAGTTCTAAGGCTCCCTGTTTGAGTCCCGTGCTCACGTAGGTTGCCCGGCGTGATTCCGGGGCAAATGAGAAACCAAGCGCGCTGTTGTAAAAAGGGGGTCAATGCAACAAAAGCTGATCAAAACATGGAGGCGGTCCTTAATGGGGCGGGAAGTGTTGAGTTTCTCCCCTTTCTATCCCACACTCACTACCCACAATTCCTCTGAAGTGTTTGATGCGCACTGTGGTTTACCCGTTTATCTTATTATTTTAAACAGGGCTCTTGTGCACGTTTTGGTACGAGAAATGGAGTCGTGAATTCGTTAGGAGTTCTGATTTTGTCTGCTCGTCGAGCGTCCTCCTCGGGACGATTTCCTCGTTTATTTCAATCTCCAAACCAAAATCCCATTTGATCCTCTTAACAAAGAAGAGAGAAAATGCACCGAGGAGCGGATTATAAATGTAATTGCTATTGTCAGGCTGGCTAATCCCAAATTGCTCTCAGGCTTGTTTTTCTGGTTTATTATCTCGGTGTGTTTGTTGTCCCCCCTCCCTTTCCCGTACACCCTCTGCCCCCCTCCCCGCAGTCGCTTGTAATCCTCTTTGCTTAACGCTCCCCCCACTTATAAATTTGTGACTCACGAGGACATCTGCAATGCCTTCAGCGGCGAGACCCTCCTCGCCGTCGTGGCTCCGTCTGGGACGCATCTGGAGGTGCTGCTGCCGCTCAAGGTAGCGAAACGCCGCAAGAAAAAAAAACAAAAAAAACAATCATGATTGCACCGCAAAATCGCCATCTTTGGGGAATAAAGTCGAATAGCTTCCCAATTTTGCCAGAAAAATGAAAACCTCTAAAACGCTTGGGGTTTTGTGTGTGTGTTGCAGAAAAAAATGCTACCTTCTTTCTCAGAAAGACATTTTCCAAAATAACATTTTATCAGATAGTCTTTTTTTTTTTGTTTGTTTTTGGGAGACAATTCATATTTTAAGTTTTACACTTAAAGTTGTAAAAGTATTGTGGTTGTAGTATTAAAAAAAAAAAAAATAGTAACCATTTTTTTTCTTTAAATATTTTTGGGAAAAGAAAATCATTTTTAAGATGACTTTTTTCCAGAATTTTTCATGTCTAAGCTACTTTTCCCAAAAAGTTGCTGTATTTTTATTTATTTTTCTGGATTTTGGAGGCAAAAAAAAAATCACAAGGAAATTTGAAGTTAAAATTTGTTTAAAATAAAATTAAAAATCCTTGTAGAAAACAGTAGTTTGTGGAAAGTTGCACTCTTACAAGCAAAAAAAAAAAAAAGTAAATTTTTGAGAAAATTAAGTAATTATTTGGTATATTTCAAGGGACAAAATGCAAAAAAAAAATCCCGATTTTCAAGAATAGTTATTTTTTCAAATGTACCTTTTTCAAGGAAAAAGTCAGTAACAAAAAATATATATACATACACACAGATGAAAATGAAGTATTTTTGTTTTGTTTGTTTTTGGGAGAGAAAAGTTGCATAATTTGCTTGGAGAAAATGTTACTTAATGCAGTTGAAATTAAACACAAAATTTCAATTGCATGGCCCAAGAATTTTTTTGGTTATTATTCAGCACTTGTAGTATTACGTCTTTTACCTGTAAATATGCTTTATTTTCATCGTCACAATGACCTTTCCCCTTTAAATCTTTAAAACATTTTTTGTAGTTCTCCATTTTTCCCCTTGCGAATTGACTGTATAGATTTTCAGAAATGAAATTTTTCTTTCAATTAAAAAAAGTCATTTTTGAATGCCCCACCCTCCTTTCATTTTTCTACTAGGGCCAGATTGGTCAGAAGTACCAGGTGAATCTGCGCAGCAATGCGGCACCCATCAAGGTCACGCTCCTCAACCGGGACTCGGACTGCGGCGCGCCCGTGGTCTTCCCCGTCCCCCCCACCGACTTGAGCTGCGCTCTGCTCACGGCACCACCGCCGGCCCTGTTGCACGGCCCGCGCTGGCAGCCCTTCCTCACCCCTGCCAACTCGTCCGGGTCCAGCACCGCTTCTTCGTCGTTCTGCAGCCAGCATTCGTTCAGCCTGGTCCAGCAGATGGCGCTCCCGGAACACGATGGAGCGCTGAGGCCAGAGTCCAGACAAATGGGTAACGTGTGTGTGTGTGTGTTGGGTAAGGGGGAGGGATAATTAGAATAGTTTAAGAATATATATTATTAAATTTCCCTCCCTGTAATACAATTTTTTTGTTTTTTGAAATACTGTAAGCAGTTTTGTGTTACCAAAGAACCCATCACTGTAGCTTTTGATTTCTGATTCCAAAACTAGTTCATAAATTTCAGGTGTAAATATTATGAGGCGATTGAAGATTTTCATTGTCATAACGACCCTCTGAGGGGAAACCGTAGCGACAATGTTGCGCGCGCCAAAAGTGAGTTTGAAAGCCCTGGCTTATTTGATCTCAGACTTGTATTGTTATGTGTGCCCACAAGGGAGCAGCAGACTTTTCAATTCAAAGCATGCAGCAAAATTCGAGCTTTTTTTCGCTGTGCTGCTGAAATGATAACTTGGGACCTCCGTCCTCCGTGTAAGGCTCTGCGTTGTAACGTTTCCTCCCGCAGGACTTCCCGATCAGCCGGCGGCCGTGTCGCAGCCGGAGCAAATGGACTCGGCTGGCCCACACTTCCAGTCCGCGATGGAGCCCATGAAGGAGGACAAAGATGCCTTCGGTGTGTCCGTTTGGTTTGGAGAAAGGACGAGTTCAAAATCAAGCGGTCTCGTCATCATTTTTGGAAATATGCATATTCACAAAAACGTGCTTTCTTGCAGAACATGTGGACTTCGTGGAGGAGCTGATGTTTATTGACGGTGAGCGACGCTTTCCGTTTTGAGTGCTTTGAAAAATTTGCAAGATACGAAGGAGGCACCCCAAAAAGAAGCCGCGTCGAATTATGCTCAAGAAAATTTTTGAGAACGAACATCGAGGTTGTATATTGAGAAAACATTTGCAATTGGGGAGACTGGGGTGGGGGGGGGGTATATTTTTAAGAAAAATTCTCGATCATAATAAAGTTGGATATTTTTGAAGTGGGGAAAAAAAATCTGAAGGAAGAAGTTCCATATTTGGCGTTTTGTTCTGATTCCTTGCGGCTCGCACGTGTTCACATTATTGCGTTTTTTTTTTTTTTTTTTTTTTTTTTTGTCGACTCGCCAGGCCTGGACTACAACTTTACCCTGGACGACAGCAGCGGCTTGTGCGACCTGTTCGACGCGGAGATCCTCAACTGTTAACGGGCCGATCCGGACGTTATTGACTAAGTTTGTGCGACTCGCTTCGCACGTTGAAAGTTTACAAGGTAAAAAAAAAAAGTTCCAACGTTCTGAACTGCAGCAGTATTTAAATTATTGGTAGCGATGCAGGAAATGTCGCTAGTTCATGTCGTTTGTGTTTGTCCGTTTACAATGTTGTCGTCGATGCGCCAGAAATCCCCCAAAATGTTGGGACGCTGCCCATTTAGGCCTCGCTGTTTATGTTTCGTGTTTTCTATGTTTTTATATTTGATTAATCATTTTAACTATCAGTAATTTAAAATGAGCTCTTTGTTTGTTTGATGGCAGAATTTGCCTAATTTGCCATTTAATTAGCAATCGTTTTGATCTCAAGGGGCAGCTGAGTTGCTGTTTGCGAGAGTTCTTTATTTGCACATTTTTTGAAAATGTTTTCAATAAATGGTTGAAAATTCTCTTTGCCCGACTTCAAATTGAAGCTTATTCACAATTTAATGCTAACTTTTCCGGGATTGCGGAACCTCACTCTGTTCGTGCACGTCGCTGTATTTAAAAAAAAAAAAAAAAAAAAAAAGGAGGGTGTGGGTTATATATATATATATATATATATATTACCCACACCCTCCTTTTTTTTATATATATATATTTTTTATATATATATAATTTGTTTTTTTACAAATTCTTGTGTATTTTTTTAAGAAATAATAATAATAGTTAAGTCTGCATGTTTTTAGAGAAGTCACATAATTGAAGGGATAAAAATGTCTGCACCAAAAAAAGGAAATGGCTTCCATATTGAAAATATTTGTATATTATTATGAAAAAAAAAGTGATTTATTTATTTATTTTGGGTTGGGGGTTTTTTTGTCATAAGAAAAAATGAAATTCAAATTGAAGCTTATTCACAATTTAATGCTAACATTTCCGGGATTGCGGAACCTCACTCTATTCGTGGATGTCGCTGTATTTAAAAAAAAAAAAAAAGTGGGGGGGTAATATCTCTCTCTCTATTACAAATTCTTGTGTATTTTTTTAAGTAAAAAAAAAAAGTAATAATGGTTAAGTCTCCATGTTTTTAGAGTAGTCATATATAATTAAGGGGATAAAAATGTCTGCACCCAAAAAAAAAGGAACTGGCTTCCATATTGCAAAATATTTGTATATTATTATGAAAAAAAAAGGTTAGTTTTTTTTCTTTTAGTCATGAAAAAACTTGTTTCAAAGAAAAGAAAAACGTATAATAGGACATAAATATACAATAATTTCCTATCTTTGGATTGGGGGGGGTGTTAAAAAACAAGTCCTGAATGGTATTTCTAATTAAATTTTGTATTTTTGAGAACTATATTTTCCTCACTCCATTCACTTCTGTCTTGACTGGGGGAGAGAAAAAAAAAAACTTCAGAGCCATCATGAGTGCTTGCTCAGATGTTTAATCAGCATCGCATCACATTTTATGCGTCACGATCGTGACATCAACGTCGCTGAAAAAGAAAGCAGAGACAAGAAAGCGGAGCTCGGCCTGCTTGCGTCATCATGGCGAGTGACCCGTGATGGGTTTTGCCACGTTCGCTTCGAGTCCAACTCTGTTTGGTGCGGGCTGGAGACAAAGCAAAAAGGGCGAAAGATCCATCAGTTGAAAAAAAAAAAAAAAAAAAGTTTTGAAAATGTGAACTGTCGAGCCACATGGAAGATGAAAATAATTACTCAAGATTCGAATTTTTTTTCCCCCAAAAAAGCTGAATAGACTATTTGAGTTAAAAACCATCCTTTTTTTATTTATTTTTTTTAAATCAATTTCACCAAAAGAGTAGCATATTTTCAAAGAAAGCTTTTATCAATGAGTTTCTCAAATTTCATTTTTGAAAAAAAAAACTGATTATGAGATTAGAATCATAATTTAACCATAGAACGTCTCCTACTTATGAAAAATGCCAGATACTGTTCATCCTGAAAATGTTCTTGTCAAAAATGTTTTTTCCTTGGCAATGTGCATTTTTATAATCTAAATTATATACATTATTCCCAGAAGACTTTATTCTTTATTTTTCCTCAAAACTATACAACAGAAATTTAAGTCTTGGGAAAAAAAAATCTTTTTTTGTCTTAAATTGTTAGAATCATGAGAAAATATCTTTTTAAAATAAATCTTATGTTTGCAACAATATATTTTTCATTAAAATCCTTTTTTTTCCCCTTAGAACAACTTTTTATAAAGAAAATGATTCTTTTTTTAATTTATATTGTACGTCTCAATACTTGTAAGTCTTCTGGCTTCTTTTCTGGAATTTTTTTTTTTTTTAATCTTAAATATACCATCTTGTTATTGAAACTATCTGACTTTTTTCAAGCCAGAACTATTTTTATACCTCAGAAATGTATTTCTTTTCCCCACAAACTATCTTGTCCTTCCCAATACTTTTTTTCTAATGACCTCTTTTGTGTAAGATTGAGCTCATTATTTTTCACTTTTTCGTGTGGCTCGACAACTCCTCGTAAACAATTTAGGAACGTGTTCATACCCTTACTAAAAGACTGCACGCCCCTGGTCTCATGTAGCAGTACGAGTCAAATCGATAATTTGTTTTTTTTTTGCAGGAGTTCTTCTTCCCTGTCAAACAAGAACAAAACAATTCTTAAAGCGTCCTTCGTTGAATCGTTCGCGCGCCAAAGACGAGCGTCTCACCGGACTCGGTCGGCGTTTGTTGGTAAACCAACTGGCGGCGTCGGCCGAATCCAACGCGGTGATGAGCAGGAAGGCCTGCAGGCAGAACAGGAACACCAGCACTTTTTGCTCCATGGTAAACGGAGGCAGAGTCGCGGAGCCGCAACACCGTGCAGCTCCTTTTATATATTGACGGCCGACAACCAAAACAAACGCACTCTTCCCGTTAGAAAAAGAAGGCAGCGGTAACAACTTCCTGTTTGTCCACACGCGTTCTCGCAGCAAAACCGCAACAGACGTCACATCAAACTTTCACACCGGAGGAAAATTTTTAAAATAACAAGAAACGGTCCTCAAGGAAACTGCAAACAAAAAAAATTCCGAATCTTGAAAATATGGAATCTACATACAGTCATGTATATAAACTAGGATACGCCACATCAGGGGTGTCAAACTCATTTTTCTCAGGGGCCACATTCCCGTTACGATTTCCCTCGGGGGGGCCCTCATGACTGTGAAAAATGTGAAAAATCTTTAACTGCCTCATCATAAACTAGTTTTATTCTCAGAAATCAAGGATAATGGGCTTTTCAACTATTGGTGATGTTTGGTGACACAAACATGCTTGCAATAACGCAACGTTATTTATATGACGTGACAATTTGAAATTTTGAAAAGATTTTCACAAAAATGAGAGTTGATGCAGATGATTTACCATCGGGGGCCACATGAAATCATGCGCCGGGCCAGATCTGGGCCCGCGGGCCTTGTGTTTGACACCTGTGCCTAATATCAAAGTCCAGTCAAGTCAAGTTCAATTTCTATTTTTTTTTTAAGATGACTTATTTTACAATAATAAAAATCTGTGGCATGGTGGAACAGCTGGTAAAGCGTTGGCCTCACAGTTCTGAGGTCCCAGGTTCAATCCCAGACCCGCCTGTGTGGCGTTTGCATATTCTCCGGCCATTCCGGTTTCCTCCCACATTCCAAAAAAATCATGCAACATTGATTGGACACACTAAATTGCCCCTAGGTGTGATTCTGAGTGTGGCTGTTTGTCTCTATTTGCCCTGCGATTGGCAGGCGACCAATTCAGGGTGTACCACACCTCCTACCTGTTGACAGCTGGGATAGGCTCCAGCATTCCCTGCGACCCTCGTGAGGATAAGCGGCAAAGAAAATGGATGGGAAAAAAATCTGGAAAAAATGTTAATTTAAAAAAATATATATATATTTTTCCGGGGGGGGGGGGGGGGGGTAACAATCATAATCCTAAAAGAATACTTTATTCTAGCTATTCTTGGTAGGTTACAACTTTTTCCGTTATGTTTTACACCTTGTTCATTAACCGCACTTACTACCATCTCAGCGGCATACCTCAAGGCACAATCTTGAGCCCTGTGATATTGTGTCTTCGTGCGTGATATACTTAATGGAAAGTTTGGCTCATCGCTGTTGATAAAGGTCAACAAATCAATTTTTAAGCATCACGCATAACAACCATACGATCAATGGAAAAACATATTTTGAGTACTGTAATTTAGTAAACAAGATGTTTTGTGGTTTGAGCCCACTAACTTCCAAAGTAATTGCGTGTATTTACACAGAAGACAAAAGAGGAAGTGGCGGCAGGTAAACAAGCTGCTGGTCTTCTTTCACCACCTGTGATGCAACAACAAAAAAAACCCTCTTCCTCATTTTGGACAGGTGCCGGCGTGCACCTATCACGTTAAAGTCTCTGGCCGCCATTTTGGAGGGCAAAAATCATCAGCTTTTTCAAATCACGTCGTCATATATGATGACGCAACAACACGACAAGATGGTCATTTGTTTATTGTGGCCCATAACTTTCCATACACGTGTCGAGGTGACACAAATGTTTTGTTTGATTACAATGGCAAATGATTATGTTCGGGTGCAAGCGAGATTTTAAAAAGACCACCAAAAGATTCTCATTTGATTGGCCAGCGTCTAGCCAAATTTTCCCTGCGGAGTAGGATGGGGTGGAGGAAGATCTGTCGGCACCTTGGGAAACGGACAGATAGATAGCACACTTAGCTTGAGCAACGGAGGACAAAACGGTGATGAATAACGACGATCACCTTTTGCAGCAAGATGCACGCCCCGACTCTCCAGGCGCATTCGGACTGAAGCCTTCTGAACCGCTTCAGTGCCGACTGCCGCGACACAATCGTCGTTTCCGTCAATGGGAGGGAGTGTAATTCAAAGGTCATTTCAAAGATACGTTCGGTACTTTATGCAAATCTAATGCAATCCTTCTCAAAGTTAACAAAACGTTTTTAGATTATTATTTTTTTATTCGTATGATGGTTGATATTTTGTTTGTTTTACAAATCTATTCTTTTGATGTGAATCAATATTTAAACAATGTGGATCACATTTGATGGTTTGGCCACAGACTTTCCAAAAGGTAATTTTTTTTTTTTTTTTTTTGAGAGGGGGGGTCAAATATGATCAATCAATAAAAAAATATCAGTGAAAAATTAGTTTGGAAAAAAGCAATTTATATTTTTCATAAAACAGATTTTTTTTTTAATTTCCCCAAAAAAACATTTATAGGAAAATATATTCTAAAGAGGAAAAAAATATTTTTCAAGAGGTCAGCCTATATTTTCAAGAATAAAATTGACTATTGTCAAGGGATAATTTTTAATTTTGAGGGGGGAAAAATTGATGATAAACCACAATTTTATTTGTTTTAAAGAAAAAAATGAAAAAAGTTGTAGAGTTTTGAGAGAGTTATTTCTAGGAAATAAGTTGAATTTTTGGGGTGGCGGGGGGGGGATGAAGAAAAACCTTTTTAGGGGGAAAAAAAAGTTGGCAAACAATATTTCAGAGGAAAAATGTGTATTTTACAGTAAAATGTATCTTTTTGAAGAAAAAAAGCTGTACATCTTTGAAGTCTGATTTTTGTAAAAAAAAAATGAAATTTTTAGGCAAGCGGTTGTCAGAAAGCAGCATTTTTTCAGATAAAACATTGTACGGTTTTGATATAAAAAAAAATGCAGTTTTTAAACAAAAACGAAAAAGTGTTTTTGAGAAATCCAAAAGGTCGCGCCACACATGACCTTTGCCACACGCACGTACGTACGTACCAGCTGCTGGGAAGGCGCCGGCGGCGGCCTCACGACGGTCGACTGCGTTGGCGACGTCATCAGCAGCAGCAGCTGCAGGCACAGCAGCGGCGCCAGAACTCGTGCGTCCATGTCGCTCGGCCTTCTCAACGCCACTCGGCGCCGCGCTCAGCTTAAATACGCGCTCGGGTAGCCAAAGCGCACGTCAGCAGCGTCCCTCGGGCTCCATTAATGGGCCGCCGTCTGTTTACAAAACTTTTCCCAACTGGGTTGACTTGAGAGGCTTTACACGGAAACAAAATATTTGGTTGCGGTCTGTTTTTCTGCCTCCATTGTCTTGGCTGCAAGCAGACGAGAAAACGCATGCCGCAACATCGAGACAAACGGCCGCGCTCACAATCACACCTCGGGGCAATTTAGAGTGTCCGATTAATCTCGCATGTTTATTTTTCATAGAACCGCAAAAACATAGCACGATTGTCATTGAAGAAGCAGAAATAAAAGAAATAACAACGAAGAACAGAGTATGGTCCAGTACATTTCCGCTAATAATTGATCAGCCGTGCATTTCGGCCACAGAGACTCTCCACGCTTTGCTTTCTCGCTACCGGCATGCCCTGTGATTGGCTGGCGACCAGTTAAAGGCGTACCTCGCCTCCTCCCATGCTCATCAGAGACGGCGGTCCAAAAAAATTGATGGATGGAAGACATAATACATCCACAATGAAGTTCCAAATAAGTGTAAAGTAGATGAATATTTGACTTCATATATTATTGAAAGCCACTGAAGTATTATGGTGGCACAGTGGGGCAGCTGGTAAAGCGTTGGCCTCACAGTTCTGAGGACCCGAGTTCGATCCCGGCCCCCGCCTGTGTGGCTTTTGCATGTTCTCCCCTGTGCCTGCAGGGGTTTTCTCTGGGCACTCTGGTTTCCTCCCACATCCCAAAAACATGCAACATTAATTGGCCACTGTAAATTGCCCATAGGTGTGTTTGTGAGTGCGGGTGTTTGTCTCGATGTGCCCTGCGATTGGCTGGAGACCAGTTCAGGGTGTACTCCGCCTCCTGCCCGTTGACAGCTGGGATAGGCTCCAGCACTCCTGCGACCCTCGTGAGGCTAAGCGGCTAAAAAAAATGGATGTATGTATGAATTATTTTGTGCGGTATATTCCAAATGAGTTGTACTTGGGCAGTAAATATTTTTCACACCATTAGAGGGAACCAGCAAACGTACCACGGTTTGAGAAACACTAGATTAGCCGCGATAGGCTCCAGCGCTCACTCCCGCAACCCTTGTGAGGATAAGCGGCTTGGAAAATGGATGCATGGCTTTCGCTTCATTCGTGTGGTATCTGTTCTCACTATTTGGTTGGGTTTGGTTGAGTTCTGTTCGCGCGCCTTTGGCTCTGAGAGGATTCAAGCAGGGGTGGGCAACCCGCGGCCCGAGGGCGGCCCGCTGTGCACTTTGGAGAAAATAAAACAAAATAAAAACAAAAGCGCTCGAGGAACTTTTAGTAAAAGCCAATAAAAACCAAACCAGACAAAACAAGATGGCGGTTATGTAAAGACTTTGGTCGACTCCTGAGATTTGTTCCGCGTCATCGTTTACGTCATCACCTTGCCGCTGCTACTTTGTTGTGCAAAGTGATTTGGGGGAAGGAAGCTTATCCTCATTTTCTTCTGGAAAAGGGATTAGGGGAGCGAGGCGGGCCTCGACTCACGTAGAAAAACACGTTTCGACACGGGGTCCTCGTGACTTTGCACGGCCGCAGCAGCTTCACAAAAGAGTCGGCGAAAAGAATTCGGGATCTTCTCCCTCCTGACCAGCAAATCGGTAAGTCTGTGCACATTTTGCTTTCGGGGACTTTTGACATCTCACCACTTGTCGTATCTTCTAAACAGATATCCCAGCGTGTATTTATTATTATTTTGATGAAAATAGCTTATGGTTACATTTTGTCTGATAAACATGATGATTTATTAATGTTTCAAGTTCATAGTTTTCTCAAGCAAACTATATATAGCAAGGAAAATATGAACACTGCCCTTAACTGCAGAACAAACATATTTTCAGAGTTTATTTTTAGAATCGACTCAGATTCATATGTTTGTATTTCTTTGTTTTGTCTACATGATTAGATTTTATTCATCTTTTAAGTTTAGTGTAGTATTTTATGTTGTATTTTTTTATATTGTTGCTTAAAAATTGTAAATATTTTAAATAGTAATTTGTAATTATTTTGAACTTGAATTTTATATTATATTTTACATTAATATTGATTATTCATTAATTTGTTTAGTTATTTATTCATTTTTTCAATTACTGTTTTTCAACGTAATTTATGCATTTGTCGATAGTCACAGATTTAAATTTGCATTCTATTTCTATTTTGGACATTATTTGCGTGTATTGACATTTTTAATTTGAACATATATTTTGTTTTCATGTTTTTGATGTATAAATATAAAATAGAGTTTTTGTAGGTGGAGCAAGTAGGTGTGTGCGAGGCAGGCAAGCAAGAATAAATCATTCAGGTCTTTGAATTTAAATTTGTATTTTAAATCTATGATTGTAATTTGCACGTCTTATTTGAATATATCCTTTGAAAATTTTTTTTAATTTTTTTCCACATGAATCCTCTACCTATTTGTGCTAGCAGTTTTTAGCTAGCTCATTTTTATAGTTTTTTTTTCCCTCATTCATTTATATTTGTAGATTTTATACAGTATTTTTGGGCCTTTGTTTATTTCCACGTGATGCGCACCCGACGTACTTTTCGATTTCACGCTTCGTATTTTTTTTTTTTTTTTTTCGCTTGCCAGGTTTCGGCTTTTCGAGATGACCGCGGCGGGCTGAGAGAGCGCCCGAGCGCGTCCGCCATGGGCCGCAAGTTGGACCTTTCGGGCCTGAGCGACAATGAGGCCGAGCACGTCCTGCAGGTGGTGCAGCGCGACATGCGGCTGCGCAAGAAAGAGGAGGAGCGGCTCAGGTCAGCCCCGCCTGAGTCCTGTACTCACCCAACTATTTTGGAGTCACTTCATATTAACACAAATTGTGATTTTCTGAGCCGCTTATCCTCACGAGGGTCGCTGGAGTGCCGCAGCCTATCCTAGCTATCAACGGGCAGGAGGCGGGGTGCACCCTGAACTGGTCGCCAGCCAATCGCAGGGCACACGGAGACAGACAACAGTCGCACTCAAAATCACACCTAGGGTCAATTTAGAGTTTTTGGGATGTGGGAGGAAAGCAGAGTGCCCAGAGAAAAACCCACGCAGGCACGGGGAGAACATGCAAACACCACACAGGCGGGGCCGGGATCGAACACGGGACCTCAGAACTGTGAGGCCAATGCTCTAACCAGTAGGGCCATCATGCCGCCATATCCATATATATATATATATATATATATATATATATGATGTGACTAATATCTTTTGTAAAAAAAAAAAAAAAATTCATGTGCCCCCCCACCACTCAGCAAACAAAAATAATATATCTTGGAAAAAAAAAGTAAATAAATAAATAATGTATGTATGTTTAATTTTACAGGAGAGGGAACTATTTTGGGGATCAAATAAATATGGAAATTAATAGTACACGAGAATTTTCTTCATGTAAGACATTTCATTTCCAAAAACGTGTATTTCGTGGTCCTTTTCTTTACTCATCGGTGTAGTTAAGTGTATTAAAAGGCAAAATTATGACCCAAAATGTTGCGCAGCTGTTTTTAACACTGGAGTAATAACAAGCAGTCAAGATGACGCCATGCGCGGCAATTAGCACAAAGGAAGCCACGGCCCTTTCCTGTTCTTTCCTCATCACCCGCAAACCATACGTGGCCCCCACTTCCCTGAGCGCCGCCCCCTTATGGACATGCAACACCATGCAGATTGAAGAACTTGGGCACCGCTCGCGTGCCTCAAAAATTGCTCTCGGTGAGCCCGATTTGATTGGCCGATTTTTATCAGCGTCTGGACGGCCGAGTTGTGTCGTGCGGGAGTTGTGAGCTTGAACACCGCTTTCCTCCCTCACAAAGCTGTCCTGAACAAACTCATTTGATTTGCCTCATCATGTCACATGGGAGGAGTTACAGTGAATAATGTTTACGCTAAACTTTTAAAGCTGACTTCGAACACCGCTTGCCTGCCTTGCAAACACTCCCTCACTCCACTCAAACCTTTTCAATCATTGGACAATTCGTGTCCCGTGGCCGCAGTTACGTTGGACGGCTGTTCTGTTGACGCTAAACTCGAGCACCGCTTGTCCGCCTCGCGTGCGCCCACTCGCGAAACCGTTCGATTGGCCGACCCCGTGCCACCTGAGAGGAGATATGCTTCGCTCACTCGGCTCGGACCAGCGTTAAAACCCCGACCCTAACCCCAGCTGAGCCCTGCGTACGCCCACCGTCCAACCATACGCCCGTCACTTTTTGTTCAATTCGGAGTGATAGCTCCATCACTAAACTCCCAAGGCGCAGCTACCTGGTTAGCTTTGATGCTAGCACTTTGTGCGTTGTTTGGACTTTGACCGATGACTTCATACTTGAAAAAGTCACGGAACCTTCTAGGAGGTCATAGTCCGCCGCCGCAGCGGACGTTGTTTGCGTGTTCATTATTCGCGACATTGCTTCTGTTGAAGTAGATTAGTGCCACGGGGATTTGAATTGAAATTCTTTTAACAATGTAAATACAGGGCAATCATAATATTTTGAAAACTTGAATCCAAACAACCAGTATAATATTGCCAAACTTCAAACATAAAAATGTAGACTGAGTGAAATTTATGTCAAATAGGCTATGCACTTAAACGTTATACTTCAGAAATAAGTACACAAATAATTTGTTTATATATCTACATACAGTGAAGAAAATAAGTATTTGAACACCCTCCTATATTGCAAGTTCTCCCACTTGGAAATCATGGAGGGCTCTGAAATTTTCATCGTAGGTGCGTGTCAAGCAAATCTAAATGTATGTATGTATCTAAATCTTAAAAGAAAAATCCAGAAATCACAATGTATGATTTTTTTTTTTTTTGTGATTTATTTGTGTGATACAGCCGCAAATAAGTATTTGAACACCTGTCTATCAGCTAGAATTCTGACCTTCAAAGACCTGTTAGTCCGCCAGTCAGGACAGGTGTCTTTATTCAGCTCAAGACCTCACACGGGTGCATGTGATTCAGGATAATACACGGAGTGGAGGTGGACTTTTAAAGGCGGACTAACAGGTCTTTGAGGGTCAGAATTCTAGCTGATAGACAGGTGTTCAAATACTTATTTGCGGCTGTATCACACAAATTAAGCGTTAAAAAAAATCATGAATTGTGATTTTTGGATTTTTCTTTTTAGATTATCTCTCTCACAGTGGACATGCACCTACCATGAAAATTTCAGACCCCTGCATGATTTCCAAGTGGGAGAACTTGCAATATAGCAGGGGGTTCAAATACTTATTTTCTTCACTGTATAGATAGAATTATTGAATTTCTAACAGTGTTTTTCGCTTACCATTACAAATTCAAATGCTATTTCAAATTCAAATCCCCGTGGCACTAATCTACTTCCACAGAAGCCATGTCGCGAATAATGAAGACGCAAACAACGTCTGCTATTTTTGCGGCGGCGGACTACGACCTTCTAGAACAAGGGGTCACCAATGCGGTGCCCGCGGGCGAATGGTAGCCCGCGAGGACCATTTAAGGCGCCCGCGAGGTACGTTCTAAAAATAGTATAGGCCACAAATTACTATTATTTGTGCTTTAAATTCTGAATAATAAAATAATAATAAATTAAAACAATAATATTTGAGGTATGTGTAATGAACTGAGTCTGAAATTTGCCGCAAACAGGTCACGTAGCCCTTCATACGACCGGTGCTCACGAAGTAGCCCTCGGCCTCAAAAAGGTTGCTGAGCCCTGCTCTAGAAGGTTCCGTGCGACGTGGTAGATGCGTCATCGTTTTATTGCTACCTGCCAGTTTTTCAAGTATGAAGTCATTGGTCAAAGTCCAACAAACGCACAAAGTGCTAGCATCGAAGCTAACGAGGTAGCTGCGCCTTGGGAGATCAGTGACAGACATATCACTCCGAATGGAACAAAAAGTGACGGGCGTATGGTTGGACGGTGGGCGTACGCAGGGCTCAGCTGGGGTTAGGGTCAGGGTGAACGCTGGTCTGAGCCGAGTGAGCGAAGCGTATCTCCTCGAAGGTGACACGGGGTCGGCCAATCGAACAGAACAGCCGCCAACGTAACTGCTGCAGCGGGATATGAATTGTCCAATGAAACTGGTTTTTGAGGCTCGGTCACCCGGGAGGGGCTCAGTGTCGAGCCGCAACTCCTCCGCATTGAGAGGAGCCAGATGAGGTGGCTGGGGCATCTGATCCGGACGCCTCCCTGGTGAGGTGTTCCGGGCACGTCCCACCGTAAAGAGACCCCGAGGACGACCCAGGACACGCCGGAGAGACTATGTCTCTCGGCCGGCTCGGGAACGCCTCGGGATCCCTCCGGAAGAACGGGAAGAAGTGGCTGGGGAAAGGGAAGTCTGTTTATCCCTGCTGAAGCTACTTCCCCCGCGCCCGGACCCGGAAAAGCGCGAGATAATGGATGGATGGATGGTTTACGAGTGGAGCGAGGGGGTGTTTGCAAGGCAGGCGAGCGGTGTTCAAAGTCAGTCTTTACGTGAGTAAGTGCGTAGGAGCTTTAAAAGTTTCGTGTAAACAAAGTCATTCACTGTAACTCCTCCCATGTTAACCACGGGCCGAGCCGAGTGATGCTTAACTTCGACACGGCTTGCCCGCCTCACGCAGAGCCGTCGGGAATAAATTTGCACGGGAGAAGTTGCCCTCTGTGATCCTCCAACCCCCCCCCAAACATCCCTGTGTTTTGTTTCCAAATCCATCCTCCGCTCCCCCCGACCCCACCCCCAGCGAGCTGAAGCAGGCGCTGGACGAGGAGGGCAGTCGCTGCCTGCTGCTGTCGCGCCAGCGCCGCTTCAACCGGCGCTGCTGCATCCGCTGCTGCGCGCCCTTCAGCTTCCTGCTCAACCCCAAGCGCCCGTGTCGCGACTGCCTCTACAACGTGTGCAAGGCCTGCAGAATCTACAGCGAGGCCGACAAAGCCTGGCTCTGCTGCGCCTGCCAGAAGAGCAGGTAAGCGATGGTGCTCGGCCGCGCGCATTAATACGCTCTTTGGCCTCTGCCGGAGGGATGGACTTAGAACTTAGTACAGCCAACGGTATTAGTGAACCGCACAAGCTTTCTTCCCCCCCGTTGTGCTGTTTATTGCATGTACACACATATATTATAATTAGTGCATGTTTTTGAAATGGACAATTTAAATTGCCCCAGGGTGTGATTGTGAGTGCGAATCGTTTTTCTTTCTATGTGCCCTGCGATTGGCTGTCGACCAGTCCAGGGTGTACCCCGCCTCCTGCCTGTTGACAGCGAGAACAGGCTCCAGCATTCCCCGCGACCCTCGTGAGGATAAGCGGCAAAGAAAATGGCTGGATGGATGGATGGACGGACATTTGCGATGCTTTTATCATGAGCTGCAAAACAATGGAGCATTTGTAAAGTTTTTCAGCAGTTTTATCTTAAAATCAATCATATTTGTGCAAAGAAAAAAAAAACATTCACAAGGTTGACCTTTTTTCATGTTAACGCGATCGTGGAAAACAATAATAAGAAATTGTTTTGTAATATTGATTTGTGTACTGTGCAATATTGTTGTTCCCAATTTTTGGGGGAACAGCTGCATTTGGTATCTTGATTTTTTTGGGGGGGTGGAGGAGATAACTAATTTAGTACCATTTTCCATCCATCCATCCATTTTCTTTGCCGCTTATCCTCACGAGAGTCACGGGGAGTGCCGGAGCCTTTCCCAGCTGTCAACAAGCAGGAGATGGGGTACACCCTGAACTGGTCGCCAGCCAATCGCAGGGCACATAGAAAGAAAAATGATTCGCAGTCACAATGACACCTAGGGGCAATTTAGAGTGTCCAATTAATGTTGCATGTTTTTGGGATGTGGGAGGAAACCCACGCAGGCACGGGGAGAACATGGAAAATTCACACAGGCGTGACCGGGATCGAACCCGGGACCTCACAACTTTGAGACCAATGCTTTACCAGCTGATGATCCACCGTGCCGCCAGTAACCATTTTAATTAATTTAAAAAAACCTACCAAACAAATGAATATAGAAAGACAGAGAGAAAAAAGATAAGAAAAAAACAAATACGGTGAAAAATTGGGTACTTTTTTGTCAATGGCGATGCCATTTTTGCAGTTTCCAGCAAAGTTTTTCGAGATGTGAGGTTTCTGCCCAATGCCAGCGGTGTGCTTCCCCACCCCCTATTTAAATTTTCATTTTGTTCATTTATATAATTTTTCAAAATATTTTCACTCAAATATAATCCAGGATGTCTAAAAGCAAATTAAATAAAGAAAATTGTCACGGCAATAGGGTGAAACGTCACGATTTGTCACAATATGAGCGATGCAGCATGATGCGATGCAGTTGCTGCAGTCTACTAATCAATGTAATAAAGTAAATAAACATAGCGCTAATTTAACAGCCAGTGTTATTACACTTGTTATTATTATTAATATTACACTTTTCTGTTGTGAACATGCCGTCGCGTCTTTCAGGTCGCTGAAGAAACAGTCATTGGATTGGTTCTACGCGCACGTGAAGGGACGCTTCAAGCGCTTCGGCAGCGCCAAAGTTCTGAAGACCATCTACAGGAGACACTTGGCCGAGCACAGTCCAGTTTCCGAGCTCACGGGTACGCCACTCCCGGCCTCGTGCTTGCATCCAACGTGTCGGTATACGGGGGGGGTATTAAGGATTAAAGTCACATAACTTGAGAAGATTACTCGGAGCGCTGCCAGTTTCCCATTTTGTCGTATCTTTGTTTTGGAGCGCGCGTGGTGTGCCAAACATCATCCAGGCAGAGTTAAGCGGTGCCGGCATATGATATGTATTTTACCGGACATTTGCACTTCACAGCAACACTCTGCCACTTCAGTCAAAATCCGATCCGCCGCATTCATGTCCCGATTCGCTGCACTCAAGTGTGAGTTGACTTCATTTGATGTTTCGCTGCATTAACCACGTTAGCGCTAACCATCTCGTCCACTTCAATAATTTGACAATTCACCGCACGAAAACGCAAAATGGCCGCACTGCGCAATAATCCACCGAGATATTATGATGATTCCATTAGGGGAACACGAAGAAGAAAAAAAAACTGCGTCACAGTTGACTTGCTTGACCTGACAAATTGTGTACAAACACACCAGCTCACGACACCGAAAGAAGTCGGCCGTAATCGGATCATGCCAGTTGGGTGCATTTTTACTCTTTGCTCTTCATGCTAACGGACCGGCTCACTTGGACTGCGTGACACGATCAAGGGAGAAACACGGCACGCTATCGGACTTTTTGTATCTACACCGTCTACGTTACAACGCGGGTGTCAAACTCGAGGCCCAGGGGCCAAATCCGTCCCGCCACCCCATTTTATGTGCCGCAGGAGAGCAAACCGTGAGCACGTACGTGCGTGGTTGTCGCTCAAATCCTCAGAATTTTACATTTTCAAATGTAAAAGATAACATCCATCCATCCAGTTTTCTTTTGCCGCTTATCCTCACAAGAGTCGCGGGGAGGGCTGGAGCCTACCCCAGCTGTCAACGGGCAGGAGGCGGGGTACACCCTGAACTGGTTGCCAGCCAATCGCAGGGCACATAGAGACAAATAGGCGCAGTCACAATCACACCTACGGGCAATTTAGTGTCCAATTAATGTTGCGTTTTCTTGGGATGTGGGAGGGAACCAGAGCTCCCGGAGAAAACCCACGCAGGCACGGGGAGAACATGCAAATGGATTGAACCCAGGTCCTCAGAACTGTGAGGCCAGCGCTTTACCAGCTGATCCACCGTTTCGCCTGGAGTTAAACAATTTTTAACAATAGATCAAATATTACCCTCGACTTCTGTTTTCCATCAGTTTGTTGTGTGTAGATATACTTCATGTATCATAGTAAATTAGGTCATTTGGTTTCAGAGTCATGCCAACTCCGACGAGGTAAATCGTAACTATGTGGCCCGTGACAAAAACCTCTTTGACAACGCCGGGTCACTCTACGGCACAGGTGTCAAACTCAAGGTCCGGGGACCAGATCTGGCCCGCTAACATGATTTTATGTGGCCCGCGAAGGCGAATCACGTGTGTCAACTCCCGTGATTCTTGTTAAAATCTGTACAAAAATTTCAGATTGTCATATCATAAATGATAACGGGATTATCTTACCAAAGTAGTAGTACTAGTTCATAAATTTCATGTGTAAATATGATGAAGTTTATGGTTTTCTTCATAACAGCCCTCTGAGGGAAACCGGAACTACGATGCGGCCCACGACAAAAATGAGTTTGACACCCCTGCTCTACAGTGCATTTCATGTAGCTCGTTGGACGGTTCTTCCTCCCTCCCACCCTTCCCAAACGTGATTAGGAGTGACCCGGTGTTCTGCTGTGACCCGGCGACCGGTAATACCACACACGGGGGCCGAGCGCTAATGCACTTACATAACCACAAACGGCAGCATTGTTGCATGAATATCAACGTGACGTGGTCAGAGCTCAAAGCTCAGTCGGAAGGGGGAACCGTCTCCGTTCGGATTCTCTCGCTCTTGACCCCAACACATTCGAGATTTCAGCTTAGCCTTTCTGGCCTGGAGGGAGCTAACAACAATTCTTTGCCGTTTGACTCTTTGTGTGTTGCAGAGGGGAGCGCCTACGAGGAGAGCGTCTGCAATGAAGGCAGCGTCTGCGGCAGCGACGTCACTTTCTACACACAAACTGAAGGTTGAGCAGGCAATACAAGTTTTTTCCAAATGCCTTTGATTTTCAATTGTTTGCTCCGATCCAATCTCCACACGAATCTCTCGATTTCTTGGGATTACCCACCAGTTCTCCAACCTCCAGTTCCCCGCAGTTCAGTGCATAAAAATACGAGGACACTGCAGCCCGAACAAACCCGTTCAGTCCATGCCACTGCCAGTTCTCCATTTGTTTACTCTCTTTTTTTCGTGTCGGCATTCAGAGCGCAGCATGGCAGAGACGCTCGCTGTGGCCTTCCGGGTGGCGGAGGAAGCCGTAGACGAGGCCATTTCCAACGCAGAGTTCGACGCCGCCAGTCAGGTTGACCTCATTTGTCTTTCTCGTTATGCCGAGCGCGTGCGAAATCTCCACCGCGCTCCCGTTTTCAAACATTATTTGTGCGTTAAGATAGGTGTTTCGGCAGCGTAAAGCTTTTGCTTACGCTTACGCTGTTGTGCATTTATGGGTGATCAGGAAAATCGGAATGAAGCCCGCTACCTGCGTGAGCACCGAGGAGAGCTCATCGAGGAGCTGGCCAAAACCATCATCCAAAAAGTAAGAAATAGATGTTTGATGCCATGTGTGAAGCCCTCATACAAGAACACCGACTGATGTTCTAATCGCGCACGTTAGATCATCTCTAGGAGGAAGACCTCGGCTGACGCGAGGGACGACTACGACCGGGAGGGGTCGCTGGAGCGTGACGTCCTTCACGACGGCGATCAAGCTGACGGCGCGTTTAAACACCTGAAAGGCCTCTGGGTGAGCGACGTAACGTTTGAGGATTTGCTCTAAAAGGTGACGAGCGCTGACCTCAACCGCTTGGCCTGACTTGCAGAGGTCCCAGTCGGCCTTCTCGCTGATGGACGACAGCCGAGACGATCGTCAGACGTCACCCAAGGAAGGAGCATCGGCCGCGTCGCCCCGGACCAGCGTCGAGCGTTTGGAAAACGCTGGTAAATCATGTTTGTCTTTCGTTAAACTGTCTTAGTGAACAATTCACTGCTGTAAACTGACCAGGAATTGCACGAACACAGAAGTCCATTAAGATGTCAATAAAACGCCTTTACCAATTCACAAAGGTAATGTGAAAATTCACGGCACTTATTTGGAAGTTTCCGGTGCCAGTACACCAAACCACTGCACCATTATGAACATTAATTGACCTGAATTTGTAGATTACAGCACTAGACGCCAAGTCACTGCACTGATCTGCAATGTTTATTGCGCTAATCCACCAGTTTACTGCACTAAACTGGATGTTGGCGCGACAAACGTTTCACTGTCTTTATTTTCAATCTCCTCTGAACAAATTCAGGGAAGATTGAAATGTTTAGATTCAAAATGATGTCGTGTCCTTGACTTCAAATTTGTCTCTACATGTACCCGCGTACCTGCACAAGGTTGCGTGTCCTCTGTGCTGAAGAGTCCGGACGGGAACTGGATCGCCCTGCAGAGTGCTCAGCTGTCGCGGCCCAGCCTGCTGGCCAAGAGGAAAAGTCTGGTCTACAGCGCCTTGGAGAGGGAGTCCGGAGCGGTGTCCGCTTACGAGGGCATGGACTCCGACAACGAAGCCAAACCTGAGCCCAACACTTCCTGGGGCGCCATCCTGCAGGAGTTCCACAGGAAGTTGACGGGGTCCAAAGTCCGTCGAGATGCTGACAACAGAAATGTTGCTCGGTCGGACTCCGAGGGGAAGCTTCAAACGTCTCCTGCGGCTGAAGTCAGACGGACGTCATCTCAAAGGACCGATATCATCGACATCAACTTCAACGAGAAAGCCCCCGCGGAGGAAAGTGAGGCGGCGTCTGGAAAAGCCAAGAGATCACGAAAGAAGAGAAGAAGTAAAAGAAGAGCAACACTTTCTGGACCTCTTCTAATGGTAAGACAAATTGGCCCCCAATCACATTTACTCATTAAACACATTTCAGTGGACTTACTGGATCTACCAGTTCACTAAACCAACAATGAATTATTGTCTTTATGTACGCTGGCCTTCATTCCGAATAATGCAGATTGAATTCACTGCATTAAACTTGGAGTTGACTACATAAACTTGCCTATTATTTGTAGCCAGCAACAAGTTCACTGCACAAGTCAGTCAGTTCTGTGCACTCCCCTGCCAGCTGCATGCCGGCAGTTAACCCACCAGAAAACTGCACTAATGTAACACTTGACTGTACTACACAATTAGTGTACTGGCTTTACTTTTGACAATTGTTTCCACTCATAAAGTAAAGTTGTGCCCAAATCCGCCCAATACATTTGTTTATTCACGTCATACCTTCTTCCCATCAACAGGATTACAACAGGAAAGACGTCCATCCCTCTTCTCACTCTGACGCCGACACTCCTGACACAATGACTCCTGACGCCGCGACTCCTGATCCCCTCCACCGGGATCAGTCGGGCATCAGTCAAGTGAAACAGGACTTTACGTTGGATGCACCTCAACCTGCAGAATACATTTCTAACGCCTCTGCTAGAGATGAAGGCCGTTGCGACGCTAAAGACAACCACGATGCACAGGAGAAGGAAACAAGAGACCAAGATGGTGAAGAAGCGACGATGGTGGTCGACTTTGGTGGAGAGGGAGGAGAGGATGTGATCGAGGAGGAGGAGGATGAGGATGAGGTCGAATCTAGGTTGTACAAGCTGGTGGCAAAGTCCAGACTGGCGTACTTCTCATCCACTGACGACGAACTGGATCGAGCAGGAAGGAGTGAGGAGGACCGAGGGTGCGATGAGGAAGATCAGAAGGAAGAGACCGAAGGACTAACACATAAACTCTGCCAGTTGGAGAAAGAAATCCGAGCAAACATGTTCTCCTCCACAGAGGACGAGCTGGACCGAGTCACAGATGAAGAGGTGAAGAAGGATGAGGAGGAAGAAGAGGAGCTGGCGGCGAAGGTCTGCCGGTTGGCCACCCAAGTGGGCGCCACCCAGTTTTCATCTACCGAGGACGAGCTAGACCGTGAGGAAGTGGCTCACGAGGAGACGCTGTGGAGGTTGCAGGAGGACAAGGCGGCGCAGGCCACTCAGGTGCGCCACCTGGCCAGTCTGGTAAGCGCCTCACAGTTCTCCTCCACCGAGGATGAGCTGGATCGAGTCGGGGAGGATGAGGAAAAGATGACACGGGGAGAAGAGCCCTGGGGAGAAGCGGCGAATGGACATTGGGAATCTACAGGAGAGGAACTGGTAGAAGAACCTATGAGCGATAATTTTTCAGATGCAATGGAAGAATTGGATGCTTACGAGATGTCATCAGAAGAGGAAGAGGAAATAATGAGCGAGAAACAGGATAAGTCAGAGATAAGACAGTCAGATCAGAAAGGAGGACAGGAGATGCCCGAAGAAGACCTCAGAGAGGGCCGTGGTGGGAAGTGGGAGAGCGAGGATGAAGATGTTGAGTTCAATAAAGTTATCAGCAGCATGTTGACAATGACATTGGAAGATATGCAGGAACAAGCCAAGACCGAACAGAAGAAAGATGACCGGAAGACAGACGAGAAGAGGAACAAGGATCCAAAGACTGACGAAGAGAGGAAGGATGTTACGATGACAAACGGAGAAATCAAGGAGGACCCAAAGACAGATGAGTCAAAGAGTGAAGATACAAAGATGGATGATGAAAAGGAAGAGGATGAAAAGACATGCGAGAAGCTGAACAAGGAGACAAAGACTGATGAAGAGAGGAAAATTGACACGATGACAAATGAGGAAAGGAACGAGAACACAAGGACAGAAGAGAACAGCAATGGGGATTTAAAGACACGGAAGGAGACAGACAATGAGAAAGTTGTGGAATCAAAGACAGGCGAGGAGAGGAAAGATGACGTAAATATGGATGAGACAGTCAGTGAGAAGAAAGAGGCCTCAAAGATTGGTGAGAACAGGAAAGTTGACGCAAAAGATGATTGTGTGACAAGCGAGGAAAAGAATGCCACAGATCATCGGATCAACCAGGAGAAAAATACTGACAAGGACCGGAATGTGGATACAAACACAAATGAAGACAGGAATGTGGCAATCATAGACCTGCGAGTGGACAAAAAGACAGACAAGGACTGGAACAAGGTTGCAAAGACAGACGATGAGAATAAAGAGGAGAAAAAGGACGAGAACAGCAGCAAAGACGGAAAGACTGATAAAGAGAGGAAACTTGACAGAATAACAGATGAGGAAGGCAATGAAGACACAAAGACAGACACAGACATGAACAAGAACGTAAAGCTGGACAAGGAGACGGGCGAGGTTAAGAAAGGGGATACAAAAATATCTGAGAACACAAACATGGAGAACAAGACAGATGAGCAAATTGAAGAGAAAAAAAACAAGATGGACAACCAGAAAGAGGACACAAAAACAGAGAACATGAAAATGGATGCCAATACAGATGGGAAGGATGAGGACAGGAACAAGGACACAGAGACTGATGAGGACAGGAATGATGCTACAATGACCAATAAGGAAAGCAATGATGACACAAAGACAGGCAGGAGGAAGAATGAGGATACAGAGTCGGATTGGGAGGGGAAAGAGGATGAAAAGGAAGATGAGAACAAGACCAAGAATGTGAAGATGGACAAGGAGGAAGACGAGCAGAACGAGAATTCAAAGACAGCCGAGGACAGAGACACCCAGACAGATGAGACAAAAGAAGCCACAGTAACAGAAAAAGACTGGAACGGGGCAGCTGAGGACCTGAAAGAGGACACAATGGAGAGGAAGAAAGATGAAAAGATGGAAAACAACACAGCCGATGAGAGGGAGGACTTCAAGACCGGTGAGGACAGAAACAAGAAGGCACAGACAGGTGAAGAGAGGAAAACTAATAAAATGACAAATGAGACAAGTAATGAGGACACAGCGACAGGTGAGGGCAAGAACCAGGCAGTTGAGGACCTGAAAGAGGACACAATGGAGAGGAAAAAGGATAAAAAGATGGAAAGCAAGACACCTGATGAGAAGCAGGAGGACTTAAAGACCGGCGAGGACAGAAACATGAAGGCACAGACAGGTGAGGAGAGTAAAACTGATAAAATAACAAATGAGACAGGTAATGAGGACACAATGAGAGACGAGGAAGATAACCAGGTAGGAAAGGACCTGAAAGAGGACATAAAGACAGATGAGAACAGGAAAACTGATAAAATAACAAATGAGACAAGTAATGAGGACACAATGACAGACGAGGATGATAACCAGGTAGGAAAGGATGTGAAAGAGGACATAAAGACAGATGCAAGGATGGTGGATGCAACGACAAACAAGGATACGGAAAAGACTGCTGAAGACCTGAGAGAAGACACAAAGACAGACCAGCAGACAGACGCTAAAAAGAAAGAGGACTCTGAAGCAAAGAGCGAAGACCTGGAAGAGAACCTTAAGACACACCAGGATAGGAACAACGATGCCAAGACCAACAAGAAGAGGAACGAGGACACCATAACAGTCATGGGGAGGAAAGAGGAATTAAACACGGACGAGGGCAAGAACTGGTCTACACAGACAAATATGAAGGGGAAAGATGATATGAAGACTGATGGTGAGAGAACAGAGGACTCAAAAGCAGATGAGGACAGGAATAAGGACCTGCAGACAGACAAAGACTGGAATCAGGATGAACAAACAGACGACAACAAGCGTAAGACAGGCAAGAGAGATGAGGACTGGAACAGGTATTCAAAGACACAAAAGGACAGAACTGAGGATGCAAAGAAAGATATGGACTGGAGCAGTGATGCACAGATAGACAAGGACAGGAACACGGATGTGAAGACAGACAAAGTTTGCACTGAGGAGTCCAATACAAACGACAGGGAAGACAATTCGGAGACAGACAAGAACAGGAAAGAAGACGGTCAGACAGACAAGGATCCACAGACAGAGAAGGACAAGAGCGAGGAAGGCAAGACAGACAAAGACAGGAACAAGGATGTGAAAACCGAAAGTGAAAGGATTGAGGATTCAAAGAAAGACAAGGAGAATGAAGGGACAAAGGCAGAAAAGAACAGGGACAAGGATGAAAAGACAAACAAAATCTGTGATGAGGTGTCTGACCCAGACAAGGAGAGAGAAGAGGATTGGAAGATAGACAAAGACAGGAAAGAGGAGCCCAAGAAAGACGAGGATGTACGGACGGACAAGAATTCAAAGACAGAAAAGGACAGGAGCAAGGACATGAAGACAGACAGTGAGAGGAATGAGGATACAAAAAAGGACGAGAAGAACCCCGACACAGACGAGGACAGGAAGAAGAAGGTAAAAATCTGGAATGAGGAGGCCAATACAGACAGGGAAAGGAAGAAGAAGTTCGAGAAAGACAAGGACAGCAGGGAAGATACCAAGAGCTACAAAGAGAGCGTAGATAGTGCAAAGACAGACATGAACGAGGACAAAGACAAAGATATGAAAGATGACAAAGAGACTAAAGAGGAAAAGATAGGCACTGAATGGGCTGAAGACAGGAACCAGCATGACGAGACCAACAAGGAGAAGGAAGACAAATTGAAGACAGAAAAGCACAAGAACAAGGACACCGAGAGTGACAGGGAAAGGAATAAGAACGCAAAGACAGAAGATTCAAAACAAGTCCAAGAAGATCAAAAGAAGCTACTTGAAAATGCAGCGAAGCAAACTGCGAGAGAAACGTTTCAGGGTGCTGATCTTCCACTCGGTCGTTTAACTGAGAGACAACGGCAAAAAGCCGCCGCCGTGGAAGACCGAGACAGAAGAAATATGGCCGCCACGGAGGATAGTTTCCCGTCACCGGAGGGGATCGCAAACGTGAGGAACCTTTTAGTAGACGCGTCGCTTCAGCTCCAACTAACCAAGCGCTTTACTAACTTCTTGTTCCTCTTCCTGCTTGTACTTCCTGCACCCTGCAGGCTAGCGACAGTGAAGTGTACGACGCCGTACACTTCATATCGACGTTGCTGGAACAGGTGAGACGGACCAAGTACTGTACCAGCTTTTTAGCCGCGTTTCCACAGAGCGAGTGCTACAATTCGGTTTCAGTGCGGTGAGGATGGAAAGCGGCAAGCTAAGTCTTCTTTTCCTTTCGGCTTGTCCCGTTAGGGGTCGCCGCAGCGGGTCATCTTCAGATGAATGCTTATTTGTTTGGCAGAGTTTTACGCCGTATTCCCTTCCTGACCCAAGCCCTCTCCATTTAGCCGGGGAGAGAAGTTGACGGCACCCGGTATTCCCAAGCGGTCTCCCATCCATGTAGTAACCAGGGCTAAACCCGCTTAGCTTCCGAGATCTGACGAGATCGGGCGTTCTCAGGGGAGCAAAGCAGCGAGCTAATTACATACAAAAAAAAAATCACGTTGGTCTTCAATAAGATCGTCGCTGAGCTCAAAATTGTCGCAACTGACTTTCGCCACGGGGGTCAGGCAACATCGTTTACATGAACTGCAGATAACTTTCCTCCTAATCCTCTCTTGGGCAACCAATTTACCCCCACGTTCCTGTTCCGTCTTGTAACTGGGATCTGCGTCTGTGCGCCGCAGAGGTACACGGCGGCGTCCCTCTGCAGCATAACCACCGAGGTCCTGAAGGTTCTGAACGCCACCGAGGAGCTGCTCCAGGAGGTGGAGGGCCGCGGAGGCCGTGGCCCCTCCGCCCCCTCTTTGCCCGCCGACGCTGACCCCAAGGAACTAGATCAGCAGTTCTCTGCGCTGGAAGAAAAAGTAGGTTCTCGTTCAGGGTTGAGCAAGGGTCCACGGGTAGCCATCTTTACCTGTCTTTAAATTGTATTTTAAATAATCTGGCAATTTTTTTTCAATGAGATAAATCAACGAGGTTCAATTCAGCACGCTTGATATAGTGTCACCGCTCGGTGGGCCACGTGGACCCTCTTTGGCCGCGCTAGGCGCTTTCAACATAGATCTGTGCAGGTGTACATGGCGGCGGGCTCGGTGTACGGTGTGGAGACCGAGCTGGGCGAACTGGAGGAGCGGGCCAGGGACATCTCGAGGGGCACGCCCGACACGGAGCTGTCGTTCCTGGAGGACCGGGTGGCATCGGCCGCCGCCAGGGTTCAGCAGTCGGAGCTTCAGGTGACTCGTCATAGATCCCAAAAATAAAATTTAAAAAAAAAAAAATAAAATGTTGATAACCGGTGCCATTATAACCCAAAAAATAGAATATCCTTGAACTCTTACCATTTGAGGGTTGATGAAGTTAGCCAGGTTAGGCTGCGGCACGCTCTCGACCCTTGTGAGGATAAGCAGCTTGGCAAATGGATGGATGGAAAATTACACAACACAATGCTGCGTAAAGTAACACCATGTAATGATACAACGTGACAAAAACGATCACAAAACAGTTACATAACGTAGCCCCGTGACAAAAAAAACGCGTAACGTAACCAAGTAGGATAAAGTGGGTCACTACATAATATTATTACATAAAATGACAAAAAGTAAATAATGTAATGCAAAAAAAGTCACGTGAGATGTGTCACAACAGGGAACTGTAACATGCGCTTTCCGACGCAGATCAGCGACATCTCGGCAAGGATCGCAGCGCTGAGGAGCGCCGGTCTGGACGTGGACCCGCAGTCCCGTTTGGCCAAGACCAGGACCGTCCCAGTCATGGTACAAGTAGCACGTTTGTTTTGTTTTTTTTTTTTGCGTTCTGTCCCACACGGGCGGGATGTCACGGACCTCAGACCAAAGACGACGTTTGTCTTTCCAGCCTCTCACGCTGAGCTCGTCCAGACAGCTGAGAAGACGACTGCCTGCGCTCCCGCGTCCAGGTGAGCGCAACACGAAGCCAGCTAGAGAGGAAAGCTGAGTCCTGATTTGTGACCAACCGGCAAGAGCGGGGGCGCTTTCTTTCCGCAACAGACTGAAAAACGATGTGCCTGTCCCCCGATTTTACGACACCCGGAATATTTTAACAACTCCTGTGACAACCGTGGTGTGTTCCGTTCACTTTGATGCGGTTAAGTACCGTAACGATCCCTAACCCCACTCCTGAAGCCTCACCCCTAAAGACTAACCTGAAAACCTCCGCCAAACCTTCGTCCTTACGGGGAATCCTAAACGGTTCCCCAAACTTTACAATACCTCTAAACCAAAGCATAACCTTGAGCCGACGGTATCTCCTGAAGCTAAAATCTCCCTGATCACCGATGTGGTCTTTGAAGGATTTTGGTTTTTGTTTTGTCTCGTTTATGTTCCAGAAGACGACAAAAGCTAATCCAAGGCCGGATGACCTCAGCGGTGCCTTTGAGACTGAAGTCTTCCTTTTCTGCTCATTAGAAAAAACAACTACAAAACAGAGCAAATTTATCATCAGTTTAGAGATCATTTTTATAACAGTACAGTCTAGAAGAAATAAAAAAAAAAACACAAACCTGATTAAAGCAATTGTATATTTTGCCTCCTCTAAAATATGTATTTTACATCTATTAGGAGTGTACATATTTGTGAATCAAAAATGATGCTTGAATGGCAGCGAAGACCTTCTGAACCCTGGTCAGGGAGGCAGACAATGTGAGGAATTTCGTTTGCATTTTGGAAAAGAGGAAATGACACCGGGCCAAGACATTCCGCCACCGAGAGGAGGAAGAAGTCCCCCCCCCCCACCCCCCGAGGGAACGCTGACACATAACAGCGATCTCGGCCACAAAGTCTGGCTGTCTTCGCGGAGAACATTTCGGCAGTCCACTGGCAAACGCGAAGCCCGCGTGAAAATCTTCTCCTTTCCTCACGGAGGTAGAAACGTAAGAAAGAGTCGCAGTCCAGGTCAGGAGCTGTCCGAGCGGAGGAATCGCTCCCGCGGGTCGGGGACGATGAAGCCTTCCTTCTGCTCGCTCTCCCGCCTGGCGGCCACGACGAACGACCGCTCGGGGGCGACGACCGCCGCGTCGGGGGGTCCACCTCGGCGTAGGGAGGGCGGCCCGAGCCGCGGCGGAACTTCATGGTGGGCCAACGGGCGGGGCGCCGCTGCAGACGAGCGCATGGAGGGTTTGGTTAATTGTGATTATTAAATCATTAAAAATTTCAGCATCGGGTCTGGGCGGACGAATAGAAGAAATTACAAAACATTTCAGTAGCACTTTCGGGAATATTTTGAAAGTGGCGCTTTAGGGTCATTTTCCAAAGTCGTTTAATCGCGACCTCCTTGACCTTTTGTCCAATCCGTACCGAATTTGAAGCACGTCACCCAGAGAGCTTGGCGACGCTAAATTGTGAAAGATTTCATAAATCGGGGTGAACTCATAAAGTCCTCGGTGGAGGGAATCGAACGAGAAGCGTAAGCCGTACGAGTTTGCTGCCGTCGTAGTCACAGACCTCCATGAAGAAGAGGCTGGCGCCGGACGTCGGGTGATTGTACACGTAGACGAATACCAGGAACGCCGCCGCCGTGACGACCATCACCACGACCAAGCCCGCCAGGAGACCCGCTTGGTCCCGCTGGCCCGTGTCGTTGTCCTCGCCGCCCGCTGCGAGAGAGCCCACGCGTGGAAACGTTACATGTATGTCATGTAAATGTTTACATCACAGATTATGACCCATCCCTACATTATCGGAAACCAGATCTGAGACACGCTATGCATAAGCGGTCCGGTTCTGTCGGTGGCACTTATGCACATCTGCCTTCAGAAAATTTTTGGGTCTACGCTAGCAGATTTTTAAAAATTCCTCAGTCCGACCACGTGCCAGTTGCTGCGATTGTATAATCCTGGAAACAAACTAAATAATCCACGAGGGAAATAATAACAATAAACCAAAAAAAACTCATGAATGAACTAATGGGACAAAGTCAACTGCCGAATGAACTAGCGAACTACTGAGAAAATTAGCCAACTCATGAAAGAACTCATTAATTGGTCCATGAACCAACAAAATAAATTACGTAACGAATAAACAAACAAACTAAGTAATGGAAAAAAAAACCTGACAAAATTAACTCGTGCGCAAACCAGGTAGCTAAGAAAGGAATTAGCTAATCAACACACAAACTACGGAAAAAAGAATAAACTCACTGAATGACTAATACATACATAGATAATAACTAACTGACTAATGAATAAAATAAAGTCACAAAAGAAAAAAAAATTACCTATGAAAACCCGAAATAATGAACAAGCTAATTAACGAACGAACAAATTAGCATCCATACGCAGCAGCAATTAGCAAACAAACATTAAAAGACCAAAAAGAATAATCATTTAAATGTACTGAACAATGAACGAATGACCAAACATATTAATCAACAAACTAATGAACAAATACATCTCATTAATACAAAAGAATGAACGGGGTGAAGTTAGTAAGTAAGTAACACAAATGAATGTGTGAGCAAACTATTTTAGCTCGATCGCTAACTAACGAACAAAAGTAACAAATCACAAAATGAATGAAATCAGCCAGGGACTAAAAAACGAGCCAACTAACGCTAATTATTGAATAACCAACAAATAAATGAACACGCTTGATATTTAATGTAATTTACGTTTCACATTGATGTGAAATCTACACACATCGCAATAAATAACAGCGCTAAAAAAAAAAAAGAAGAAGAAGATTGAGTCAGTGTCTGTCAGCAACAGCCTCCGGCGGGGGCCCCGTCAACAACCGGACCCCCCGTCTTGTCAGGCCCCCACGAGGCGGCCGCAAATCCGCACATACGTTGAGGACGCTATGCAGTATTTAACATGGCGCTGTACACACTCAACTATGTGCTAACGCAGCGCTGGCAAATAGCTCCACGCCATTGCCCCCCCCCTCCCCCCCCTCCCATCCTCCTCCACACACACACACACACACACACACAAACACTTTGAACCACAAAGTACACACTGTACATCACAACACGACGATGTCCTACACAAAGTGTCGTGTTCAGATCCTTTTTTTGTCTAATTTGAATGATATTTTAAAATACTATTTAACTTGTATTATTCTTTGTTTTTTATACTGTACTTTGTTGTTTTACACCTTTTTTTATTGGTTGGTATGTTTCCATTTTTTTTTCTTTGGGGATCTTACAAACATGAATCTTCACTACAAAATATCCGTTATATTAATACGTTTGTGACAAATGTTTCAAAAACTGCATCCTAATAACTGAAATGTCATAATACAATTATTATGTTTTACTTATTTTCAAAATTATTAAATCACTAGGAATTATTATTTAATATTTTTCATACATTTTCAGCTTTCTAGAAAATGCTGCAAATATTTTATTTGAACTCAAATATATTTCTTGCATTTTTTTCCACAACTGTATTCTAATAGCGAAAAAAATATGTTCATCGCAGTTACTGTATAAGGCCAAAAATGCTGCAAATATTTGAATTCCCTTACAGTCGATGTCCAATATACTGTAATTCCCGGCCTACAGAGCGCACCTGGTTACAAGCCTCACCGAGGATATTTGTAAAGGAAATACCATTTGGTACATACATACGCTGCAGCCGTGTAAAAACTGCAAGTACCCACTTTCAAACCCGCATGAGATATTTACAAAGACACAGAAAGAATTTAATGCTAGCACTAGCGCCGAGATAAGGCAAGTGCTAATGCTAGCACCACCCGAGTGCTAACGCTAGTGCTAGCGCCACGCTAACGCTAGTGCTAACACTAGCGCCACGCTAAAGCTACTGCTACCAGGGCCGGTTAAAATAAAAACTTAGCGGTAAATATAACAGAGACACGCCAGTAACACAGCGCTAACAATGCCAGTAAAAGTCACTTCCTCGGCCCATATATTCCCCCGGTCTAATTCTTACCTTTTCCGCTCGAGTGCCCCCTTGCGCCCGCTATAAAAAAATACACAAATTGGGTCGGAAGCGTGTGAAAAAAGTCACGGTTTGTAGGCGGGAAATTATGGTAATCCTAAGAGTTGTGATGTGTTGAGTTCCATAAAATGTTGAATACTTTGATTCCTTGCCATGAATACATAAGCGGCAAAATGCACGTCTGAGCAATGGTGGAGTTTGGAGGGGGGGGTTAAATGAGAAGCAAACCTGCGGGTCGGCTGGTGAAGGAACAAGGAGCAGACGTCGCCTCCCCCCGACTCCGTGCCTGCGACTTCCGGGCGTCGGATGACCTGCCGTGAGGGGCGCCGGTCGGGCCGGAGCGCTTCCGCTGGCCAGATTGGGCCGTCGACGGCGCCACATCAGCGGGCGCCGCCGCGCGGTGGCGGGACGACGCGTCCGTGACGTCGGGCCCTCGCAGACAACGGGGATCTCGTCCCTGGAGAGGCAACATTTGAGGGGTAAATCGGCTTTTTCGAACAGGTCTTTGTAGGTTTTCATAACGGATTTTGGTCCCTGTCTCGGGGTTATAGTTGGACCTGTCTCGATAGGGTCTGCTCCCCGACACCCTTGTTCCGTGAATGAAGCACTCTCCCCAGAATGTTCCAAAATTTAGCCATACTTGAAGTCCTCCTCATTTGGAACTGGGTACACTAGACCATACTTTTCCACTTTATATTACATTTTTATTCTTATTCCCCGACCCCCCAGCACCAAAAAAAAAAAAAGGCATCAGAATTTTGCTACACTGTTCCAAATCTTGATGATCCAAAAAGCAAGATGGAGGCTACGGTGCCCAGGAAACACTGGCGGGACTGACACCCTATGTTGGTTCAGGTCCACGTCTACGCTCGGGCTGCTGACCCTACGACCCAACCCGTATAATACGAAGAAAATACCGTAATTCCCGGCCTATAACCCGCGACTTTTTCCACAGGCTTTCAACCCTGCGGTTTATGCGGTGATGCGGCTAATTCGTGTATTTTTTCCCAACGGTCGCGAGTGGGCGCTCGAGCGGAAAATGTAAGAGTGAGACTGGTGGAATATATGTGCCGAGGAAGTGACCTTTACCGGTCGGGCCCTGTTAGCGCTGTGCTAGCGTGTTACTGCCGTGTCTCAGTGATTTTTACCGGTATTTTTTTTAACCGGCCCTGTTAGCGAGGCGCTAGCGTTAGCATTAAAGTCTCTGTGTACCGTCTTTGTTAATCTCTTGTTTCAATGTGGGCACTTGCGCCTTTTACACAGCTGCACCAAATGGTATTTCCTTTACAAATGTACCGGGTAAGGGTTATAACCAGCTGCGCTCCGTAGGCCGGGAATTACGGTAAACAGATGGACGGATGCCGACCTCCTCCCGGCAGCCGTGGTCCACCCAGTCCTGTCGGTTCCGATCGAAGCCGCTGGAGCATCTGGGATATAACAAACAAACGAAAAAAACAAACAAAACAAAAAAAAAAAAAAGAAAGGTTGACGCGGTGATGCAGGCGGTCAGGAATTGTCCACATTCTGGAGACGATGTGCCGTGTGTGCTTTTCCGTTTGACCTCTGCAGGCGAGAGCACCAACTGCAGTTGAAGCCGATCTGAGAAGTGACACACGGAGCACAGCTGGAAAACTGCAAGCAGGCTGAGGACCGACACACACAATCAGGAAACATTGAAAGATTCAACTTGAGCATCTCCGCGTACGTCTCCCACACGCTTGCCATTCATTTGATGATGTTGAGCTACTTCCTGTTTTTCCACCTTTTGAGGATTCATCCATCCATCCATTTTCTTTGCCGCTTATCCTCACGAGGGTCGCGGGGAGTGTTGGAGCCTATCCCGGCCGTCAACGGGCAGGAGGCGGGGCACACCCTGAGCCAATCGCAGGGCACATCGAGACAAACAGCCGCACTCACAATCACACCTACGGGCAATTTAGAGCGTCCAATTAATGCTGCATGTTTTTGGGGATGTGGGAGGAAACCGGAGTGCCCGGAGAAAATCCACGCAGACAGGGGGAGTACATGCGAACTCCACAAAGGCAGCACCGGGATCGAACCCGGGACCTCAGAACTGTGGACCAACGCTTTCCAGCTGCCCCTTTTGAGGAGATTTTTTACATTTTTGTTACCTTTAAATTTGCATTAATTAACGAGATGTTGAGTGTTTTATTATTATTATTTATTTTCTCATTTACTAAATATTTAAGGGACATTTATACTTTCAACAATTGATATAATTTTGCTTTTTTTGATTAAAATATGTATTTTTTCCCACATTTACTTAACACATGAAAATCCTGCGTAATATAGATTTTCCTTTTCACTGATTTATTCTACTCATATTTCATCATTTGCACTTGAAAATATTAACTAAATCTGCTATTCTCTATTTTTTTTCAACAATTGTAATTGTGATTGTTTATTGATAAAAATAATTCTGTCATATGGATTTATAGGTTGAACCTTAATTTTATATCTTCCACATTCATGACTGGAAAAATATGCAGGTTTTCATTTTATTCCAGAAATTTTTTAATATAGCCGGCACGGTGGGCTCCGCTGGAAAACGTTGGCCTCACGGTTCTGAGGACCTGGGTTCGATCCCGCACCCGCCTGTGTGGCTTTTGCATGTTCTCCCCGTGCCTGCGTGGGTTTTCTCCGGGCACCTCCCACATCCCAAAACTCTAAATTGCCCCAAGGTGCGATTGTGAGTGCGGCTTTTTGTCTCGATGTGCCCTGTGATTGGCTGGCGACCAGTTCAGGGTGTCCCCCGCCTCCTGCTCGTTGACAGCTGGGATAGGCTCCAACACTCCCGCGACCCTCGTGAGGATAAGTGGCTCAGAAAATGGATGGATGCTTAACATATTTCATATTTTTTCACTGCATATTTGAATAATTGTGCATGACAAGGACTTTTACATATTTAATTGAATTTAAACCTGGTTATATATCATATAATTAAGACAGTTTTTTCTATTTAATGAACTTTCATTTGAATTTGACAAGTGGAACGATTTTTTTTTCTGGGAGACTTGCGACTTACTTGGAAGCGGTAATATCTCGACAGTGGTGGCGTTGGAGATTTTGGACTTGAGAATGTCCACTTTGTGGTACTCGTAGATGGTTCTCCGCCGCACGTCTACCATGTAGAAGAAGATGCACGTTTTTGGGTTTACCAAGTCATCGTATGAATGTGTACTGACAATGTAATTACAGATCAATGTGGTTTATAGCGAATTGTTGTCGTGAACTTTCACCTTTACGATCAAGGCCTTCAACTCACGCTTTGGGAAAACAATCAAGAGAACGACACGAACATCTTTGGGCTGATAAAACGAGATTAAAAAGTTTTATGTATCACGTCGTACTCACTGGGGATCTGGTCAATCTCGTGGAGCACCACGAAAGCGTCCGACAGGCCGACTTTGACCGGATGATTCTGGCTGCTGACGTCGCTGATGTCAACGGGGATCTAAAAAAGAAAAAAGATAAAAATGAATCATAAAAAAAGAAGAATGGCACGAGGTGAAGGTGGCGGTCACCTCTTTGTAGGCGAAGACGATGCGTCCGTCGCTGTGCAGGGACGCTTGGAAAGTGAACGCGCCCGAGCGGGCGTCGTCCTGCAGGTGGAGGCGGGTCCACTGCACCACCAGGGCGGAGCCTGGCAAGGTACGAGACCAGCGGCTAACGTGATTCATATTTAATACGGAAGGAGGCGTTCAGGTTAAAAAATGTTTTTAAAAATTCTGGGAAAACACATTATGACAAAACAACTTGTGCTTTAAAATATTACACAAATATTTGCTTCAAATTCCAATAAATAATTTAAAAAATAGATACATTGCAGAAAAACTACCGGTGTATGTCATGAAAAAAATTCCATTTAATTGGCTTTATTTTTAAATGCATATTCCATTTGAGATCAATTTTAAATGAAATCATGCTAAGATGTAATTACAAGTGCTATTTCGCATCAATTTTGTGTACAAAACACAAAATAAATCATTTTTGTAATATACTTTAATAAATAAAAACCAAGAAAAATGAAAATTTGAAACAAAATAATTTTATGTCATTTGAACTATATGTATACAGGTATAGTTTTAAAAAATATTTTAAATTCATCAATAAGAATACAGTAATAATATTGTGAAAGAAATTTCCATTTAAGAGGTTTACAAAATGCATATTTTTCAAGTTTTCTCTAAAAATATGAATACAATATCAGTTAAAAAATGGTATATTAGTTAAAAAAAATCTTTCACATGAAACTGATTGATCCAAAATAAAATAATATAATATACACATACATGGCTACATTTAATATTCTTAAAAAGGATTTAGAAGTGAAAAATATTTTTGAAAATAATACAATGCAAATACACAAAAATACTGTTGGATATATAATATATACGCAATTATATCTTTGCAAACAAATGATGAGAATGTTAATGTGATCTTACCATTATCAAAGTAAAAGACGGAGGAGTTGCTGGAGAGGGCGGGGTCAAAGTTGGCCATGAGCGGCGCAATGTACTGAGTGGCGGTGAGCAAGCGGTGGAGGACCTCGCCCGTATAAAGGAAACCTGACCGGGGAAAACGTGAACTTCAGTGAACCCTTTTTCGCCAAAATACGATTCGTTGACAAAGCGGCGGATGCGCTTGCCTCCCGTTGCCACGGCGACTTCCTTCAGCAGGTGCCCGTAGAACGGAAAGTCAAAAGAAAGATTGATTCTCTGGAAGAGAGAAAAGTGTCTTTTGGTGTGGTATAAATATGGAAGACGGATGATGATGATGATGGATGATGCAAAACCTCGGCTTGGCGGTGCGTGCTGGACAGGAAGCCGCTGCTCTTCCACCGGTTCTTGTCGGCCCGCTCCGTGTGGACCCACGCGTCTCCGGGACCGACGATTTTAGACGTGTAGTAGACGTGATCCATGTTCTGGCCCAAATAGATTCAATTCCGCATTAATAAAAAGTCACCAAGAATTCTTTGCCGGTTCTCCATATGGACTAAAAATCTGGTCAATAACAGAAAATAATATTACTAATAAATCCGTTCCTCCTTCAGTCTTTCAGTACGTGAGATGCGCGCTCGCTCTGTTCTATACAACTAAAATAAAGTAAAACAACTCCTCCTGCTTTGAAGCGGCAAAACAACGTCACTCTTGGTATCGAACGCACGTTGCCGGTTGCTGTTTGCGTGCTTATCGTCGCACGAGCTCAAGTAGTCTCGGGGTCTCACCACAATCTGCGTGGCGTTGTCGTCGGCATCAGGGTCGTCCGGCAGGCCGCGGTCCCTGGAGAGGCCCCCGAGGTCCGAGGCCCAGACCTTGGCTCTCTCGGGGCTTCCGGGTGGGCTTTCCACGATCGTAGACAGTGTCTGGCTGCTAAAACCTGCGAGTCCAAACACAAGATATTAATGCGCTCGATATTTTCCAATTTTGTGTTTTCCATCCATTTTCTTTGCCGCTTATCCTCACGAGGGTCACTGGGAATACTGGAGCTCATCCCAGGTGTCAATGGACAGGAGGCGGGGCACATCCTGAACTGGTTGCCAGCCAATCGCAGGGCACATGGAGACAAACAGCCGCACTCACAATCACACCTCGGGGCAATTGTTGTTGCATTTTTTTGGGGATGTGGGAGGAAACAAAACATGCAGCATTAATTGGACACTTTAAATTGCCCCTAGGTGTGACTGTGAGTGCGACCGTTTGTCTCTATGTGCCCTGCAATTGGCTGGCGACCAGTTCAGGGGGTACCCGGCCTCCTGCCCGTTGACAGCTGGGATAGGCTCCGGCATTCCCCCCGACCTTGTGAGGATAAGGGGCTAAGAAAATGGATGGATATTTAAGAAAAAGAGGCATTTTTTTTTTTATTAACTGTACATGCACATAATCAAATGAAGCACTCCCCTGCCCCCCTCCACTGTAGCAGTAGTTTTCCAGCTATTGTTGCCTACAACACTGAAACGTAGTAAAAAAAAAAAAAAAAAAAATCATTAAAAAAATCGGTATAGGTAGGTCTAGTTTCAGCAGGCTGTAGTAACACAGTAATGCTAATACTGCGTGGTCCGCGAAAGCATCGCTCCAGCGGAGGCCAACGTGCTTCGCTCACGGCCGTCACGCCGCTGCGGGTGAGTCACTTTGCTCTTCACAGGCCACGGCGAAGACGGCAGCCTCCGCACATTCTTCACACCAGCGAAGCGGCAAAAGCAATCGCAGACTGTTTTGGGGGACATACAGTTCAGGTACTGCGCCTGCATTGCAATGTGACATGGAGACTTGGAGGGAAACCACACAAAACAAAAAAAAAAAAAAAAAAAATGTCTGAAAAATGAAACATTTCATTGTAGTCCTTTTGATAGGAAAATATATCAATGCGACAAATATAAAATTAGACAACCTTTATGCTTTACTGGGTGACCCTTTAGTATTAGATGAAATTCTAAATTGGGGGGAAGTTTCGATTTTTTGTTGTATTCGTCTGCACACACACACACACACACACATATATATATATATATATATATTATATATATATATATATATATATACACATACATACACACATATATACATATTTATACATTTGTGAAATTAAAATTAATATTTTTACAAAATATAAATTGCATTAAAAAATACAAAAACAGGATGAATTGGTACAGGCATTGTTCAATAAAAACAAAAAACCTTGCTACATGCTTTATGACAAAACTTGAATGTATGTATCACTATATATATATATATATATATATATATATATATACACGCACACACGCTTGCATAGTGCAATTATTGCACAATTGGGGGACCCCTAATATTTGCAAAATGCTGAAAATGGATTGGTGTTCAGATTTACTCGTGTCAGTTCAATTAACATCTATATTTCAAAAACCCTGAACGTTTAAACAGACGACAAAATGAAAATAAAAAAAAAAAAAATAAGAAAATAAATCATTTAAGTACCTATACAAACAAATGTGATTTCAAATGAACTAACAAAATAAGTTCTGCATATTGTACGTCTTAATACTGTGCTATAATTTTTAAAAAATATGTATATTTCTTAGACTATATACAATTTCTACTGTATGTGTAGAAAAAAAATCTAAATGTAAAATGAAATGAAAAGTTGAGTGCAATTACTGCACAATTGGGGGACCCCTATTTGCAAAATGTTAAATGGATTAGGGTTCAGATTTATTCGTGTCAGTTCAATTAACATCTACACTTAAAAAATTCTGAACATTAAAACAAAGATGACAAAATCACAAACGGAAAAAAAAAGAAAAATGAAATAATTTGAGTACCTATATAGACAAATGTGATTTAAAATGAACTTGCATTAACAAAATGAGTTCTACATATTGTACGTTGCTATAATTTTTGAAAATATGTTTATTTCTTAGACTATATACAATTTCTACCCTATGTATAGAAAAAAAATAATACAAAACGGAATGAAAAGTTGAGTGACTTGCCAAAAGCAGATCTTGCCGTCACGTAGCTGACTTGAAACTGCAAAACAACCAACAATGCCGTAATAACACTGCTCTTCATTATTTCCTCCTGAAGAAAGGCAATATTATTATGTTTTTTTTTTTTTTAACAAATTCTATGTCAAGTTAAAATCCGAGACGATTTGTCGGCGAGTTGCAAACGTCAAGACAAACCAGCTGGCCGCCACTTTTATCAACCTCAGTGACGACAACATGAGGTCTACGCTGCCTTCACGGACCATTGGAAATAGCAGTACTTCGATCATATTAACAATTAAAAAAAAAAAAGTTTCGTCCCTTACAAAACTCTGCTTATTTTTCCCTCCTGTTCCGAGAATGTCAAAACTTCATATTACGATTCAACAATTTTACTTGATGCCACTTTAAAAGTCCCACGTGTACCTGAATGCAGCAGTAACGGTGCTTCGACAGTTTATTTTTCGCCAGTAGATGTCGACACAGCAACACCGCACCAATTTGTCGTACCCTATTAAGTCCATTTCAATTACTTCTTTGTTTCATATTTATGGCCTCGTAGTGATCATACAAATATACAGTGGAACTATGATTAATGTACTATGCTGTATTTTGTGTTTTGTTTTTCCAAGGTGAAATTAGTACATTTTGAAGAAAAAGTTATCCTGTACTGTATTTGAGGAGCAAGTGTGCGTGTGTAGGGGGGGGGGGGGGCATGGGGATGCGCCCCCCATTGGGCACAATTTTTTTTTCTTCCATAAAACGCACCATTAATTGGTGACCTCTACTTACTTCTAACGGTGTAAATGCAGGGCAATCATAATTTTGAAAACTTAAAATATGAGTCCAAACAACCAAAATAATTTTGCCAAACTTGAGACATAAAAATGTAGACATTGAAATTGATATCAAATAAGGCTACTGTACTTACAAGTTATACTTCAGAAATAGGTACACAAGTAATTTGTTTGTGTATATATATATATATATATATATATATACATACACACAAACATGTTTGTATGTATAGAGATAGAGCATGAAATATAAAAGTGATAAAATGCGTGATCTTCAAGCGCCAGTGCCTAATCGTATTAACAGTTGTCAATTCTATAATATTTGAGAAATTTACATCCAACTTACCTTTGTGCTTCCTGGTCACCCCTCGGCTTCCGTAATTGATCATATCGGAACACAGAGTGCACAGCGCTTTGCCGGGAACGTCCACTTTTTGTACGTGTTCGGTCAGACACGTTGATACCGTTTTCGTTCCCGTCTGCACGGTTCCACTTTTTTCAAGCCATGCCCGTCTGAAAGTTTTTTACCCTGTGGTTTTTCTCAATTTCCCTGGCACGATCTTCCATCTTTTCGCCATACTGGCAAACGTGCAGACTGCTCGATAACATACGCACATATGCCTATAAGTTATATCTATGCTGTAGTAAACAGAATGCTTCTCTATGAAATGTTAACATCAGAGTGAAAATACTGACGAAATAGAGCCGAAATCGGAATGTTGTCGTGATTATAAACACCAAATTTTTAATATAGCGATGCCATTTTCCGCTATCACAGCTGTGACTAATTTCAGGACGTGCGTTGCCGATAGATGCTGACCCCGCAAATTTTCTCAACAAATCTACACATTTTTCCATCAATGACATTCGAAGATGGAAAAAAAAAAAAAAACCCCTCAGAATTTTGCGAATCCAGGGAAAATTCTCATCCCTGGTACTCCTACAGGATCCATGTTGTCGTCACAACGCCGATCGGCTTTCTGCGCCACGTTTCCGTCCTTTTCCGGGCGGATACAGCAACGCGCGATCATTTGTTGCAGATGATCGAAAAATAAAAATGCTTTCCTTCGTAACGGATTTCACATTCGTATTCAGCATTAAAACTGGATTCTTCTTCTTCTACGCCACAGCGTGACATCTTAGATCAGGGGTCGCCAGACTTTTTTTATACCCCAAGATCTACTTTTCCGACGAGATCGGGCGTTCTCAGGGTAGCATGGCCGTAAGCCGTTAAAACTTTATATGAGCAAAAAGGCCCACTACGGTCCTTCCATTCCCTTGAACGGTGGGGCGGGGGTAGCGGCAGCCCGGAGGCCACGTCCGAGTCAACGTCGAACGGTTCTGTCAGAGCGCAAACTCCCCGAATGACAATAACGGAGGCGTCCAAATGGTGAACTTACTTTAATGCAAGAACACGAGTGGGCTGGGCGGGGTGGGGGTGGGGGTGGGACTACTCGTACCGGTTGCCTGCAGAGGAACTAAAAGCGCAACATGATAAGCAAGGACACTTGAGATCCTGGTACAACACAAGCGGTGCTTCAGTCAGAGGCCTACGTCGTCGTTTCTACGCGTCGTCCATTTTTTTTTTTTTTTTTTTTTTGCCTGTGTGCCAAAGCTGTAAAGTACGTCTGGCGTTTAGCGCTAATTGGCGGCACTGCGGAATGACAAGAGCTGCTCTTTGTACAGCAAACTGCTTAAGATGGGCACCTGAGTGTCAAGTCAAATTTAAATACAAACCCTGCTCCACTACAATATCCAACAAACAGAAGATTATTCGGACGGTATGAATCATATTTAAAAAGGAGGAGGGAGGAGAAGACTGATGATTGCAAATGCCCCTGACACCATCTTCATTTTTGGCGGATGAGGCGGAACGAGGGGAGAGGGGGGGAGGGTTGGGGGGGGGGGGGGTTAAAAATAAAAGCCCCAAATGCTCAAACGCTGATGAGTTCCACTTCGAAGACCAAAGTGGCGTTGGCCGGGATGACGGGAGGGAAGCCCGAGCTGCCGTACGCGAAGTCCGGCGTGCAGGTCAAGCGCGCCACCTGCCCCACGCTCATCTGGGGGGGAAAAAAAAACAAAATGGAGGACGCTTCACATGAGGGAGGAAATTTCCCTTGAGGATGACCTCAAAAGGTTGGGTTCAACCAACAATTGAATCCCCCCCATTCTTGTCATCTGGATGTTCATGACGGACGGTATTGAACATTTTTGCAAAGCGAACGACTTTTATGCTCTGCTTTTTGCATTCGAGTTTAACACATTTTTGTTTTTGTCTTCCCATTCCTGATGGCGCAGACCAGCTTTCTTATCGCCAAAGGACTTGGACCAGGATCATCCCTGAAACCGGTCCCATCCATTTAAGTCCATCAGGGAGACGTCACTTCTCGTGTGAACCGCAACAATCCTCTGGCGTGTGACATTTTTCCCAAATTGACACATTGATTGCGATTCCGTTACAGATTTCGTTTGTAATGTGTCAGAAAATAGGCAAAAATGGTAATTGCTTTCCAAAGTAAAAGAGGTTTACCAATGGGTTTTTTTTTTCTCCTGAAAAACCAAGACAGAGTCTGAAATTCTAAGTATTTGTACAATTTTATGTGAGTCTCAAAATCTCATTTAATCAATTAATCATTGGACCTCTCAGTCCAATTGTGTATTTTTTTTTTTCCCTTACCTGAGCTACGCCTTCATCCCAGCCACGAATGACTTCACCTTTCCCGATGTTGAACTTGAAGGGCTTTCCTCGGTCCCGGGAGGAGTCAAACTTTGTACCGTTTGTCAGTTTGCCTGGAAACAAACAAACAAAAAAAATAATAATAAAAAAAAGCTTTTTGTGAGTCAAGTTGAAATTGTAATCCCAACGAGAGAGCGCGAGAGAAAATCATCCTTTTTTTTTTTAATACAAATTTTATGTTGCTACTTGGCAGCACAGTGGGCTCAGCTGGAAAGCATTCGCCTCACAGTTCTGAGGTCCGGGGTTCAATCCCGGACCCGCTTGTGTGGAGTTTACATGTTCTCCCCGTGGCTACGTGGTTTTCCTCCGGGAACTCCGGTTTCCTCCCACATCCCAAAAAGATGCGACATTGGTTGGACACTCTAAATTGCCCCTAGGTGTGATTGTGAGTACGGCTGTTTGTCTCTACGTGCCGTGCGATTGACTGGCGACGAGTTCAGGGTGTACCCCGCCTCCTGCCCGTTGACAGCCGGGATAGGCTCCAGCACTCCCCGCGATCCTCGTGAGGATAAGCAGTGAAGAAAATGGATTGATATTGCTACTAGCATTAAAAATCAAGCTTAAGTCAGACCCGATAACGAATTGTAGGGCAACACCATTTGGACATACCACAGCCAAAACTTGGACGAAAAAGATAAACATGAGAAATGAACATTTGTGACTCAATTGGAAAACATGAAATAGTTAACCCGCAAAAAGCACCTTACCACAGAATTTTCCACGGCCCATTTTGGATCTACAAATTCAGAATTGGCACGAGTTGTGCGTGCTAAACTTGGCTGTAATCGACAACTGACAGCAAAGAGACAAAGAACAAACAATGTCAGATGGCTTTACCAAATTTTGCAGTTTTGACCAGCCCACGGTGTGCACGGCACATTGGCATCTTTAACCTGGAAAATATGCTTTGGCAGAAAATGACGCAAAGTGCAGTCCACCTCCTGACAAGGGCAAATAACCCAATGTAGTGAAAATTCTACATACGAGGAATACGAAGATTTTTTTTTTTTACAGGGTAAGATGGGCCATTCTACATTGTTTGGATTAAAACCCAATGCCGTGCAGAGTTTTCCCAAAGTTAAAAGGTGGGCATTTTTGTGGGGGAAAAACGGTCATAATAACACTGTACACACCGTATTTATTTGACGTGTAACTGTTGCAGTTATCGTTACTTTATTGTGCTGCACTGACGACAGGGAGATGATGGTTATGACGTCACGCTCCTGTAATACTTTAAGAGTAGTTTGGACCGTTACTAAATGTACGTCACCATACTCTTGGAAAAATGTGAAAATTTCACTCCTAGAAAAAAAGTATACAATAACTAATTTAACTGTTCAATTCCTTAGGTGTATATTGAAAACACACTTGCAAAAAATTTCAATTTTCCATTATGGTCCAAAATGGCGCAAATGGCCGATTGGGTTCGACCAGAGAGCTCGCGTCAACCGGGCATTCAAATGACTATATTTAGGCTGTCTTAATGATAGACAAACGATATCATTTTAGAGGATGACTTCATGCAAAAGCAGTGCGCTGGGCCAAGTTTCATTGAATGAAAATGGAGGCTGCGTTCGGTTTCTAAATGTATGAATTGACAGACCGCTGGCTTACCACTCCAAAGTCAAAAATGAAATGGATGTTAAATAAATACATAGATTAGCAAATCATAATGGAGATTCCCGGTACAGTTACGTGCTGACGTCAAGGTGAAGTGTTTTTTTTTTTTTTTTTTTTTTTTAAAGAAAAGAAAAGGAAGAGGAAAAACAGTAATTTCCTCGAGGGTAGCCCAAGTGTAGAAAACAAAAGGAGCTCACCGACGTAGTGCACAGTGACGGCTTGGCCTTTCTGCGGAAATGTCTTGCCTGAAAAGAAAAATGCTGGCGTTTTTTTTTTTCTCTAATTGATGAGATTTTTTTTTTTTTTTTTTTAAAAATCAATTAATTTTACCGTCTCCTGGCTTTACGACATCAACGGTGACACCCATTGTTCGCGAGAGAGGCTGAGGCCCTGTCTGTCACGCTTCGCCGGGGCGGTGGTCGTGTGGGTTGAAGCTTCCGGTGGTAGGCCCACTCCTTCTGGCTTAAAGAGCCCCCAAGGTTTACACAGTAGCGCCACCTCCAGTCCGGAGTATGAATTACACCTTCATGCTTTTACTACCTGCACTGTAGTATACGTACAATATTATATTGTACTGTAAAACAGCAGGCCCTTCTCTTCTGGCTTTAACAGTATCAGGAGCTTGACCTATATTTATATCTTGAATTGGAAAATTTGCTCTGTGACATCCTCTTCACTTACTATGGGAGGAAAATTGAATATTTCTGTGTGAATTATTCCACAGATGTAGTCTGATATTCATCTAAATCAAAAGAATGAACAAAAAGTCCCTAGTCTAACATCACACAAACAGCTTTATACAATATAATGTTAGCGAAAATAAACTTTCACAGGACAGGGAGGAAAAAGTGATCCCTGGGATGGGATAGTTGGGTGGTCCTACTTTGGTAGCAATAAACCTCGAACAAAAGTTTATTGTATTTGCAGATCAGACGTGCAACACAACCCGGATGAATATTGGAGAATTCCTCGTGATAAAAGTGCTGCAGTTTTGCAAGATTCCTCCTGGGATGTCTGGTGTGAATGGACCTTTCCAACTGGCCATCTTAAGCTCCGCCCCCCTTAGCTACAGTTGCCATGTCCCGCAAGCCCCCAAGATGGCGACTGAACAGAACAGGTTTGAAGTCGATTCTCTATCGCGTATTCCAGATAATATTCCGGGATGTTTTGTGTTAAATGCGTCAGACATTTCCAAGAGAGTTTTACAGAGATGTCTCAACTATTTCACGCGAGGATATGTACACGGAATTAAGATTTTGGACGGAGCAGGATGCAATGTCAGAGTTACCAGCGAAATGTTGGAGATCGATGCGAAAAAGTTTCACGCCCCACAAACTTCATATTGAAATCCAACAGGATAAAATAGTGGAATCGTATTGCGCATCTAAAGCAGTGTGAGTGCTTTTTACTTGGAAAGATCACGAGTAATATCATTGTAGTCTTTACAAGTGAGTGGGTGTATTCATTTGACTTGGCTCGTAATCAAACCCAGTGCTCTATCTCAAAGTCTCATGTGATACAAATGGGCAAATAAACATTTCTCTTGCATGAGGTGGCACATTTACGTATCCCTAACCCGACTCTTCGGCATAAAACATGACACACTTCCTGCAGAAGGTCTGTGATACGCTAACAAAGTGAAAGTTGTTCTCCTGCACTGATGATAATTCAATCAAACTCGGAGAAGACACTTCTCCCTCACTTACCCTCGAACATACAGCCTTGTGTTTGTTGATATTGTCCACATTTAGTTGTACGTGCGCTCTTCCGCGTGTCTTAATCCATCGTAGACACTTCCTCAACTGTGTTTTTGCCTTTAGAAAATGAAATCTTTCATCAGAATTGCACGTTCCCCAAGTGCATCTGAGGACCATTTTCTTCATAACATAAACTTTTCCAAGCGCACGCTACTGACAACCAGCATTGCTTTTGGGACAACGTGGCGGCAGGGGCGTGTCCAGCCAGGGGTTAAGACAATGCGGCTATCTGATTGGCTATTATTGTACGAGTGATTGACAGGTCGGAAAGGTCCATTGCTCTTGAGGTCATGCCGCAGCATCTCAATCGGGTTGAGGTCAGGACGTGATATATAAAACTGTATGAACCTGGAAACTACTAAAAAAAAAAAAATCACCTATAAACGTCAAAGTCATCACAGGAACCTCATAATTTAAGGGCAGTTTGATGCCACAATCATAACATATTGTAATTATTCTGCTTACACTATGAAGGTGTAATGTCCTGTGGGCTTATGTCCTCCTCCTTGTACAGATCAATCCAAGTGAGTTTTTTAGGTTGTGGTTAAAAATGACCAGTTTAAAAAGTACTCTCTCCCTGAGAAAAAAAAAAAAAAAAAAAAAAAAGAAAGAAAATTCTGGTGGACTTTTTTTTGTTGTCATTTTATTGTTTTAATTCTTTACAATTTTTAAAAATATAGACATGCAGTCGTTAACACGCCAGAGTTCGCTCACTATAACGTAAATCGTGAAAGGACACTATTTTTTTGCAGCTCTATAGTTGTCATGTTAACTCATTTTTTTAAATAAAGTGCTCTGAAAGACATTTTGAACATGTAAGCATATTAAAATAATATATCTAATATTTTCTATATTATTATTCTTAATATTAATTACAATATAATATAACAACAATATACGATATATAATATTAATAATAATTTATATTATTAATAATGAGTTTTAATTTTTTAGTATATAATATTATATAACATATTTTATATATTCAAAGGCTATTTTTGAACAATACATAATTTTCTTTATTTTTCTTCATTGCTAAAAAAAAAATGGGTTGCGACTGACGTAAAATAAGTGTACCATGATGTCGAACAGGCAGACCATAACTATAACACACAATCAAAAGTATGGCATCTTTTATCATAAAACTTCACTTCTTCTTCTTTTACATGTTTGATAGGGACAAAAACAAAACAAAACAAAAAAAAAAAAAGGATGATGATGCTAAGCACTTGAAGTTGTGTCGGTTTCGCAAGCAGCGCCATTGTACAAATTGTTAAAAAAGGACATGTCAGATACACTTCCATGCTCTGTGCCCTGTAAGGAAACATGTTTTTTATGATTTATTATTAACTATGTTTCATGGAATCCGAAAAATCGTCATTAAATCACTCGCCTTTATTCTGCAGTCAAAAAGGTCAAACACGGAGTTCCGACTGAGAACATTGTCGCTCGTCGCTGATGACCTGCCCCTGAGAAAACAAAAAGAAAATATAGAAATAAAATAAAGAGAAAGCATATATTGGGTACATATATTTGTATGCATAATCCATACTTTGCACAGCGAGTCGAGTTCAACCTAAGGAGGAAGATCAAGATAATCACTCCAGCGAGGAGAGTCAGACCCACAGCGAGGCCCACAGTCAACGTATCTGCACAAATAGCGCGACATGAAAACCCCTCGCGCACACAAATAGTATCAAACATATCCTGTCGAACGTTTCAAGGTTACCAGTGTTATTTACGACGGGGTCAACGATGGGCTCGCTGTAGCAGGGTCCGCGGAGGATGCTGATGTCATCCAGGGCAACGTCCCCACCTGCGAGCTCACCCCTCTGATACACAAACACATACTGGGGGCACAAAACAAACACGTTTGCTTTAGTAGAACACACAATTCTTCCTGTTGCATGGAAATATACAGTGAAGAAAATAAGTATTAGAACACCCTGCTGTATTGCAAGTTCTCCCACTTAGAAGTCGTGGAGGGGTCTGAAATTTTCGGCGTCGGTGCATGTCCACTGTGAGAGAGATAATCAAAAAAGAAAAATCCAGGTCAAATGTTTCCTGTAGTTCTTCACCAGGGTTGCACACACTGCAGGAGGGATTTTGGCCCACTCCTCCGTACAAATCTTCTCTAGATCAGACAGGTTTCTGGCCCGTCGCTGAGAAACATGGAGTTTCAGCTCCCTCTAAAGATTTTCTATCGGGTCTAGGTCTGGAGACTGGCTCGGCCACACCAGAACCTTGATATGCTTCTTACGGAGCCACTCCTTGGTTTTCCTGGCTGTGTGCTTCGTGTCATTGTCATGTCGAAAAACACAGCCACAATCCATCTTCAGTGCTCTGACTGAGGGAACGAGGTTGTTCCCCAAAATCTCCCAATACTTGGCCGCGGTCATTCTCTCCTTAATACAGTGCAGTCGTTCTGTTCCATGTGAAGAAAAACACCCCCAAAGGACGAAGCTACCACGCCAACGCTTCACAGCAGGGACGGTGTTCTTGGGATGGAACTCATCAACCGTCGTCCTCCAAACACGGTTAGTGGAATTATGGCCAAAAAGTTCCATTTTGGTCTCATCTGACTACAAAACTTTCTCCCATGACTCCTCTGTATCATCCAAATGGTCACTGGCAAACTTAAGACAGGCCTTCACATGTGCTGGTTTAAGCAGTGGAACCTTCCATGCCACGCGTGATTTCAAAGTATGACGTCTTAGTGTATGACCAACAGTCACCTTGGAAACGGCGGTCCCAGGTCTTTTCAGGTCATTGACGAAGTCCTGTCATGTAGTCCTGGGCTTATTCCTCACCTTTCTAAGGATCATTGAGACCCCACGAGGTGATATCTTGCATGGGGCTCCACTCCGATTGAGATTGACCGTCGTGTTTAGCTTCTTCCATTTTCTAATGATTGCTCCAACCGTGGACCTTTTTATATATAGCAACATAGCAGGGAGTTCAAATACTTATTTTCCTCACTGTAAAGTGAAATGTTTTATTTTCACCCATTAGCAATAATAAGTGGTTGAATAAAATGACGGGCTACCTGAATCATCGGATCAAATTCGCATATAAAGACGGATAACCATTTGCCCTCACTTTCACTGTGTGAGAACTTGAACCCACGCTGCCTGCACCAAAGTCAAGGCAATGTATCCCCACACAATCAGCGATTGGGTCTATTTAATGTCATTTCCAAATGATGTGAGAAAATGCAAGCGCTCATATTTTTCATAGAGGAACTGCAAACGTATTATATTGTGGTTTATTGTTATTGTGATACAAAAGGCCTGCAACCGTGAGATCAGACTTTCTCAACTGCCCCAAATTATTCTTCTTTCGATGGACTTTGTGTGGGAAATCCAAACCACTTGTGTCGATCAAAATCGGATCCCGATAGAGAGAGTGTGTGTGTGTGTGTTTGAGGGCTAGTGAGGCGTAAACAATTAATCAAAATAATTCTTAGTGATCAATCAAACCAATGAATAATCGAAATTTTACCCAGAATGCACTGTCGTGTTCCACAAACACACTGGCCTTCAGCCACTTGTCTCCTCTGTTCCCAATCTCGACCCACTTCTGAATGCCATCCTCGTTACCACTGTCGTGTGTTTTTCTGTAAGACAACATTGAAATCCATTACCAATAATCAATCCTAAAGGGTAAAACTCTTCCGAATGTTTGGCTACCTGTCATTAATGTAGACCCGAAGGATCCCGACATCGGGACCGAACATGTGGTACCAGAATGTAAGACAGTGTCCTCTAGTGGAAGGTTGGAGCACATCACTGATGAGGAAGGAGGCGTCACCCCATTGACCAACTGAGCTGTCCACATATAGATAGTAACCTAAAGAAAGATGGTGGAATTATAAACACCAGTTATATAAAATGCACATAAATAGTCGTCACTCGACCAACCGTATGGCATGTTGGTGGTGTGATCCACGCCAGGTCCCGTGTTCGGGTTCGGGGAGGCTCCCCTGCCTCGGAGCCAGTCGTTCTGGTCCACTCTTCCGCCCACGTTGCTCCAGCTGCACATGTTGAGCTCGAAGTCGCAGGCGTCACGCGGGGGGCACTCGGCATCTGACACGCGGACGTCATCGAAGGCCATGTCGCCCTCCCGGGTCGGGCCGGCCTTTACGCCCTCCACCACGAGCTGAGACAGAATAAAGTACGACACTAATCGTCACAATCAACCGAGTCTGAAGAGTCGGCTAACTTAAGCCCGTATTGCACAACAGAATCATCATACTTTGCCTTTTTTTTTCAAGTAAGGCTGTTTGACTTTAGTCAGTCCCAGATAAAATATGAGATATGAGTCTGCTAAGTTTTTGGTGAGATGCAACTGAATCATCTGAGTCATGCAGTGATTCAATTGAGTCTACTAACTCAGTGATCCCCAAACAGTGTGCCGGGGTACATTAGTGTGCCGTGAGCGCTCTTCAGGTGTGCCGTGGGAAGTTATCCAATTTTATGTAATTGCTAAAAAAAAAAAAAAAAAACATTTATTCCAAGAAATAATGGCTCTTTATTCATCTATTTATGCCAGTGAGGCACAAAGACAGACAGAACAAAAAAAAAATCCTCTTCTATTAGATGGCAGGAAGTACATACGGTAATTAATTGATCCATTTTTAGCGACATTTACTTTTGTTGGTGTGCCCTAGGATTTTTCAATTTTAAAATATGTGCCTTGGCTCTGTAAAAGTTGGAAATCGCTGTACTAACTCGATCCAGTGAACTGATACTGACTGAACAGACATCTGAGTCTGAAAAGTTTCTGGGGAGTCTTTTTAAGTTGAATCGAAAACATTCACACAAATGAGTCAATCTCATCTTTGTAGAATCCAAAAACTTGAATCAGTGGACTGATACAATCGAATCATCTGAAAGTGTAATGTTTGTAGTTTACAGTCCGATGAATCCTGTCATGTGAGGTCAAGAAACAATGCAACTTATTCATCTGAGTCGGCTACTCATCAAGTCAGTGAGCCAAATATGTCTGAATCAATCCAACCTGCTTCCAGGGAGCCTGCTCACTTGAGTCAGGGAACTGATACACTGATACAACAGAATCATATGAGTCAGGAGTTTCGGGTTCATATGCAAACCCGAGTCAGTAAACCGATCCAACCAAACAAACTGGGTCTTTCGGTTAGTCTGGGAAGCGATACACCTGAATCATTTGAGTCATGCACGGTTTTGGGAATCAGTGTCCCTATATAAGTGAATCATCTGAGTGTGAAGTGTTTTGAGTGAGTCCCTTACATCGTGTCAGTGAGCAGATACAACTCAATCATCGACGGGTTTGCGGTGACTGAAAGACTATTTTGAAGCCCTATTCACGCAATTTGAAATTCAACTCGAATTTTGTGGAAAATCTGCCTCCACAGAATTTCTGGACTTACCCTATATGGTTGAAGCCAAGGCTGAAGCGCAGCCTGGGCGAACCTCCACAGCCTGCGTTGGTCACGTGCCTGGGAGAAAATCAGCGCTCGTACCCCGTTTTCGCTTTGCTGGTAAACATTCAGCGTGCCGACGCCCTTGCCATACATGTGGTACCACATCTGCACACAAGCTCCTTTTCCTAAAAGACGGGAAAAAAAACACTTGCTGGATGGTAGTCCGACTCCCTGCTTTATAGCCGAGACTGAGGGACTCACCTGGGGGGTAAACAGGTGACAACATCGAGGCGGTCTGACCAGAGATGTCCTGATTGGAGGAGGGCAGGTAGTAGTAGTGGCCCACGGGCGCGTTGGTGGTGTGGTCGTTTTCGGGGCCCGTGTTGGGATTCGGGGTGGGGCCCGACTGTCGGATCCAGTCGTCATCGTCATCGCTCTGCTGTTGCCAGTTACAGCTTCCCTCCTCAAAATCACATTCATCTACACAATATGTTCAATAGATTTACATTCTGTATGAATCGACAGTATATGTAATGTATGTATATCTTTAAGTTTATAGATGTAAATTTTAGTGTACAGTATGCACTTGTGTATGCACAAAACATGCAATTAAGGAAATAATTTAAAATACCTTGGATATAGATTATATCCTTTCGAAATGTTATGTTTCATAAATTTGTGTTATTCAACATCCCAACTATAGTTCCTTGAAACTGTTCAAATTCACCTTAGTCGTGTTACTGGGTTTATATGCAGTCATGTTAATCAAACATATTACCCCGGTGCACATTTTTAGAATAGTTCACTCGTTGCATGGTCCACATGAAGTTGTACCATAAGTTTCACCATATAGTCTGCCATATACTCAGTTCTCGACCACCCTTCGCTCCAAAAAACAGTTCGAGAAGTGATTTGTTCGAAAGCTGAATCGATGTTTTCCATTACAATGAATGGAAAAAGAAATAATGCGTTCCAAGCCTAAAAAAAGTTGGCTTTTTAAAGCATTTTTTTTAGCTTTTCCTGATAATAAACTGCATAGTAGGAATGCATGTATAGTTTAAATACTTTATATAATAAAATAATTTAAGAAACATATTTATTTTTTGCTTAAAATGTCTGCTTTAGTGGTGGAGTACGCCAGGGTGGGAGTGCATTCCCATATCTGTAGCGACTTGGTCCCCAGCCTTGTCAACTTTTTTTTTTATCAACAAAAGTGCAGAATAACTTTAAACAAGCAACTTTCCTTCTTTGGTGCCATGATTGGGGGTTAATACGGCAGTCCTCCATAAGAAGAAAAACAGTACCGGGACACGTATGTGTACAGAGGCTGCGTTATAAAGAAAAACAAAAGTGCGCTGGTTGCGCCGCGCGTATTATGTTATTTGCGGGTTTTTCGGGGGGCGTTCGAATTGACAATAACAAAGCGCGTCGTGGGTGGGTCATCTGATTGTGCCGCGCGCATTATGTTATTTCTGTCAATGTGGAAATTCACAACAAAGCGCGTCGTGGGTCAGCTGGTCTGGCCGCACAATCTGATCTTATTTTCGGGTTTTGTCAGGGGCGTTCGAATACCGATTTCTCGAAATCTCAAAATTTTCGTTCGAAAACGGGTATGTTCGAGAACCGAGGCTTTACTGTAGTCAATGAAATTTGAACTATGACATATATGACTTATATACAGTAAGTACACCTATTCACGCTTATATACTGTTTGTACATTTGTATGTAAGTGTGTGTCCTTTTAGACATTCATGCATGTTTTTACATGTACGCAAGGTAAATTGTATCCAAGTTTCTGTGTAGCTTGAGGAGGACAAACGGTATGCAGTACAAAATGGATGGATGATCTCAAATTCATGCATGAAAATGAAATTACAATAATTTCCGGCCTATAAGGTGCAACTTTTTTCCACACGCTTTCAACCCTACGGTTTATGTGGTGATGTGGGTAATTTGTGCATTTTTTCTAACGGCCGCAAGGGGGCCCTTGAGTGGAAAAGGTAAGAGCGAGACCGGTGGAATACATGTGGCGAGGAAGTCACTTTTACCGGTCCGGCCCTGTTTGCGCTGCGCTAGCGTGTCACAGCCATGTCTCAGTGATTTTTACCAGTTTTTTTTTTTTTTTTTAAACCGGCCCTGTTAGCGCAGCGCTGGCGTTAGCATGACTCTAGTGTTAGCGTGGCGCTAGTGTGGCGCTAGCATGAGCGTTAGTGCGGCGGAGCTAGCGTTAAACTCTCTGTGTACTGTCTTTGTAAATATCTCGTGTTTCAATGTGGGCACTTGCGCCTTTTACACAGCTACGCTGTATGTATGTATGTACCAAATGGTATTTCCTTTACAAATGCACTGGGTGAGGCTTATAACCAGGTGCGCTCCATAGGCCGGGAATTACTGTATTTGCCTGTAAATTTATGGATAGCAGGAGCAGGATGTGTGTCTGGTTAAGCGTATGTATGTATCGAGCTGTAAACCACAGAACTGCAATAATAACTACTGTTATGTCGTATTGGTCCAGCTGGGTTACTTCACTCGATGTATTGAATGACTTGAAAGATTCGCTTTGCACTTAAACGCAGCAGTAAAAAAAAAAAAAAAAGAAGAAGAAGGGTCACAATAAATACCAGAGGCGGGGCATGCGCCGGGGAAAAGCGAGATGTCATCGATGGCAATGTCTCCCGCTTTGCCTTCCACACTGGCCTCCACGATCACCTGGTGGACACGTGGGAGGGTCACGTGACTCTGCGCCGCACGCCACTCATCCCCTTGGTTCCCTGATTTCTGCCACACCTACAGGAAAGACAGAGGTCTGAATCACTCCCCGCAATGAGGATGTGAGGAGAGATTTGTGCAACACCATAGTATGCACCGAAACTGCACAGAGAACAAATTGAAGCTCTTTTGTAACCGGCCGTTTCACAACCGTGATAAAAGCATAACACAGAGAAAGTCGATGGGAGATTTCTAGATATTTCTCAATCCACACCAGAGTAGAGGGAAGTCATGCATCGCAACAAATAAAAGTTGAGATCGATCGTCTGTATTATCCGTCTTTCCATTTTCTACAGCTCTTGTCCCCATCAGGGTCCCCGGTGACCTGGAGACTGTCCCAACTCACTTTTAGGGAAAAAGGCGGAGTGGATCTCGGACTGATCGCCAGCCAATCGGGAGAGCACACTCAGAGAAACAAGAATTCACACTCACATTCACGCCTACAGGACAATTTAGTCTTCGATAAACCTAATACGTATGTTTTGGCAGAGTGCGAGAAAGCCGGTGTAGCCTGAGAAAATCCACGTAAGCAGCGGGAGAATGTGCAAATTGACATCTGCGAGGCAGACATACAAACCACTAGCACACCGTCCATCCAGCCATTTTCTGCGCTGCTAATCTTCAGGGTCGCTGGAGTGCTGGAGCCGATCCCAGCTACCTTCGAGAAGGAGGCGGGGTACACCCTGAATTGGTCGCCAGTCACTCGCAGGGCACATGAAAAAAGACAACAGTCGCACTCACAATCACACCCAGGGGCAATTTAGAGTCTCCAACAAATGCATGTTTTTAGGATATGGGAGAAAACCCGGAGAAAACCCACGCAAGCACGGGGAGAACATGCAAACTCCACACAGGCGGGGCCGGGATTCAAACCGCAGTTCTTAGAACTGTGAGGCAGGTGCTCTAACCAGTCGACCACTGTGTCACCCTGCAATATAGAAATGATCAAATCACAAACATATCAATAATGACTGTGTGCCTTACCAGAGTTTTCTCCATCGATTCGGCTGTCAGAAGGAAGACTCGTAAAGAACCCACAGTGGCTCCAAACATGTGGTACCAAAACACGAGACAGTACCCCTGTTGAACTGCAGGTGGCAGCAGTGCAGACTTGAGCTGGGCAACATCACCCTTTGCGCTTGGATGGGAGCCCTCGATGTAGATGTAGATCCCTGCGGCACAACAATAACAACTAGGATGTGCATATGAATGCAACATAGGACAAATATATGAAATCTAATGCCAAATGCTGATTGTGAATGGTGTTTCTAGAATAATTACCAAAAATGGAAGGTTTAAAAGCAGGGTTGGACAAAGAATAGGCCATCTACGGCCTGCTCTGTTCATATATATCAGGCCCACTCAACATTTAGAATATCTAAAGTCTTACAGGATAATCCATACATGAATCAATTTTCTGAGCCACTAATCCTGAAAAGGGTTCCAGGAGTGCTGGAACCAATTCGACCTACTTTCAGACAGGAGGCAGGGTACACCCTGAACTAGCTGCCAGCCAATTGGACAGCACATACAAACAACCATGCACTCTTACACTCACACCTACGGGCAATTTAGATTCATCAGTTAACCTACCAAGCATGTTTTTGGGATGTGGGATGTTCGTTGCATATTTTTTATATTTTTTTTTCCCCTTAAACTTGTTTAATCAACCATTTAATTGGTTGTTGAATTTTTATTTAGTGATTAAAAGTAACAAAATAATCATATATCATTAATTAAGAAACCTTTAGTTCATTAATTATCATTTTATTGAAACAAAATAAACTCAAAATTGGCAGTAAATGATAATATACATCAATATTTCACAGAATCACCCCCCCAAAAAAAATTCTACTATATGATTGTCCTTAGCTCATCTTACCTTTTAAAAATCAAATCGACCCTTTGAGCAACTGTTTTATCGTGTCATGCCAACCTTTTCCCGTCGTGTGGTCGCCCGCAGGCCCCGTGTTGGGCGTATCCGTCGGGCCCGACCAACTGAGCCAGTCCAGCTGTTCATCGGCCCCCTGGGTCCATGCGCAAAGGCCTTCTTCAAAAGTGCAACCGAAAACCGAGAGCGCTGAGGAGGAGGTGGCAAACGCAAAAAACCACGAGTCAAGACTCCACCTGCGCATTTCAAGATGAGAACTCACAGCAGCCGGATGTCATTTACCGGGAGGATGGAAGGACCGGTGGCAATTCAGAAAGGAGATGTCGTCCACTGCGACAACGCAAGCCTCCGTCGTGGTGGCGGTGTCTCCCCGAGTTGCATTATTCCAGCTACTGAACGTAACCTGAGGAAAAGCGATGATACGTGAATGCCTTAAATTGAGGGCCACATTATAAATACAAAATAAATGTGAAATATTTACATTTTAGAAGCAACGGTTTGAAGTTTCCCACTCTGACATGTAAAAATGACTTGCACAAACTTGACTGTACGCTCTCATAAAGTAGTCATTGTGTGCAGTGTCACACTATTTAAGATGGTTTTCAATGATATATGATATGAATTGAAGGTGAAAAAAAATTCACTTTTTGAAAAAGAACGCACTTCACTACATCATACCGAGTTGTAGAAAAATAAACACATTGTTTAATTAATCCGTCATACAAGGTGTCAAAGAGAACTAAGGATTATTTTTCCAATATTTTTGTACTTAATGTAATTATATACATTTTGAAATTAATGCTTAAATATTTATATTTCATCATAAATATTTCATAAGATTTTTTGTAATCTATGTTAAATCAATGGATTCAATTATATTAAAATAAAAGCAGCGGAAACTCAATGATTTGTTTTCTCATTACTTTCCAAAAAGCAAAATTCTCTTAAATTAAATTGATAAATCAAATAAAATCATGAATTATTTTTATTTATATTATTCTCGATTTTTTATACTGATGTAATAAAATGACCCAAAATATTTTAATACAATAAATGCCTTACTTAGTTTGATTTGTCTTCTTATTACTTTCTAAATGACACGTTTCATATTTTGATTTATGTTATTGTTGTTTCTGAAAAGTGTCATTGCACATCTAAAAAAGGGCTATATAAAACCATAGTCATGTTATGATTATCTTATTGTAGGCATTATTATTTTTTTTATCTTAATTGAGCTCGTTTGATTGTGCAAGTGTACCTAATGTTGGGCCTGATTTTTTAAACGTGTTCCAAATGACATAATGAAATCTAAATGCGCAAATACATAATTTTACGAATTACAGTATTTGAATCCGTTAAAAGCAAGAAAACAGAAATCCACGCAAATGTGTTGGGCACCTCGTAAGGCTGCAGGTGAGGCCCCAGGGGCAGAGATTCGGCTATCCAGTGGGGGACGGTGTGGCGGCTGCGTGACCACAGGATTGCTTCACTTCCACCGGCGTGCCGCGTCAGCACTTGAAGTGAGCCAGCGCACTTGGCGCTGATGTGGAAGTGAAACCTGCACCGGGGAACGAAGGAAGGAAGGAGTTGATAGCGTTGGATTTGTGGAGGTAACTGGACGGGGCTTGAGCAACTCGCCATGGACGACACGTTGAGCCGTGTGTTACATAAACATTCAACAACCGCGTAGAAGGCGACGAACGTACATAATCTGGCAGTAGGGCGATGAGGGCGGGAGACGGGAGTTCTGGAGTCGGGCCTCGCTCGGCGCAGACGCCTGACTCGAGTTGACGCTCATGTAGAAGCCTGAGAGGCCAGAAAACCACCGTCAGCCTCTGACTCAGACCATCTGCGGTCCAATGTTGTCTGAATATTTTGCCTCCACAAGAGGCCCCACCTGTGGATGTGGTGTGATCGGTAGGAGGCCAAGCGCTGCCGGTGGCCTTCTGCCTGCGCCACATTCTCTGCGACTGACCGAGGTCCGTCCAGCCGCATTGGTCCCTCTCAAACGTGCACGGACCTGCAAAACGTGAGGAGCGATTGTGAGTAAGCGTGCCGGGAACGACGACAGGGGGACGTGCACCTGCGTCATGTACTTTCGAGAACAACACCGAACAGAAGGGAAAGCTTGATAACAACGACGACGCAGCTGCTGTTGTTTCCCGTTTCACGACATGCATCAGTCGACTGTGATTCACTTTGTTGATGTCCGATTGCGCATACTGACAGTCAGGCCAGTTGAGCATTTTCCCTCCCGTTCCATCAAGGTCATCAAAGGCCTGCTATTCGGATGTCTCGAACTATAATTATCCTTATGAAAAATGATCGCTAGAATCTGGTAACGGGTGCTTTAAGAGTGATTTTTCCTCCCTGAGCCACTATGAGAGCGATCAGAGGACAAAAGCCCCAAATGTTTACCTGGTAAAGATGTTTTTTTGTCTTTGTTGTTAACAATAACAGCACTTTTGGACATTTCCGTCAATTTTCTCAGTGATTAGTTTCAGAAAACTCAATGACAAAATTAAAGGGACTTTGGAGGAGACATTTTATTTTTCATTGCCGCTTATGCTCACGAGGGTGGCGGGAGTGCTTGAGCCTATCCCAGCTATCATCGAGCAGGGGGCAGGGTACACCCTGAACTGGTTGCCAGGCAATCCCAGGGCACATGGAGACCAACAGCCGCACTTAGAATCACACCTTGGGGCAATTTAAGGTGTCCAATTCATGTTGCATGCTGTTGGGATGTGGGAGGAAACTGGAGTGCCCGGAGAAAACCAACGCATGCACGGGGAGAACATGCAAACTCCATACAGGGGGGACGGGATTAAACCCGGGACCTCAGAACTGTGAGGACAACGCTTTACCAGCTGATGCACCGTTCCGCCCACAATACAACAAATCTGTTAATTTTTTTTAATTATTTTTTTGGAATCTCCAGACTGAAACTCTACAGAGAGCAGATTTTACCTGCTAAGATTTAGATTTTGGTTGGTTTTTGGACATTTCACGCAAATTTTCCTCAAGACTACCTTCCAAAATTATTTGTTGACAAAATCCAAGCATAGGCAGGACCAACTGTCCCTTGGTAAAGATTTTTTCTTTTTAGTTTTATCATTTTCCATCACATACATGGAAACAGTACACTCTGATTTTTGCAGTAGTGCAGACAATTAATTATTTATTTTTTGGGGGGCTATTTTTGCACTCTTCAGGGTTAAACTCAACACAGTGTCGCTTTTAATGGCTAAAGAAAAGACTGAGGGAGTCATCTCGAAGTACTGGTATCTCACAGATGGAAATACATCCATCCATCTATTACATTTTGCCGCTTATCCTCACTGGGGTCGCGGGGAGTGCTGGAGTCTATCCCAGCTGTCAACGGGCAGGAGGTGGGGTACACCCTGAACTGGTTGCCAGCCAATCGCGGGGCACATGGAGACAAATAGCCGCACTCACAATCACACCTAGGGGCAATTTTGAGTGTCCAATTAATGTTGCATGTTTTTGGGATGTGGGAGGAAACCAGAGTGCCCGGAGAAAACCCACGCAGGTGGGGGGAGAACATGCAAATTCCACACAGGTGGGTCCGGTATTCAACCCGGCACCTCAGAACTGTGAGCCCAACGCTTTACCAGTTGATCCACCGTGCCGCCCCCAGATATGGAAATAAAATCTGAATTATTCACCTCTTCTCTTATATTCATCTTTTCAGCCTCAAACACAAATATTTTCAATTGACAGCAGAAATAAAGGAATTGGCCTTATTGCTCCAACAGTTTTGAAGGAGAGTGTATGCGCTGAGATGAGGCAAAAAAAGTAATGTCCTCAATCAAAAGGAAGTTCTCATTTATGTTGTCACTTTGCATTTTACAATTAAAAAAAAAAAAGTGGCTATAACATGCAGCCTACCACAGCCATCCTCGTCCTCCCCCTCGGGACAGTCAAGGTGATAATCACACTTTAACGTGGAAAGAATACACGTTTCTCCTGCTGAGCGCCAACAAAAGAACTCGTTATCCTGCAATGGATCAGAAACACAAACACATTGACACAAACTGCAATGCTTTGTCATGTTGGAGCCATTACATCCATCCGATCTAGCCGACCTGACACGGGCTGGGGGGTGCAGAGGAGGTTGCAGGTGTGGTCGGGGCGGGGGACGTGGGCCATGTGTCAGGCAGTGGGCTATTGTCAGGGTCGAAGGTACACTCCTCGGAGAAGGAGACGTCGTCCAACGCGACGTGTCCTCTGCTACCAGCGCCTTGCTCGTACCTAAACACAATCTTAGGGAGGAACGTCACAGTTCTGAATATACTGTACATTAATTCTGACACGACACAGTCCTTTAAGTAACTGGACCGTACTATTTCCAGATCAAAGGTTATCATCACAACTGAAAACTTGTTACAGCTAATTTTGACCATTTTGTTGCAATTTGTACAAATTTGTATATTTAATCATAAGCCTTTTTGGGGACTTTTCACACTTTAAACCCTGCGGGGATGCAGCTAATTTTTGCATTTTTTTTCCCTAACGGTCGCATGGGGGCACTCGAGCAGAAAAGGTAAGAGAGAGACCAGTGGAATATATGTGCCGAGGAAGTGACTTTTACCGGTATGTTTTTTTTTTTTTTTTGTTTTTTTTTAATCGGCCCTGTTAGCACTGCCCTCGTGTTAGTGCTGTGCTAGTGTGTTGCTGCTGTGTTACTGCCGTGTCTCAATGATTTTTACCGGTATGTTTTTTTTTAACTGGCCCCGTTAGCGCAGCGCTAGCGTGTTTCTGCCGCGTCTCTGTGATTTAGGTATGTTTTTTTTTTAAACTGGCTCTGTTAGTCCTGTGCTACCGTGTTGCTACTGTGTAGCTGCCGCAGCTGATCTTTTTTTTTACCGGTATGTTTTTTTTTTTTAACTGGCCCTGTTTGTGCTACTGTGTTCTTGCTATGATAAGCTAAACTAAGATATTAAAACTTTGAAAACTCTTTCTGTGTACTGTCTTTGTAAATATCTTGTGTTTCAATGTGGGCACTTGCGGCATTTACACAGGTGCCAAATGGTATTTCCTTTACAAGTGTACTGGGTGAGCGTCCAGTATAAGTCGGAAATTACAGTAGTATTATTTTTTTTTGAAAAGTATTGATTGTTTCTACACGTTACACATTGTAGGCCATAAATAGGCCAGTCATGAGCGTGCCTTCTTGTGTGAGTGACAACAGCTACAAACCTGCTTAATTGTGCATCATTTGTAAACCCGAGAACCTACTGTGACACCAAGATTGGATCTAATTAGATTCTGCATGTGTACCAAATAAATTGTCTGGCACACCTGCTTTCAGCGGTTAATATGAATAGGATTTTCATACAAAAAGGGGAAAAAGAAGTGGATGTGAAACACTTCAATATTATTATCACAATGTGCACATTCTGATAACATTAGCTCTTAGCACACTCACCTTGCACTTGACAGAGGAGGTGAAGGTGACATCTTCCCTCTCCCAGTTGTAGCTGTGTGAGGTCGTCCTGAACCACAAGACCGTGTCGTCGGTACCGGAGCGGAACATCCTGGACTGTGCTGAGAGTTTCCCTGTGGCGTCTTGCATGCTGTAGTAAAAGAATCTCATCTACATGGACACACAGACAAGCGAAGTTCACATTATTAATTCACATTGCGTTCCAAACATGGAAAAAAGGCAGCACAACATTGCGAAATTTGTGATATTGATTGCTAAAAGACTGTGTTCCATTGCACATCATCCAATACTCCCATCTATTTTTTATTTTCTTAGCCACTTATCCTCACAACAGTCGCGGGAGTGCTGGAGCCTATCCCAGCTGTCAACGGGCAGGAGGCGGTGTACACCCTGAACAGGTCGCCAGCCAATCGCAGGGAACACAGAGACAGAGAACAGTCGCACTCACAACCACATCTAGGGGCAATTTAGAGTGTCCAATTAATGTTGCATGTTTTTGGGAGGATGAAACCGGAGTGCCCGAAGAAACCCACGCAGGCACAGGAAGAACATGCAAACTCCACACAGGCGGAGCTGGGATCAAACCCGGGTCCTCAGAACTTTGAGGCCAACGCTTTACCAGCTGATCCACTGTGCCGCCTGCATATCATATAAAGTGAATTAATTGGGAACATAAAACCTTTATTAACTATAAAAACAAGTTATAGAATGTAAAAAATACCCAATTACTATCTATTGAAGAAACTCTAGCCATTATACTTCATGTTATTGATATTAGCATACAATAATAATTGTGCATGTAGTTTCGATAGATTGTCCTGAATTGCGAGACCCTTTTTTATGTTACAGGAAGTTTAATGGCTGGTTTTATTATTATAATCACACTTTTTCTCTTTGCCATCACCAGTACTTTTCTGCGGTGGTATCTCACACAAACACACACGCACTCACACACATGCACACACACAAACACAAAACCACAAGTTGTGTTTCACAAGATTTTCAGAAAAGAGTGTAAGAAGCGTTTTTCAATTACTGTACAGTCACATGTGGTCAATTACAACTGTAAGTTTTACGACAATTTTTTACACGGTCACAAAATAAAATTCCAACAGAACCCACCGTGCAATTTCTGCTAGGAAGTAATGTTTTGGAGAGAATCTCAAATATCTGCCCAGTCTCTGTGAGGTGAGGCCCTGGAGTTATATAATTACCTGAGAAAATAACATTTGCCACATTAGAGAAGAAATTTGAATACTGGCAACAACATGGACTTTTTTTTTTTTTTTAATTGCAATTTCTTTAGTCACCCGCAGCATTGTTGAGGGTGTGATCCCTTGGGGGTCCAGCTTCAGGCCAAGCATCTTGACCATTTTGTCGGATCCATCTGGCTCCAGGTTCTTCCAAGGGGCTTTCGTCCCAAGAGCACAGGCCTTGTTCGAAGCTGCAGCGCTCGGTCACACCTTGTTGCTCTATGTTAATCATCAGTGATAGAGGAAGAAATTGCTTGTGGGTGACAAATATGGATAGAGAAGCCAACTGAGTGAAATTCCCAATACACACTAAGGAGTGCTTTAATCTCAGCATCAAACTTTGAAATATATCAAATGTGTGTTGTTAGTCTTATTTAGTGAACACAGCACAAGTTGATGGAAAAATGTATAGTAGTTGTTTATGCAAATTCATTAGAAGCTAAAAGTTGGGTTTTTTTGTGTGATTTCTGGCTAAATGTCAGCAATCTCACATTTAAAAAAAAATCGATAGACTGTATGCAGGTGTCAAATTTAATTTTAACCCTCCGCTTTGAGGTTTTTCAAAATATCAGTCACATTTGAAAAATGTACAGGTGTGGTCAGTCAGATATAAAGTTACGGGTGTGGTCCACCAGTCATGCCCGCAGATATAAAGTTGCGGGTGGGATTAGGGATGGAATCTTAAAACCTTAAAATAATTTACAAAGTTGTTATACCCGACTATGTAGTTGTTACCTAATACCATAAACATTACTTATTTACACTGCAAAGACCGAGATCAGACATTTTTAAAGAGGTCGGTAGACATTCAATTTCAAAAGTAAATATTCATATAATCAAATCATTTTATTTCATCATGATGTATTGTTATAATCTTTCTTAATTTACGGCACTATCTATTGTCAATCCATTGATGAAAGCAAGCAGTCGATGATCTATAGCTTCCTAAAGCATGTAGAGTGAAAACGTTTTTAACTTCAAGATAACGTGGTAACACGGGGGAAAATGACCGCATTTCGATATATGGACAGACTAGTCTAACGTTAGAACTTAGATCAAGTCAAAGTAAATCACAATCTCAAACTTATTATAGTTAGACACTGAAACATTACCTGTCTTATTTCCCAGAAATGTTTTCAATGTAACTCAGGGGTGCCCAGATTCCCCCCCCACGTTTATGAAATAAACACGTAAACCAATGTCAAGACTAAACAAAATAAGCGATGCCTTTTAATCTCTTTTTTCTACTCGTAACAAATTTTACGTAGGTGATTTTTTTGTGTTTGACTGTGCAGATTTGTGAGTGCGATGGCGCGCGGGCGTGATCGCGCTCGTCAAATGTGAGTGACTGAAATATGGTGTATGACGTACTGTAATACAGTACAGTCAAATGCTTGCTATATACAAATATATAGATATAATAAAAATATCGCTAAAATATATAGTTTGATCAATGACAGTGCAGCACAAACGACGTTTCACACGTTCCGAATGGGGGGTCATTGAATTTAATGATACATTTTAAATTCACTGACTTGAAACTAGGGTCTAGTCTTTTTGTTTGTAGATTTGCTGTTCTTAACTTGTTAGTGGATTATCTGTGGACTATACAGACATCTGTATAGTCATTTCAATTCCTCAAAAGTTCTCTGCTCCGAGATAACTACTGTACTTGAATTATCTGTAAAGTTGTGCTATTTTTTGTTTCCCAGCAATGACAAACGTTTTGAGACATCTCACCACAGTTGCTCTCATCAGTCCAATCGCCGCAGTCATCTGTGAAGTCGCACACTCTGTTCTTCTCCACACACACGCTGTTATTGCATCTGAACATATATTCGGGGCACACGGGTTGTGGGTCTGGAAGACCAATAAATAAATACATAAGCGGAAAAGTAATCATGTTGCTTCAAAAGCAGTACTCAGTACTGTCCATCCTTCTACCTGGCAAGCTGCAGTTGGCGAAGGTAACGTCATCGACAGCGACGTGGCCTGGCTTAACGAACGCTTGGGTGGCTTCAAAAAGGACAGTGAAGTCTTGATGCGTTCTACCCACTGTTACCTCACCGAGCTGCCACGCGTCGGCACCGCCGCCCGACTGCCACCACAAGACGGTGGTAAGAGAACTCTCGGCAAGTACCACCTTCAACTCGTTGAGGTCTGCAACAGTATGCACAGGTTGGAGTGATTGTGTTCTGAAACAGGGCAAGATTAAAGCTTCAGGTTTTTAATCACAAGAAGACAAATGCAGGGAGTGGATGCTCCAAATTCAGTAGTCCAATTCTTACAAGGGTGGCAGCTGGTGCCACAACTAACGCTAAACACGAGAAGCCTCATGATCAACAATTGTTCACGGTAACTTGGAACCGATTGTACACAATTAACCTTGGCCAATGAGCCACTTGCTTCTTCACCTAGTCTGTAGACAAATTCAGTGCCTCTACTTACGAAATGAATCCGTTCTGGAAGTTCTTTTGTAATGTGAATTTTTCGCAAGTAGAAGCGCATTTCACATGTAAATAGCCTAATCCGTTCCAAGCCCCACAGACACCCCTCATACCCTGCCAAAAATCAGCACTCCAAGTACATTATATAAAGAATAATAAAAATTATGTTCAATGACCATTGGCAGTGGGCGACTATGTGAACCGTTAGAAATAACTACCGTAATTACTGGCCTACAGAGCGCACCTGGTTATAAGCCATTTGTAAAGGAAATACCATTTGGTACGCACATAGGCCGCAGCAGTGTAAAAGCCTCAAGTGGCCACATTGAAACCCACATTCAAACAAGAGATATTTACAAAGAAAGACGGTACACAGAGAGTTTAACAGTAGCACCGCAGCGCTAACGGTAATGCTGGAGCCACCCCGCTAACACTAGCGCCGCGCTAACATGGCCAGTTTAAAAAAAAAAAAAAAAAACATACTGGTAAAAATCCTAGAGACACGGCAGTAACACGCTAGCGCAGCGCAAACAGGGCCGGACCGGTAAAAAGTCACTTCCTCGGCGCATATATTCCACCGGTCTCACTCTTACCTTTTCCGCTCGAGTGCCCCCTTGCGGCCGTGAGAAAAAAATGCACAAATTAGCCGCATCACCGCATAAACCGCAGGGTTGAAAGCGTGTGAAAAAGGTCGCGGCTTATAGGTCGGAAATTATGGTAATTATTATACACCAAAGTGTTGAAAATGACTTGCTTGGTGCAAACATGATATTTCTGATGAATAATGGTTTTGCAATTGTAATGATGAATGTAGAAATTTGAAAAAATGTGCCAATTTGATCAATCAAGCACATATAATTGTAACAAACCTTCTCCATACATGTTGTAGAAGAATTTGAGCGTGCAGACGGCGCTGGCCTGTTTCATGATGGGACTTTTCAAGGCAGCGGGACTTATGTGGTCACCGTGGTACGGGGTCACCGAGACGTACCACCCTAGAAAATAAAAGAGATGATGTCAGCAAAGTAGGCTACTCTGGTGGGTAGTTTTTTTTTTTTTTTTGTGCTTGTCATCCGGGTCACAAGTGAACTAGGGTCTCTACGACCTGGCTAAATGTGAGTGGACTGAATAGAAGCTACATTCAAACATTGCTACTAGTTTAAAAACTTCCCCACTATCCCTTGAGGTTACTGGATTAGAGGTGTCAAAAAGACATTGTACCCCGCAACATACAATAGTAAGTAAGTTTCTTTCGGCTTGTCCCTTTCGGGGTCGCCACAGCGTGTCATCACAGATGAACGCATATATATGTTTGGCACAATTTTTACGCCGGATGCCCTTCCTGACGCAACCCTTCTCAGGGAGTGGAGGCCCCAGTGGGATACGAACCCACAACCCCTGGTTTACCAAACCAGTGCTCTAACCACTGAGCTACAGGGCCTCCCCCGCAACATACAATAATCTAATAATAAAGCCAATAAAATAATAATTTGCATGCATGGCCTCACCAAGCGCTGTGCCCAACGTGTGATCAACAGATGGTCCAGCGTTCCCAGTGGCGTTCCTCCCTCTTTCCCACTGACCCTGGCCAACACTGATGTCCTCCCATCCGCATGTGTCGTTTTCAAATGTGCAGCCCACGAACGTCGGGGTCGTTTCATTCACTGCAAGACCAAGTTGTTGTTCTTTAAAAGTATAGTGAGACGCAGTCTCGTCCATAAAACTGAGGGTCTACCTTGACAAGAACCTGGCGTGACACTGATGTCGTCGATGGCAAAGAAGTATCCTTTGTTTGTCTCTGCTTTGATCAGTAACTGAAAACAATATAACAGGTCATCTCCAGCGTAATTTGCAAACATGATTATATCGGGTTTTAAATATGTAGTTGAGGCTGTACCTGGAAAGGTTTGCTTTGGTTTAAACTTTGAGAGAAGCTCTTCCAGTTGTGTCCGCTGCTGCTGTTAATCCGGAACGTTACCTCGTCCTCAGGCAGGTCTGAGCGGACCAAGACACGCAAGGTCCCAGATTCACTGCATTGAATCCATGTGGGGGAAAACATACACAGTACAGTAAGTATAACTAGAATTATTAAATTCAAATTTGTGTCTGTTGTAGACCTTTTTCAGGCCACATCAAAGATAAAACCTCTTATTGCGTGACTATGACATGAGAACAATATTATAGCCCACTCTTTAAAGAAACGTTTTGATCAGATGATTAAAATCTAATCATTATGTCAAACAACTAAGAATAATTCAATGACTTGTTTAAAAATGCATTTGTGTATGAGTTCATTTTCTGTGCTGAACTCTGACCCAGCGTTTATGTGTCATCTTGCGCAATTTGGGGCAGGTCATTTTGTCCAGTTTGAGGAAGTCCAGACGGAAACAAGCAGGATAAAGTGCATCCTTGGAAATGTTCACATACAATTCGGTGTGGAAAGGGTGGAGTATTTTTCTTTGCTGCTGACCTGCCATCCATATAGTACCACAGGGTGAGGCAGGCTGGGCCGTCTTTGAGTCGGATCCATTCGGATGCTACCTGAGCCACACTGCGACTGGTCGCGTGTGGCGATAAGCTCAACAAGAAATGACCTGAAAGAAAACACGGCAATATACGCAGCAGTTACAGCAGTTCTTTGGATTGTAAACTTCAGTCCCACCCATTGGTTTTATTTGGGACAAAGTGACCAAAGGATGTACAGTAACTTGGGAATAACTCACTCAGCACAATACTTGGTGTGACTACAATTAATCATCTGTTGCACATTCTGAGGTTTTCATTACATCAGCAAGCAGATGTTTTTGTTGGACAACCCAAGACAACGTTTATTATTATTTTCCAAATTAGGGGTGTGACTATCGACATTTATATTTTTTCGTGATAGAAACTTTGGTTTATTCTGTATTCCCACAATGAACATATATATTACCAAAGAGACAGGACGTGTGTACTGTCATGCCCTCGACCTACTTTGTGAACAAATATACTGCAGCTTAGCTTCTGGCTATGAGACAAGTCAAGGCGAGCAATATTAACAATGAGAATGCAACTTATAGCGGCATTTAAACAGCTGCTCTTTTTAGATTAAACGTTCGTGTTGGCACGATTCCTTTTTTTTGTTGTTGTAGTAATTGTTTTCTCTTGTTTCAGTTTATTTCCTGCTTGTGCCTCCTCATCATGATAACTGTCTCCACCTGTGACCCATTCGGGTGTATAGAGCTCGTGCACGTGACGCCGCCATTTTCACGGCGCCACATTGCCAGTAAAAAAGAGCTGCTCGACAGTGTGGGGGACATTAAACCGGAGCAGAATATTCACAATGCCTGAGACTTGTTGTGCTGTTGGTTGCTACAACAGACGAGACAGATATTCAAAGAGAGCATTTTATGGAATACCAGCTGAAAAGACCAGAAAAGATCTAGGGATTTCGGCAAGATCGATGGATTTTGGCAACTAAATGTGATTAATGGTCCCCAACCAAAATACACACAACTGTGTAGCGATCACTTCACTTCAGGTAGGAATTATTCTTCTCAATGTCAAATTCCCAAGAAGTATTTATAATACCAAGATGGCTCATTTAAAAACAATGCGTTAAAAAAAAAAAAAAAAGACTAACATACACAGAAGCGTATTGCACCCACACGTTAAACTTTGGTAAACCTCTCCCTGACAGACGTTTTGTTTTTTTGTATTTTTAAATATGCATTGTTCTTAAATGAGTCCAATGCGTATTTAAAAAAATAAAATAAACCGTCGGTCACAGTGATGTTTGCGTAGGTTAACGTGTGGCTGCAACACACTTCCGTGTACGGGAGCTGAAACCTATCCCAGCGGTTTCTTTCCTTTTTTTTTGTTAAATATGCATTTTTTAAATACGTTTGAGAACAATGCATATTTTAAAAAAAACATCTGTCATGAGAGGTTTACCGAAGTTTAATGTGTGCCCGCAACCCACTTTGTGTACAGAGGAGCTGACCCGTCTTTTTTTTTCCGCAATCATAGTTAATGAATGCGAGTTTGTGTAAAACCAGGAGTCATTTATTGAAATATTGGTATTTGTATTGAAAAAATCTGAGTAGCCCCATCACTATGTGGGATTTATTCTTGATTGAGAACAGATCCAGCAACAAAGTATTTGTATGCGTCCAGACTTTTCTGCGCTTTCAAACTCTTCCGTGGAAATCTTGACGACTTACTCACCAGATCCATGTGTAGATCCAGTTGTCCAAGACAAGCGGAAGTCGTATCGGCGAAAACATCAAATTCGGCATTAAATATGGGTGCTCTATGCCAAGTGTCTGTCATTTTTACAGGTACCTTCGTTTATTATCACCTTTTAAATGTTTAACAGTATCGGACAAAACTCCAGGCGTCGTGCTATAAGACGTATTTTCGTACCGTCTCTAACAGACTTAGCATTGAAGAATGCTTTGCTAGACCGTCAATATGGACAGTCACGTAGGTGCACGAGCTCTACGGTCTACATCTCGTCTTCTGTCAGATCATTCTCATCACCTGTCACCTCAACAAGCAGCCATTGTTGTAAACCTGATTCTTTTCCCACATTACCCTTAGTCCATACTTTTATGTCACGTGGTCTTTGGGATCCCTGTCACTTTGTCTGCATCTCACAATTTGAAGACAGAAAACTATGTAAGGTTGTACCTTCCGGTGATTCAGTGGTGTGGTCCGCTGGTGGACCATGGAAGCCCCCTGTGGCCAGCACCCAGCGATGTCCGTCTTCAGTGGGCGTGTTGAGCCAGTTGCAGGGTCCCGCTTCAAAGTCACAGTTGGCCATGGGATTGCAGGCTCCTTTCGTCACAGAAAAATCATCGAGTTTGACCGTGGAATTCATGCCTGCTTCGTGGAATGCCTGAAACACCACCTTGAGAGGGTGGAATGGAGGAAGTGAGGTTTGTGAACCAAGACACCGAAAGACATTATTATGCCAAGTATTTGTAAAATTACATTTGCTATGGCCGTGTACTAATCTCACAAAAAGCAAGGCACTGAAAATGCAGAAATGAATGCTTCAAAGATCTAATTGGTTCCAAAATGAAAATATTCATTCATATTAATTTTTTTTTAGATCAGTGGGCAGGGTACACTTGCTTTCAGTTTTACCGGTGATGATGTCACCTATTAAGACTCGACTAGACGATCACCGATAGCGACCTACCTGGGCGCTGGGTTCAACAGTGTGTTTTAAGCTGTACGCTATGTTTAGCCATGGAATCAGGAGAAAATGTGAGGCTTGCAGTCTGTCAACTAGCAAATATTTATGCTTTTGTACATTGAATGTAAAAATACATTTATGCTGCAAGCCAGACGCAGAGCCTGGAACCTATCGCAGATCAGTTTGGGACAGGAGGTGTGTAACACCCTTGACTGGTCACCAGCGGATCAGAAGAACTATATGATACCGGTGGACAAGCATTCACACAATTATGGACAATTCAGAGTCTTCAGTAGGTTTCTGGGATGTGGGAGAAATCCAGAGTACAGACGCATGGGGAGAATATGTAAAGACAAACATGCTAATCACTAATCCACTGCGCTGACAAATTGTAACATGCCACTTCTCAAGCGAAAAAAAAAAAAAAGTCTTACATGGAACTTTGTTGGCCAAAATACAGTAACTTCTGCCACCTCCCAAGCCAAAGAGGGAGATCCAGACCGCTGCCAAAGGGGCTCACCCAGTTCATTACTCCACACAAAGACCGACAGCATATTTGATGCTCCAGCGGGCAAGCGATACCTGGTTAAACATATGACGTGCACGTATACAGTGAAGAAAGTAAGTATTTGAACTCCCTGCTATATTGCAAGTTCTCCCACTTAGAAAACATGGAGGGGGCTGAAATTTTCTTAGTAGGTGCAGAGGATGACCGTGGCCATGTATTGTGAGATTTTGGGGAACAACCTCTTTCCCTCAGTAATAGGACTGAAGATGGTTCGTGGCCTGGTCTTTCAACATGACAATGAACCAAAGCACACAGCCAGGAAAACCAAGTAGTGGCTCCGTAAGAAGCATATCCAGGTTCTGGCGTGGCCTAACCAGTCTCCACACCTAAACCCTAAAGAAAATATTTGGAGGGAGCTGAAACTCTGTGTTTCTCAGCGACAGCCCAGAAACCTGTCTGATTTTGGGAAGATCTGTGTGGAGGAGTGGGCCAAAATCCCTCCTGCAGTGTGTGCAAACCTGGTGAACAACTACAGGAAACGTTTGACCTCTGTAATCGCAAACTATGGCTACTGTACCAAATATTAACACTGGTTCTCTCAGGTGTTCAAATACTTATTTGCAGCTGTATCACACAAATCAATCGTTAAAAAAAAAATCATACATTGTGATTTCTGGATTTTTCTTTTTCTCTCTCACAGTGGACATGCACCTACGATGAAAATTTCAGACCCCTCCATGATTTCCAAGTGGGAGAACTTGCAATACACCAGGGTGTTCAAATACTTATTTTCTTCACTGTATGTAATTACACTCTCTCTTTTGGGAAAGAAATACAATGTAACCATCGCAGCACTGGACTCACCAGAACCGCGCGCACATCTCCACGGGTGAGTTGAAGACGGGGGACAACAGCTGAGCGATTTCGAGTTGTTCAGTATTTGAGTTGAAGACAGTCATATAGTAACCTACAGGAAAAAAGACCATTATCTTTCGCTGAACTGTTTTTTTTTTTTTTGAGGGGGGGGGTTGTAAAGTTTAACTTCAAGCCACTCTTATCAGATTGTGCGATTATTTTTTATTGCCGTGACGGCCTTTTCATGGTTGTTTATGGGCCTCTATTTAGTCTACTTGCCAGTCTCGGTTCCATAGGTGTGATCCACGTTGTCTTTCGTGCCTCTCTCACGTCCCCACTGACCCACGTGACCCACATCGTTCTCAAATCCGCACCGGTCAGAATCAAACCCACAGACAGCTGAAAATGACATAGAACAAAGATGAATGCAGGAAATATGACATAATTACTCAAAGGTGTGTGACAGGACATAAAACTGCTCAACTTTTGTGTTAATATGAGACCATTTAATTTAAATTGTAAATTAAACCAAAAACTGTTTACAGCCATTTTGGACAACCAGGGGGTCCTTGGGTTACGCAGTAATCAAGCTATGCTGTTTTAACTTTACGACGCCTGAGTCTCGGCTGCCATTTTGTCTCAGTCGCTCACATTTGCGAGTGCTCGCGCACCATCGCACTCGCAAACGTGCAGTCGAGCACGAAAAATCACACGCGTAAAATTTGTTATGAGTAGAAAAAATAGACATTGAAAGACGTTGCTTATTTTGTGTGGCCTTGACATTAATGTACGTGTTTATTTCATAAACGTGAGCAAAACAAGCCTGCTCCTAAACAATCAGTGTTCACCCAGAAAAAGGAAATGCAAGTTAACCGTACTGAGCGTGTCCGGAAGTGATGCCAAAAACACGTTTAGGTCGGAAGTCATCAACATAATGACCCATGTCAAAGGAAATTCAGTTACACCACGGGTGCTCAATGCGTCGAATCGCGAGGCAGTTTTGGTTGATCGTGTGATGGCGTGCCCAAAAAAAAAAAAAAAAAAAAAAAAAAAAAAAGACGTTAGACTATCATCCGCCTCGTCGCTTGATTCAGCTGTGGCCAATACGTCGCGCACATCCACATAAAGGCCTGTTCAAGCAAGCCGGCTTCCTATTTATGGCAGTCGCGGCGATGGGCACGTGACCCCTCCCCCACTCCCCCCCATGTTTTTTAGGAAAATTATTGATGCAATCAAATGAAATGATAACCGTTTGAACTGGATGAATTATTATGCTAGTCACGGAACACGTTAGCCAGAAGCTGAGCCGCACTGTTTATGGCGTAGCCATCCCGGGGACAAAGTGCGAGGCAGTTACGCTTTCTGACCTTTATCAATACGCGCCGTTTGCGAACTTATAATGTGCGGAATGTTCCAAAGCTAAATATACATGTGCTGTTACGCTCCTAAAGGTTCCACAACTTTGTGTCCACGCACTTTGCTTCTCGCAGGCCCCACTGCTCACAGTGACGTCATCCAGCGCAAGAAATCCCTCGCTGTGACTGTTTCTCTGGCCGGTGAAGATCAACTATAGAGAGAAAAAAATGCTTTCATTCATTTTTCTTTAGTACATAGCATCATCTTTATGAATAGATTATGCACATTTCAGCTAAAACTCTACCCGTATCATTTCCTCCATGTTGATGGTTACTTGTGCATTGATCCATTCTGGATTCTGCGTCCCTCTGCGAGTCCAAACCAACACTTTGGAGGAGTTCTTTGAAAATAAATAAATAAAATTGTTTCCATATTTAAAGTGTTACCAATTCTGTACAAGGCCACTTACTGTCTCAACTCGCAGATCAATCCTGGACACCGACGGGCCCAACATGTAATACCAGAACCCAACGCAGATTTTCGACGTTGAAAGGCTGACATCAGCAGAGATGCTCGCCCTCTCACTTGCACTGAATCCAGAGCCATTTATAAGTAAATAAAACCCTTGGGAATGAAAAAAGATGAGAAAAATGTAACTTATTTACTAGATAAGATGTGACGAGTGCAACTTTTAAATCATCATGATAGCAGCCGGTGCTTTACAAATTCATTCAAGTGTCACCAAATCCATATTTTTGATGGTAAAATTTCATTAGTATTGGAATACATATATTTCTCAAAACATAAAGAATGTCATAATGTCTTGATTCTGGTTACAAATAACAGGTATTTACCGTAATTCCCGGCCTACAAGCTGCGACTTTTTCCACCGTAATTCCCGTCCTACAAGCCGCGACTTTTTCCACATGCTTTCAACCCCTGCGGTTTATGCGGTGATGTGGCTAATTTGTGCAAGGGGGCACTCGAGCAGAAAAGGTAAGAATGAGACCGGTGGAATATATGTGCCGAAGAACTTTTACCAACCCTGTTAGCGCTGTGCTAGCGTGTTGCTGTTGTGTTACTGCAGTGTCTCAGTGATATTCACTGGTAAGTTTTATTTTAACCGACGCTGTTAAAATTAGCGCAACGCTAGCCTTAAGCTCTTTCTGTGTACCGTCTGTCTTTGTAAATATCTCGTGTTTCAATGTGAGTTTCAATGTGGGCACTTGCAGCTTTTACACAGCTTCTTAGTACGTGACGTCACGTGACTCGAAAAGCCTAACTGCGATTGGCCTGGCGTTCGGATCTGATCTGAAGTAACCCTGCCTGGTGGCACAGACGGTGAATTTCAGACAGCGAATTGTAGTCGGTTCAATTTCAGAGAGCGAATTGTGGCAACTACTGAAATGTGATCACTTTACATTTCAAATTCAAATCCTCTTTTCTGTGGCTTTACAAATTCAAATCCTGGTGGCACTAATTTCCTTCCATAGAAAGCACTTCATGGTGCTGGACGGTTGCTTTTGTTTGCCAAGCACTGTACATTTTTGGGAGGCTTATTTATTTACTTTATCAATCAACTCTTACTCTGAAGGCACCAAAAAGATTTTGAACAGGTGTTAGGAATATGTACCTTGGTTATTTCCTACAGTGTGATCGTACAGTGGTCCGTTCCATGGCCCGTCAACTTCCAGGCCTCTACTGAGAGTCCAGTTGAAGTCATCGTTGACCTCGTGGAGCCAGTTACACAGGTCTATGTTAAAGACACACATTAATATGCAACGGATTTATCGGTAGGATTGTGGAAGTCCGTGATTAAATTCAGAATTCAGATTCAATCACATCCTGATTTTTGTCGGCCTTCTAAATCTGCGGCTGTTATTGAAACCTTTCCTGTCACCTTCTTCAAAAGTGCAGTGCACGCCAGAGTCTGGGGTAGCGGTGGTGGTGGCGGGATACGGGGTGGTCGTGGGGATAACACCATGACATGACTTATTCTTTATGATGTGGACGTCATCAAGGGAAAAGGCTGAATGTGAGTTTTGAGTGGTGGCTTGCAAGATAATCTGTTTGAAAGGAATAATAGTTCATACACAATGTAGCATTGAATTAATCAGGCCTAGACACTTAACTGACTGTACCTGGTGAGGGCCCGATGCACTGTAATCGACCTTGTCCTGGATCCATGTATAATTGATGAATCCACTTGTGCTCCATATCTGACGCAGGCCAGAAGTCTCGTTCACAAATACAGTCAGATTAACATATGATGGTTCTGGAATGACATTTTGAAAAATCCTTAATATCTAAAATGTACCATATGGAAGCCAAACCTCGCATTTAAACAACGATATCAATCGAAGTGCGATTGTTCGTGTATCAGTAAACCCCTACTCATGAGACAGAGTTACCGTGTCGTACAATTACACGTTGGGCTTACTGTTGCCAAACCAGCTGTCGGCCCAGTGCCAGAGCTCAAGACAAGCTTGGTCCACACCCTCGAGCCACTCGCTCTCCAGTCGAGCCACGACCTCTTTATCAAGCTCGGAGGACCTAAACAACACAAAGTGGCCTGAAGCCACAAGCAGAAATGTCTTTTCAAAAAAAATCTTTTAAAAATCTCAAATAATATTCACCAGAAAAACAATCAGGCTGCCACGCATGCATTGGCAGTATACAGAGAGTCCTCGGGTTAATACGGTCTTGACCGAAGACGTTTCGACTATACAATGCCTGTCCCTGTCCGCCGTTTTGCCTGGGTAATGCTTGTCCGAGTTTGTGCGCCGGGAGTATCTTCGCATTTTTCGCCCTCCTTTTTAGACATTATTACCCCAAAGAAGAAAGCTGTCTTTTAGCAATGCTTCTGCAGCTAAAAGACAAATCCATTATCCTGAAAACGAAGCTCAAGATCATAAAACGATTGGAGACCACCAAGGCTTCAGTCGGTCGACCATGGTGAGAGTTATTAAAGACAAAGGCCGTATTTTAGCACATGCACATCAATTTATTTTAAAAGGGGGATTGGTGAGAAAAAGTCCCTGCGATATCATAATGGTATTGAAAAACAATTTCCTGTTTTGGTATTTTAGTAAGAAACATGAAATCGACACATGATTTGCTTTTGCGGGCCACATGAAATGATGACGGGGAACATATGCGCCCCGCAGGCCAGGTCTTTCATCACGTGTCTTACCAAGAGAGGAGTCTGTGGAGTGATCCATAGGTGGGACAAAAGAGCCTCCTTCGGTTCCGGAAAGCCAGTCCCAGTCGATCCCGGACTCTGCCGGAGGGTTGTTCACCCAACCGCAAAAATCTGTTTCAAAGTCACAAAAACCTAAAAAAAAAAAATAACAAACATTGTCGAACAATTACTACTGTGTTTCTTTCAGATGTTTATTTGCATGACATCGCTAACCTTCAGGAGGACACACCCCATTCTGAACAGTCATATCATCGATGGCGATATCTCTCTTCCGCCCATCACCTGCCACTGCTTCAAACATCACCTGTCACGGCAAAAAGCACGCCGTCGGCAACATTTTGGAGGGCGGAGCGAGACGGCCGGAAAGATGTTGATTGGTTGACAAGGAATTGCCTCTTCTGTGAGCGGTGAAGGAGAGTTGAGATCTGCTTACTGATGTGGTTCCTCTTTATTTTAAAATATATTACGGTCGCAATGCCGCGCGGAGGCTGAGCTGCGCCGTTGTTTGTTTCAGGACCAGATTTGTGGCTCGACTGTGAGGCAGTCAAACCTCCCATCACTTACCTAATATGTTCCACGTAGGAACTCCATACAGCTTGGTACCTCACCAAAAATCCAAATACCATTATATCCAGTGTATCTACTATGTGCTGCATTTTTCTCCACTCTAATGCAGTGTCGTGATAATTACAGTGAAGAAAATAAGTATTTGAACACCCTGCTATACGGCAACTTCTCCAACTTAGAAATCGTGGAGGGGTCTGAAATTTTCATCTCAGGTGCATGTCCACCGTGAGAGAGATCATCTAAAAAGAAAAATCCAGAAATCATAATGTATGATTTTTTTTTAACGATTTATTTTTGTGATACAGCAGCAAATAAGTACTTGAACACCTGAGAAAACCAATGTTAATATTTGGTACAGTAGCTTTTGTTTGCAATTACAGAGGTCAAACGTTTCCTGTAGTTGTTCACCACGTTTGCACACACTGCAGGAGGGATTTTGGCCCACTCCTCCACACAGATCTTCTATAGATCAGACAGGTTTCTATGCTCCCTCCAAAGATTTTCTATAGGGTTTAGGTCTGGAGATTGGCTAGGCCATGCCAGAACCTTGATATGCTTCTTACGGAGCCACTCCTTGGTTTTCCACGCTGTGTGCTTTAGGTCATTGTCATGTTGAAAGACCCACCCACGACCCATCTTCATTGCTCTTACTGAGGGAAAGAAGTTGTTCCCCAAAATCTCGCAATACATAGCCGGGGGTCATCCTCTCCTTAATACAGTGCAGTGAGCCTGTCCCATGTGCAGAAAAACACCCCCAAAGCATGATGCTACCACCTCCATGCTTCACAGTAGGGATGGTGTTCTTGGGCTGGAACTCATCATTCATCTTCCTCCAAACACGGAACATGTTACAAGTTTGAGTCTTACTGATTGTATGGGGTGGACAGGTGTCTTTATGCAGCTAACGACCCCACACAGGGGAATCTGATTCAGGATAATACATGGAGTGGAGTTGGACTTTTTAAAGGTGGACAAACAGGTCTTTAAGGGTCAAAATTGTAGTTGACAGACAGGTCTTTAAATATTTATCACACAAATAAATTGTTAAAAAAATCATATCTTGTGATTTCTGGATTTTTCTTTTTAGATTACCTCTCTCACAGTGGACATCCACCTAAGATGAAAATTTCAGATCCCTCCATGATTTCTAAGTGGGAGAACTTACAATATAGCAGGGTGTTCAAATACTTATTTCCTTCACCGCAGTTGAACATTTTAACAAGTGGTAGACAACCGTGTTTTCCCATCTGGTAAAAAAAAAAAAACACATATACACACACATTATATCCAACTCACTTGGAAATTTATCGCATGCTACCAAAACTGCTCATCTCTGTCAGGACATTTCTACATCACTCGTACGCTGTTTGGTCTGTGTTGTTGATTACTACTGGCCACTCGTGCTAGAGAATACGCTACTATTTGCACAATCGTCACAGCGTCAGATCATTAAGGGCTCGAGACGGTAAAAGAAATTAACCTTTTCGCATTTGCACAAGTGCATGTTTAAAGGGTTGAAAGTTGTATTTTTCCACTGAGAGAGACAGAAAGAGAGAGAGAGAGCTGTGACCGAGTCCATCTCAATCATTGTTATGAATTTTATTTAAGTTACAAGCGACCCACTACAATAATTAGCTCTCTGCTACAACATATTTGACACCGTCTTTCAGAGAGGAAACACACAATTATCATAGCACCATCGCGTATATGCGCAACGCCGTATGCAAACAGTATGCCATTGTGTCTGGCCATTTGTGTGATGAAGGAGCGACAATGCTGCGTGTGCATAAATGTAATATAAGATTTAGTCCCCAAAACACCTCTGGACTAATAAAAACTGCAAACATGCAGTTGAGTAGATAAAAAGCCAAGGCCATTAATTCCTACCTGATAAGGTCCAAGGCTAAGAAGGGACACTCGTCCGTGCCTCCAGCGGGTTCCTTGATTTCCGCTTCTGCTCCACAGCTTGACGGAAGTGTCAGCAGTTAAAAGGTAAACGTTGAGGTGGCCCACACCTTTTCCCTCCATGAAGTACCAGAACATGATGCATTCCCCGTCAGCGGGGGTGGAGTCCACCAGTGCAGTCACTATTTGGCCTCGGGAGCCTGGTGAGTGTCTCCACAACTGAGCGCTGAGGTAATAGCCTACACAAGAGATGAAGGTGCTGGTTCTTATTCACGAATAAAAATGATGGGTAATGATGAGGTTCTAACCGTGCTCCGTTTCCAGGGTGTGATCTGTGTGGGGACCCGAGGAGTTGGCAGGCTGGGATGCCCCGGTGATTCGACTCCAGCTGAAGTCAGCGGATGGGACGTGTTGCAGACCACAGAAGGAGCCCTGGAAGGTGCACTCACGGTCGGGTGGACATGAGCCACTCTCCTTACTAGACACGACGATGTCGTCTATGGAGATGGTGCCTTGCTTACCCCCCACCACGGCTTCAATGATGAACTGGAGAACCGCAAAAAAACATCAGCAAGTCAACTACAAGTTGCAAAGATAACCACGCTCAGGTTTCATTGATGCTATCAGTCCCAATAGAATTGAATGAGTCTATGGTATGCCTGTCAAACAAAAGTGAGATTGCATTTGACACCAGCAAAGTGTCCCATCGTAGCATACTGTACATCAGGGGTGCCCAGACTTTTTTACCACAAGATCTACTTTTCAAGCAGCCAGCCTCTTGCGATGAGTTATTTTTTTGGCTTAGTGCATCTCGCCATCGCATGTGCTTTTAAAAAAATAGTTTTTGGGATCTTAAATATCTCGTCTATCATTGGGATCTGGTTTAAAGCACCTCTGCTCATGATAGGTACAGCTAATTCATTTTTGCCAATTATTGTAGCTAGCAAGTGTATGAAATAAAGACAAAACTCAAAACCTGTATTGGGTTTTCGCTGGAAAAGGCCAGATCAGCAAATCTCCATTTGTTTCCCTGAGTACCACTCCTGATCCACACAACGTCCTCTGCTTCCCCTTGGCGCTTAACAATGAACTTCAATGAACCTGTTGATTAAGAAATATAGTTTTAGCCAATTTTTTCAATCTAAAGAGGATTCCAATTACCATAATTTCCGGCCTACAGGGCGCACCTGGATATAAGCCTCACCCAGTACATTTGTAAAGGAAATACCATTTGGTACATACCGCTGCACCTGTGTAAAAGCCGGAAGTGCCCACATTAAACATGAGACATTTACAAAGAAAAGCGATACACAGAAAGGCTTTTCAAAGTTTTAATACCTTAGCTTATCTTAACATAGCAACAACAGGGTAACACAAACAGGGCTGGTAAAAAACAACAACATACCGGTAAAAAAAAAACCCAAAAAACAGCCGTGACAACTACACGGTAGCAACACGGTAGCACAGCACTAACAGGGCCGGTTGAAAAAAATCATACCTAAATCACTAAGACATGGCAGTAGCACAGCAGCAACTCGCTAGTGCGACGTTAACGCGATGGCGGTCAAAAAAAAACTGGTAAAAATCACGGAGACACGGCAATAACTCATCAGCGACACGCTATTGCAGCGCTAACAGGGGCGTTAAAAAAAAAACAAAACGGTACAAGTCACTTCTTTGGCACATATATTCCACCGGTTTCACTCTTACCTTTTCAGCTCGAGTGCCCCCTTGCGGCCGTTACACAAAAAAAAAAATGCACAAATTATCCGCATCACCGCACCACAGGGTTGAAAGCGCGTGAAAAAAGTCGCGGCTTATAGACCGGAAATTACGGTGAATGATTTTAAAATTGGGTTCCTACCAATGCTGCTGCCAAAAATGTGGTAGTGAAAGCTCACGCATATGACACGGCCCACAGCGAAGCCGACCAGTCTTGCTGTAGCTGAGATGTTCTGGCTCTGTCTGCTGGATATGAGCATGTAATAGCCTGGTGGTGAGGGCAGAAAACGTGCAAAATCATGTCTCGTGGCAAAGTTAAAAATTATTTACTGTATATTAGCTGATAATACTAACCATTGCCTTCTGGGTATTGGAATCCTCCTGATACCCGCTTCCACAGGATGCTGGCAGTGTAATCGTGGAACCAGGAACAGGTGTCTTCTTCAAAATGGCAGGAGAGCTGCTCGAACCCATCAGGGATGTCGCCCTCTGCACACTTTTGGAAGCTGACGTCGTCCAGCATTACCGTCGTGGGTTCATAGTAAGGACAATTGTAGGAAAACTGGAGCTGTCAAGAGTCAGATGTTTTACTGTAAATAAAATGATATTTTGTTTGAAATCTTTTTTTGCTTTGATAATTTAGCAACCTTGGGTTGGAAATTTGAGAAAATGTCCTCATTTTTTTGTTTCGAATATTCATCCATCAATCTATTTCCTCAACGCTTGTCCTTATTAGAGTCACGGTCACCAGCCAATCGTAGCCCGGATATAGACAAGCATGAGCACTCACATTCACACCGATGGACAATTTATTCTTTAAAGGTCATTCGTCATGAAATTGATGATTTTTAGTATGTTATTAATGAAAAAACGGCAGCCGGTATGGACCCATCCGTTTTTTCACCACAAAACATGATTTTGACGCATATGGGCACACACTTGTCGACAAGGCCGAGCCGGGTTGGTTTGTCGAGGCGCCGGGCCGCGGTGGCTCATCTCCGCCGCGGAAGAGGATCGGACAGGGAGGCGGTTTGGCCGCGGCGTCGTCGTTGCTCGCGGGCGGTGTTGTTTATATCACCGCCGCACGAAGTGGATCGGGCGGGGAGGTGGTTTGACCGCGATCCGCATATCATCTCAATGTGTCTCGAAACAGTAGGGTAATATTGCCCCGGACACTTCACTCGATGGTGAGATGTTCTCTTCTTCGAAAAGAGCTTCCGTGTCAGAAGGGCCGTGTCCCATCGTTGGGGCCACAGCGTGTTTTCAATGGCGAATGTCCGGGGGTGACATGGTGACAATATGGCGACCGCTTGGATGTCGGATGATACTTCTGCAACTTTGCGCATGGATGACGCGCTCTCCGCTCATATTTATTTTTTCGGATGGACATTGAAGTGAATAATGTTATATGTACTTTTCATTTCAATATCTATTTTAGAATGTTTATAGGGATGACGCTTGACTTTTAATCAAGCTAACATATTTTTGGGGAGTGTTGGAAAAAGCCGGAAATCCCAGTCGAACCCCAAACATCGGAACTGTGTTGCAGGCATGATAGCCTCCTGTTCACCGTGCTGATCTTTTGAATATTCTTTTCATAGTACATTTTTACTTCAGTAGCTTCAAGATGGCATTCATCAGTTCTTATGTATTATTAGTAATATACACATCCATACCTTGTACCCTCCAGGGCGATTTCCTAGGACAGTCCGGACATTCTGCCAGGCCTTCGTTATCCCCTCTGTCTCCAGCAGTTCGTACTTATCCGTCCCTCGAACCATGATTACGTCAATGGGTGAGGATAATAAGGGGAAGCTTTCATAATGAATGTAGTACCAGAAGCTGAAATCGCATTTTATTGATTATCTGGCATCGACACTCATAAACACTGTCGTCGCGAAGTTACTGTACTACCTGAGCTGGCAGCCCACGGCTGGCGTTTTCTCCATGGAATATTCCAAAACTGCCGATGCAAGAAATCCACACTTTTCTTTGCCGTCAATAGACATGACGTGCCCTGTTGAAAACAAACAAGAAGCTAGTAAAGCTACATAAAACACTGAACTCGGTAGCTAATGGGAACACACTTTACCCCACGGGCTCCCTGAAGTATGGTCCTGTCCAGGTATCGAGGTGACGTTTGCCCACTGCCTCGTCCAAGGGTAAAATGTGGTGCTGTTCCAACCACACTGGTGATCCTCAAAATCGCACGAGCCTAAAATGAAGGAAGTTCACGTACATTTGAATTGAAGAACAGTTATTAATGATCATAGCGATGCAAGGCTTACCGCAAAAGGCTTCATCTGAACCGTCATCGCAGTCTTTTTTGAAGTCGCAAACAACTCCAGCATCAAGGCATTCTCCAGTCGTGCACTTAAACGTTCCATCGGGGCACGAGGATGTGCTGACAAAACAGACTGTGGGGGATTTTTTTTTTTTTTAAATGTCACAAATATAACAAAGAGCAAATCTGAGCGGAGTATATTTTCAAACTCAATTTCGCAACACTTTGAAGACCTGGTAAAACATGGATTTATCATCCTGTGGAAATGTTTTCTATTCTGGGCAAATCCCCAGGGTCGTCTATTTTATGCCTTACCAGAGAGAGATACTATAGCCACGTAGTTAAAGTACTGAATGCAGAATAACCTTGGGCAATTAACCACATACTAAATGCACTAATATCTCATCACAGCCTGTTCTGGTAAATGCTCATTACAATATAAAAATAGTTATTATTCTGCTTTATCATAATAAAATAGATAGTTCCGTGAAATTATGAAAGAATGTTTTTTTGTTTGTTTTTTTTTAATTGATGGTGACTTGACTGGATTCCACTCATTTACCAGGCATTTTTCACCCATTTTTATTCATGTTGTCGGGTAAAAAGTTGCTACTCACACATAGAAGAAGATTTGAACACAAATGTAAAGATATAAGATATTGTTTAAAAAAATAAAAAAGCTCACATTGGCAAATACATTTAAGGACTCAAACTATCAAAACACACCATTAAAATTCAACCACTATTAAAAGGCAGTTTTAAACGTTTTGCTATGTTACTACATTGAAGCCACGCTGTAGTCAATTAGAATCAGAATCATCTTTAGAGTTTGATTTTTGGTATCTGGATCTATTTTACACAATTATGTGGAACTTAATAGATATAGAGTAGGGATAAGCAACATCCAAGAAATGTTTCTAAAAAAAAAAAAAAAAAAAACAATAAAACCTTAGAGAAACTATTATAAGAACCCCCAAGGATGGGCCTCAGAGGTCATCATTAAAAAAAAAAGGAAATAATTTAAAAAAAATACCTCAGAGATAAACACTAATGCAAAGGTCTTACCTGCAAGTACAACAAGCAATAGTCTCATTTTTTAAAGAAATGGGATGCAAAGTTTAATTCAAAAAAATTGGAGAGACATTTACGGCACCGTTTATCCAAAGCTCAACTAATCCTCCAGTAAACGGTTTGTAGCTGTTCTTGCTCCAGCGCAACTTTTACAGTGTTATGACAAGCAAGCTGAGAGAGTAATGAGCCCATTACGGGAGATACGGGCGTAAAGTCCAGGACGAGGTGACTGAATGAACGACATTAAGGTTTTGTGGTCCATCTTTATAGCCCTCAAGTGCTCAACTTTAATCTTGATACCAAAGAGATTACAAGAAGTAACCTTAGACGGTTCTTGCTGCTAAAAGATTGGGGCCGTGGTCTTGCCACCGTCGTGTGGGTGGCTGCTCCTGACGGAAGCTCCTCGCCTGCCCCTCATCAAGACTCGCGTTTGGTATCATTAGTTGCCGGTTCGTTGTATGAGACTGCATGAATCTACGCGAGTATAAGAGCTTCTTGTTGTGGATTTGTCTCGTTGCCACGGCCCAGCGTTCTTGTGCCACCACAGCCAAATCATGTTAAGTCTTGCAGTTATCTGACCCCGTTTTCATATTTTTGGACCTTGCCTTTTGCCAGGTGTTTTTGTGCCTTTGCGTTTGTTGAACTGCTGACCTGTGTATGACCTCTTCCTGGATTAAAGTTCCCTCAAAAACTGTCACTGCCTCGGAGTCCTGCATTTGGGTCCGACCCCATTTCTCGTGTTTGTGACATAAAGGGGTCAATTGAGAAAATTTGGCTTTGGGAGTACTTACAAAGGCGACACGGTGGGGGAGGGGGGTAAAGCGTTGGCCTCATAGTTCTGAGGACCCGGGTTCAATCCCGACTCTGCCTGTGTGGAGTATGCATGTTCTCCCCGCGCCTGCGTGGGTTTTCTCCGGGTACTCTGGTTTCCTCCCACATCCCCAAAACATGCAACATTAACTGGACACTCTAAATTGCCCCTAGGTGTGATTGTGAGTGTGGCTGTTGCCTGTCACCATGTGCCCTGCGATTGGCTGGCAACCAGTTCACGGTGTACCCCGCCTCCTGCCCGTTAACAGCTCGCATATGCTCCAGCACTCCCTGTGACCCTTGTGAGGATAAGCAGCAAGGAAAATGGATGGATTACTTACAAATACTTCTTGAAGTACCTGCCTTCCCATCAATCGTTAAATTTTTGCATTCTGAAAACTCTTCTGTAAACTATGAGCAAGACAAAATTTTTCTGTAATAATTGGGAAAATTTGCATGAGACTATCGCCAATTTCCATCTTCTCCATCCATGACTTGGAAGTTTGGTATGAGAAATATTGGCATTTTCAAGTGATAATCTACACTTTCATACCCAAGCCAAAATATTTTCTGAGCTGTATTGTTACCACAAACTAGCGTTAGCTAACATCATAATCCCCGCAAACCTTCAGAGGATGAGTGGCTTGGAAAATGGATGGAGACGACATCATAATCAGCACTACTAATTAAAAGTATAATTCAGTAACTTTGTGAAGAAATTGTGCCTTCACAAGTGAAAATACTTTTATTAATTTTATGGGTGCACATTATTTTCCCTTCGCACTCTGGCCTAATAGAAGTTCTTCGCCTCATCGCTATGCCTAGCACCGCTTCCCGGTTGGTAACAAAAATCATACTTTGAAAAAAAAAAAATCAGCACAGCAATCGATGCTATGAGCAGTTTCTCATTTGGACGACACGGGGCCACCCTTAAGAGTTGCTGAGTTCAAAAGGACGTCAGCTTTGCAATCAATCCCGATCAAAGGTTTGCGTATGCTCCTCGGGTCACGTACCGCGGAGCACAAGCAAGAGATCAGCGATAATGCTTGAAAGGTGAAAAGTGCTGGCGGCTTCCATAAACACACACCAGCTTCGAGAATAAATTAACATATTTCAGCGGCGTCCAACGAACCGAGAGGAAGTGAAAATGCAAAAATGCGATGACTGATGTTTGACAGCGTCAACTTGTGAATGATCCAAAACAGGATATTATGTTGCTACACTTTGGATGCACGGAACATGTTCTCCTTGTCAGCAACAGTGCAATAAAACGTGGCTTTTAAAAGATTGCTGTATCTGCCCAACTGATACATACTGTGAACAGCAAAAATCTCAATGGAAAAACGCTAAACCCCTTTCACGCTTCCGATAAAAGTCTTTTTTTTTTTTTTTTAAACCTTTTTCTCCCTGTTGCTATCTTGTGTACACAGCACCAACACTATATTTACAGAGATCATAACAGGGTTGGGAATGCCACTTCTGTGAAAGAGAATGCTGCATTCAAGGAACAGGGTGAGAAGTTTAACACCTATCCTCTCCCCTCCCGTTTTTGAAAACAATTACTGACAACAACTTCATATATTGCACTTTTTTCCCACTCAAATCTCATCATCTGATTGCGAGATTATCGACAACAAAATCCCGCTTTGGTAGGTTATGTATAAAAGGCAAAAGTGGATAAACCAGATGCAGACAGTTCCAGCTATATTCCATCCATCCATTTTTTTAGCCGCTTATCCGTACGAGGGTCGCAGGAGTGCTGGAGTTTATCCCAGCTGTCAACGGGCAGGAGGCGGGGTACACCCTGAATTGGTTGCCAGCCAATCGCAGGGCATATCGAGACACACGGCCGCACTCACAGTCACACCTAGGCGCAATTTTAAAGTGTCCAAATAATGTTGCATGTTTTTGGGATGTGCGAGGAAACCAGAGTGAGCGGAGAAAACCCACGCAGGAACGGGGAGAACATGCAAACTCCACACAGGCAGGTCCGGGATTGAACCCGGGACCTCAGAACTGTGAGGCCAATGCTCCACCGTGCCGCCGCCAGCTATATTGTTTCTGGTTATTCATTTGCATGCTTCCCCGTTTTATTGGTACGCTTAAGATTACATTAAACTGTGCAGTGTCTGTAAGTGAGGGGCCATATGGGTGGAGATATCCAACAGGAAGTCAGCTGAATTCATCCAGAGGAAGTTCAAATTGTAAGAAAAAAAAATATCTAGTGCACAAGCTCAATTGGAAATAATTCACCAGTCAAAGCTCAAGTTATACTTGCAAGCAGTGCAGAGTTGATGTAGAGCCCGTGCACCTACGTCACCCAAGTCACGCGACAGGCCATATTGACAGTCTAGGAAAGCATGGTTCAATGCTAAGTGGGTTGAAGACGGCACGAAAATATACTCACATTAAACTTCGGTAAACCTCTCCATGACATATATTTATTTTTAATATGCATTGTTCTGAAATGAGTCCAATGCGTATTTAAAAAAAAGAAAATAAACCGCTGGGATAGGCTTCAGCCCCTGTTCACGAGCACACGTTAATCTACGTAAACATCACTGTGACTGATGGTTCATTTTCTTTTTTTAAATACGCATTGGACTCATTAAAGAATAATGCATATTGAAAAAAAAACAAAAAAACAAAGATTAACATGTCGCAGCAGCACGCTCCTGTGTACGTTGGAGATGACTCCCATTTGGTTTATTTTTTTTCATGCATTGTTCTCAAATGATCCAACTTGGCATGATGAGTACTTCTTGGGAATTTGAGATTGAGAAGAATAATTCCTACCTGAAATGAAATGATCGCTACACAGTCATGTGCATTTGGTCGGGCACCATCCATCACATTTAGTTGCCAAAATCCATCGATCTTTTCTGCTCTTTTCAGCTGGTATTCCATAGAATGATCTCTTTGAATATCTGTGTCGTCTGTTGTGACAACCAACAGCACAACAAGTCTCGGGCATTGTGAATATTCTGCTCCGGTTCAATGTCCCCCACACTGTCGAGCAGCTCTTTTTGACCGGCAACATGGCGCCGCGAAAATGGAGATGTCACGTGCACGAGTTCTATACAGGTATTGTATAATGACGTCATTTGAAAAACCCGTTTATGTGTGTGCTTCTAGGATTGTGCACTACGTAGTATGTCAATTACACCAAAATGACCGGAATTTGGGTCCTCCCTGGAATTTGAAGGGCACGTTTGAGAAAGACTGTAGGTCTCTGCTAAGGCCTAACTGTTCAGTGGGAAAAGGTTATTGTATGTCTTTTCCCAAATGTTGCATTCTTTTTAAAATAATTTCTTACTTGGCCCTGTGGAAATTGGCTAAGCAGTTTTTGCATGATCCTGTTGACAACCACATACGAACAAAGAAAAGATGCATAACAGTAAAAAAAGCCCAAGAGAAAATATTGTTGCTCCACGTTTATAACTGCGTTCAAACGTTTGTCGTTACACAATCAAACTGACATTCATCCGAAATCTTTGAGTCAATGATGGCGGGGGGGGTGCCGGAACGCTGTACAAAATCGTGACTGATGAGTCACGTTTAGCATAAATGTCTTACACATCAATTTTTTTTCCCTCGCTCCAGGACAGGAAGTGAATGGGGCCACTTTCTCAATGGAGCCAGGGTTGGTGGGGCTGGGGGTTGGGGGGGGGCGTAAAAAGGATCAGTTCTGTTAAGAAGTCTTCCTTTTCATGGTCATGATCAGATGTCCGCCGCTTGCAACGCAACGGGCCACGTCTGCAGCGCTTATCGGAAGGATGTCAAACGCCGGGATAATACTAGCTGCCGTCACGCTCCTCGTCCCGACGTATTTATGCATGCAGACAGATGGTACAGTATCTATAATACGAGTACTACTTTCTTTGTGTGGTGTCCTCTGTTGCAGGTATATTATGCAGGCTGCTAATAACATGCCATAAAATGTAACTTTTTTTTTATGGGCGGATTAATAATGCACTTGTTGATGTCACAGGCATAGGTTTAATTGTAATCATTGTTTCGTTTTAAATGGGGCTTTTTAATTTTTTAAGCGACCTAACGTTGCGTCATAATAAATAATTCAGCTAATTAAAATCTGTATGAGAGTGTATGTGTGTCAGTATCGATGTGACTAAATTTGTGCTCTGGTGTTCCATTGCAAATTTATGGAAATTCACAATCGTACACAACACAAAAAGTATTTGTGTTTTGAATATAATCATGGAAGGACCAACTGATTATTAACCCTCCTGTTGTATTTATTACTCCGGAACAACAAAACTGATCCTCGCTCGCTTTGACCTGGGGCCCGTTTAATTCGCCGAGTGTCCTGAACAACAATCAAAATGCAATAAAAACTCGCAATGCATGTGAAATGAAGCCTTTCAATTATAGATGTTGATTAGACTGAACCATTCGGAAGACGGTCCATGCTAAAAATCTACCTTTATCTATTTCTTTAAACTTTGGAATGGATCAGTCAGACGGACAACACAGACCTCATGATTCGGACGTTCGATTTAGTTGACAAGTCTGCAGGAAGGAAACGCATGTGACGGCCCGCTGTTGTTTCGCTTCCCCGTACAGATTCTCCGTTCTCGCTCTACAACAAGGCTCTGAGCTCGTGTCTACTGAAAAAGACATCGCGCTGCATCGAGATGCGCTGGACGACCGGTGACCGAATGTTTGTCACCACCACCAAAAAGTGTCTGGGGGCGCAGGGCAGAAGCGTGGGCAGCGAGGTCAACCTGTACGACTGCGACGACAGGACCGACCTGCAGAAGTGGGAGTGCATAAATGGGACACTGCTGGCGCTGAAAGGCCAAAAGCCGGAGCTCTATGTAGAGCTTAAGCCGGACGGGGGCATCGCGCTCTCCAGAACGATCGGACCCGGGAACAGCTTCACCATCCTCGGGACGGCCAATGGCCCCTGCTCAAGAACCCACAGAGGTACGGTACACACCCAGGTGGGATTATTGCTAAGGAACACACTGGAACTGCACTGTCAAAAGCACTCCCCCCATACCTCAAACTCTTATGTTGTGCAATTGTCCAAAACCATTTTTTTAAAGTTGAAAAATCTCTAAAGCATATTTTTAAATGTCAAAATAAATTCATGAATTTAAAAAAAATTAAAGCAATTTTGAATGGCTTATTTTTCACCTGTTCTTTTTGCAACAGATTTCTGAAATTCTATTTTAATTTGACCAATGCTACTGTTGGTAATGATGACAAAAATGTAATTGAGACGTAAAAATAATAAAAGTGAGCGGGTTACCGACATAGTGTTCATTTCAATATGATTTTTTTTTTTGGTCAATCTCCTCTTCCAATCGCAGTGCTGTACTCCATTGACGGAAACGCGTACGGAAAGCCGTGCATGTTCCCCTTCCTGTACAAAGATCGGTGGTTTGGGGACTGCACGCCGTACGACTCCTCCATCAAGCGCCCTTGGTGTGCCATTGGGACCAAATATGAACACGAGCAGTGGGGCTACTGCCCCACAACATGTGAGTTGAGTGTACATCTTATGCCCCCGCCCCCATACATTGACAAGCGATGTTCCCTCTAAGCTGCGCAAGTGCGCGTTTGCGCACTTGTCGCGCAGATGAAAAGAGATCCAGCTCAGGGAACTACAGTCTCACGTATTTTTTTTTCTGCCTCTCACAACGAGCTGCTGCCCGGCCACACCGGGCCACACACACACTCTACTTCCTGGTTTACCTGACTCCACCCCCTCCGCTCTTAAAGGGGTGATTAAAATTGGTGTGTAATGTTAAAATTCCACCTTAGCACAGCCTGGTCAAGGATGAAAGCACAGACGATACAGTGCCCAAAAAGCTAATTCTGTATTTTAAATATAGGAGGCAATATAACATTAACCCTAAAACTGTTTGGGAGCAGCATTCAGCCTTTGATGTGCATTGCTAAAGATATACCTAGACTAAGAAAAACAGACGGGGATATCATTGTGTGTTTAAAAAATAAACGGGGAGCACAAAGAGAGCCCTCACAGCCTCAGTGTGATTGCTCAGACACGTAAAAAATTAGAGGGAACATTGATTATAAGTACTGCACATTTTTTTTTTGCGTGTGTTATTCTCGTTTCTTTATCAATGCTCAGCTACGGAATACTGGAAGAAGAATCACATCACAGGAGCTAATTATCAGCTCAACGCCCAGTCCATTCTGAGCTGGGCCCAAGCTGATGAGAGCTGCCGGCAGCAGGGCGCCACCCTGGTCAGCATCACCGATCCCAACGAACAAGCTTTTATCTCAGGTAAGATCCTCCTTTTGGAGCTTTGCTGCAACTGAACTGGAGCAGCGAAAACTACCGGACAAGATCACAAGTGCACGAGAAGCTCCAAAGAAAAACGTCCAAATTATTCTTATTCTTCCAATGAAAAAAAATCTAAGCTAAAAATAACTCTCCATAAATTCTACATTACTTTATACAATTGTGACAGGATATTCAACAATAACAGACACTATCCATCCATCATATGAGCTGCTAACCCAAAAGGGTTGCGGGAGCGCTTGAGCCTATCCCAGCTATCTTTGGGCAGGTGGCGGGGGTACGCCCGGAACTGGTCGCCAGCCAATCGCAGGGTTAGAGAACAACAACAGTCGCACTCACAATCACACCTCGGGGCAATTTAGAGTGTCCAATTAATGTTGCATTTTTTTGGGATGTGGGAGGAAACCGGAGTGCCCGGAGGAAACCCACGCGGGCACGGGGAGAACATGTGAACTCCACACAGGCGGGGGTGTGATTGAACCTAGGTCCTCAGAACCGTGCCGCCTGTATTTCATTCTTATCAATCATTAAATCTGTCAAATTATTTAACAGCATTTTCATTTAATAAAATTCATGGCGGAACAGTGGTCAACTGGGTCGTGAGTAGGCCTCACCTGTGTGGAGTTTACATGTTCTCCCCATTTCTACGTACTCTGGATTTCCTCCCACATCCCAAAATCCAGCATACTTTTTTAGTTTAATCGAGGCCTCTAAATTGCCCACATGTGTGAATGTGACTATGAATTGTTTGTTTATAACAGGGGTCACCAAAACGGTGTCCGCGGGCGCATGGTTGTCCGCGAGGACCACTTAAAGGGCCCACGAGGCATGTTCTAAAAATAGGGCAGGTCACAAATTATTATTTGTGCTTTAAATTTTAAATCTGACTTACGTTCAGGAAGATTTGAAAATAATGGCGTACAATATTATGTGTTTATATATTTGTCAAGTATAAGGAGTGTTGTTATTTTGGAAGTTTCCCACAAACAGGTCATGTCGCCCTTCATATGTTCGGTGCTCAAAAAAAAAAAAAAACAATTATACACCCTTATATACAATAAAACAATTAATTTCAGGATCAATACATGTATTACTGTATATATTTTTAATGTAATTATTTTTTTGTCAATTTAATGTTAATACAATTTAACCCATATATATTTTATAGATTTTGTAATAATTTTGTACCGTTTTATTTACTTAATTACATTTTAATTGTTTCATAGATGTATTTATTCAACAAACAATGCAAACTCTATGAAAGACATCACACGCGACACGTGAACGCAAGCTCTCACTGTCCAAAAGTCCGAGATTTTAGCTTGCGTAACTAAAACTCAAGTAAAGTACAAACAATCACTTTGACACGAAACGGCAACTGATGAAATTAATATCTGTCAATAAAAAAAGCCAAGGAAAAGAAGTTTTTAGTTCTGTAGATGCTCACTGACTGTACTGCGGATTGGTTCTGGAGAAACTGCAACCGCCGTGAATAAAAGTCATAGCAAGTGCAGGGTTCCCCAAGTCTTGCTCAGACCACTCCAAGTACTCCCAATATTACAATTTATATGCTTTTTGTTTACAAAAAGCAGTTTAATATTATTATTGTTACATTTATACGAACAGAGAACATGCATCCAGGATTATGGAGCTTGGACAAGGGAAAACATATATCGAGTTTTCTTGTTTTATGTCATTGTTCTTAAGAAGTTCTTGTGATTTTTTTTTTTTTATGACATTATGATTAAGCAATAAAAATGAGGAACAAAAGGGGGGTGGGGGGGAACAGGAACAACCTTTTCACCTTGTCCTTTTCTGTGTGTACTATCCCCCCCCCCCCCCCCCCATCAACACACAGCACTATTGGGAAATACGAAGAATAAGCTTTGGATCGGGTTGGTTCTGAACCCCGAGCACGGTTGGCAGTGGACGGATAGCAAACCCATGCGATTCTTGAGATGGGATAGTGGTGAGTATTTGTTGAAGGGATAAGCTTAGCAGACTTGAAGTCAATTTCCCGCTGGTAACAAGAAGGCCGCTGCTCTCGCTTTAGGATTCCCGCTTCCGAATCCGGGCCACAACTGCGCATTCCTGGAGTCGGCCGGCCAGCACAGATGGCAAACGTTCTCCTGCTCCAAGAAGATGGGCTATATCTGCTACAAACCCGGAGCCCCGCCTATCCCGCCGCAGGGTATCGGCCGTCACTTTTCACTCAAAACAGTGAGAAGCTAAGCATCTGACTTCTGTCAAGGATGCTTTCCAACCGCTTTAAAACAGCAAAAAAAAAATTATAACATGTTGTTATCAAGTTAATCACGCTACAATATTTTCCTTTACAAAATTAAATAGAAGTAACGTAACTGTTCGAAGGTGAATAGTTAAAGTCTGGGCAGCTGGAAAGCGTTAGCCTCACAGTTCTCAAGTCCCGGGTTCAATCCCGGACCCGCCTGTGTGGCGTCGGCATGTTCTTCCCGTGCCTGCGTGGGTTTTCTCTGGGCACTCCGGTTTCCTTCAACATCCCAAAAACTAATAATAGTAATCATTGGACACTTAAATTGCCCCTAGGTGTGATTGTGATTGCGACTGTTTGTGCCAATGCGCCCTGCCATTGGCTGGCAACCTGTTCATGGTGCCCGTTGACAGCTGGGATAGACTCCAGCACCCCCCGCGACCCTTGTGAGGATAAGCGGCAAAGAAAATGGATAGATGGATAGTAAAAGCCTGTGCATCACAATTTATGTGATCTATAATAGCTGGCTAACCTGATTCCAGGTCTTGATGTCACTCACTCGGGCAACCCCCCCCCCTCCACCCCAAGGGGGCAAGCCAGCACACAAATACTACAGTATGTATAGTTTTTACACTTAAAAAGGGTATTTTTTAAAAAATCTTCTATATCATTGTGTTTATGTATATATATATATATATATATATATATATATATAGTTTTTTCCAGCCATCCATTCTCTTTGTCGCTTATCCTCACGAGGGTCGCAGGAGTGCTGGAGCTTATCCCAGCTGTCAACGGGCAGGAGGCAGGGTACACCCTGAACTGGTTGCCAGCCGATCGCAGGGCACAGGGAGACAGACAAAAGCCACACCTATGGACAATTTGGGGTGTCCAATTAATGTTGCATGTTTTTTGGGGGATGTGGAAGGAAACCGGAGGGCCAGGAGAAAACCCACGCGGGCACGGGGAGAACATGCAAACTCCACGCAGGGAGAGCTGGGATCGAATCACGGTCCTCAGAACTGTGAGGTCAACACTTTCCAGCTGCACCACCGTCCCACCTTATTGGTTTTTCTTTATCAAAATGATGTCATTGTTTTGGGCGAGGTCTTGAATGGCTAGATAGTATTTCAATGGGAGAAAACGATGTGGCAAATAAATTTAGTGGTGCACTTGGTCCGACGGAACAAATTCTAGTTGTCAATCACGGTACCATAATCATAATGATAATCAGAAGCAGATTCCACAGTATCTGCTATCAGGCTACCATTGAGCAGCGTGTCTATTTTCCTTTCCCCCGTCTCAGTTGAGCAAGGATTCTGTTCAAACCCCTGGATTCCGTACAACGGCCACTGCTTCCACCTCGTTCGGACCCCCAAAACGTGGTCGGAAGCGCAGAAGGATTGTCGCAAAGAGACGGGCGAGCTTGTGAGCATGCGGAACATTGAGGACCACAGCTTCGTCATCTCTCAACTGGGATACGGTAGGCGAGTGCGACACTGTTGCAGCAGTTGGAAAATGTCGTAAAAATGTAAACCATTTTACAATCATATATATCACTTATACTTCTCAATCATTCACAACGATTACTTTCCGAAAAAATAATTTAGAAATAATATATCGGTCCGGACACAGACATTTGCAGGTTAGATATTGCTGCTCAGTTTGCTGCTTGTTTTATATCTGTAATAGTTTTTACTAACATGAACATAAATACATTTTTAAAAACGTTTTTCAATTTGACGATTATTAGAACTGTTGCGTTCATTTCAGCAGCCTCTCTAGTTATACTAATAGCATTAAAGAGTCAAATGATTTGCACCTTAAGCAAACTACAATGGTACCTTCGGGGAATGAATTTATTTTTCAAATAAATGTATGTATGTATTTCTTTCGGCTTGTCCTGTTCAGGGTCGCCACACCGTGTTATCTCAGATGAACGCTCTTATTTGTTTGGCAGTTTTTATGCCAAATAAATGATAATAGTAAAATGTCAGTTGTGTAGATATTTTTAATGTAACATAATGATCAGTATTACCATTTTGTATTGGTTTTAAACTAATAAGCCTTTAAAATATATGTTTAGCATCATCCGAGCTACAATGCCAAAACTTGTTGTTTTAGCTTAAGAGCGCAACAAATATTTATTGTTTAGCTGAATATAGTAAAATAATCTAAAACATTTAACAAACATAACGACCGATATTATGTAAAATGCAGTTGAACTGCTCTTTCTGCCATATGAATATGTATCCTGAAACAAGTTACGATGCTACGATTAAGATAGCAGAATATTTTTAAAAGTTGCTAAACTGAAAAGATTCAAGTGTTCACTGTCTCTAAAGTTTTTCTGTTACATAATGCTAACTACATATTATTGACTTTAATGCAAATAGTCAAATCTACCAACAAGTTATTAAAAAAATGTAAAATAAACTACAATTCTAATGCTATATACACTTTAATTTATTTGATTGAATTAATATATTAAAATGAAAGAAGCTGTAAAAACATGTTTGCCATAATGAGAAGTACTATTTTACTATGCATGCGAGCTACAATGATGTTAATGCTATGTAAATGAGCTAGGTTCACTAGCTAATGCTAACGTTAACGCGAATAGGATGTCCTAGTCAAACATTTTGTTAGGTCCTTTTCAAACTTCAATATGAATAAATGTTATAAAAAAAAAAAAAAACCATTGTGTGTAATAAGTGGTTTCGCACTCATTGTCCACAGCCTCCACCGACGAGCTTTGGATATATTGTACATGTATCTCCTCGGTGACTAGCTACCATGATGCTAATGCTATGTAAATGAGCTACGTTGACTAGCTAATGCTAACGTTATGGCGAATAGGAGGTCTTAGTCAAACATTTTGTTGGGTCCTTTTCAAACTTCAATACGAATAAGTGTTACAAAAAAACATTCTGTGCGTAAAAGTGGCTTCACACTCACCGTCCGCAGCCTCCACCGACGAGCTTTGGATCGGCTTAAACGATAAGAGGACCGAGGGCCTGTTCGAGTGGAGCGACTCGACCGACGTCGCCTTCACCAGCTGGCAGTACGGAGAACCAACATTCTTAACAGACAACGAGGACTGCGTTCTCATCAGGGGCGAGGCGAGGAGCAAAATAAACAAGTGAAATATCGTTAAATGAAGTCACGAATACGTTGTCAACGGGGGATGATTTGTGTCCCACAGAATGGCAACTGGGCAGACCGCTCCTGCGATGAGAAACATGGCTTCGTCTGCATGAAGCAGAGCAGCACTGACCACCAGCCAGACGAGGTCCACATGGATATTGGCTGCAGACACGTGAGTGAAGCTGGATGACCGCAAAATCTCGGATTTGTTTCAAAATACATAATACGCGTTTGAAGCCGTGGGAGTGGGACTCGAAAGTTTTCGGCCACTATAGATTTTATTCACCTATACGAAGAGTTGATGTCCTTTCTAGGGTTGGAAACGACACGGCTCCTACTGTTATTTTGTCGGGACGGAGACCAAATCGTTTGACCAAGCCAACGACGACTGCAAGGCAACAAACTCCTACTTGGCTGATGTGTCAAACGGGTGAGCGCGATTTCTGTTTCGTGGCTGTGCGTGCAAATTTGCAGACGTAGGTTCCTGCCATTCACAGCAGAGGAATGGAGAGGTGGAATTAAAACAAAGAAACGGTGTCTAGTGAGTTGGCAAAGTTGCATTTTTTAGTATTCACCACTTGATTCCATTAAAAAAAAAAATCCCAACGAGTTCAGTTTACAGGTGTCTCAATAATAAAAAATACCCCAAGGCTCTCACTCTTCCTTTTTTTTTTTTTTTTTTTAGTTTGCCACAGCACCATCTAGTGGGTATGGTGGGCTACTGACCCACTTACCAAATACCTCCTTGGACAATGTTCGCGACTGACTGTATGCACGAAACTGTCTGCAGGGTGGACAACGCTTTCCTGATCAGCTTAGTGGGGGCAAGGTCTGAGAAGCATTTCTGGCTGGGCCTCTCAAACCAGAAGAACTCCGACGAGTTTGTGTGGACTAATGATAACGCGGTCAGTTTTACTCACTGGAACAACGAGATGCCAGGTATGGATCTGATCCGTTGCAAGTCGAGGCGTACTGTTTTCCGCGCCGCTTCCGGTTCACCGCCAAATGTTATTTCAGGTCGGAGACAAGGCTGCGTGGCCATGACAACCGGCGTTTTGGCCGGCCTCTGGGATCTGCTGCCCTGCGACAACAAGGAGAAGTACATCTGCAAGCACCTGGCCGAAGGAGCGGTCTTGACACCGGCGCCGCCTACCGTCAGCCCCCCGCAGTGCGCTGAGGGCTGGATGCGAGTGGGAACGAGAAACGTCTGTTCCAAGGTTCGTCACGAAAATGGAGTTTGATGCCGGCTGACGTCCACGAGGCCATCCTATAGGAAATCACGTCAAGTGGCTTAAGACATTTCAGACTCAAATTTAGCGTCTTCAGTGAGCCTAAATTGCATGTCTTTGAGACGTGGGAGGAAGCCATTGTACCCGGAAACAAAACATCCACGGACAGAGAGAACTGACATACCCATACAAATGTACATCTTTCATACATTCATCTACAAGGAAAAAAGACTTTTCACGTTTATCTCTTTTTTTTTTGTCCCTTTAATGATACTGTAATTCCCGACCTACAGAGCGCAAGAAAGACGGTACACAGAAAGAGTTTAAGGCTAGCGCTAACGCCCCGCTAGCGCTAACAGGGTCGGTTAAAATAAAACGTACCGATAAATATCACTGAGACACGTCAGTAACACAGCAACAACATGCTAGCACCGCACTAGCACGGCGCTAAAAGGGCCGGTAAAAGTTACTTCCTCGGCACAAAGATTCCACCGGTCTCATTCTTACCTTTTCCGCTCGAGTACCCCCTCGCTGCCGTTAGAAAATACACACAAATATTAGCCGCATTACTGCATAAATCCCAGGGTTGAAAGCGTGTGAAAAAAGTCGTGGCTTATAGGCCGGAAATTACAGTACTTTTACGGACTTCATGACCTAAATCGGTCAGGAAATCCAGTTTCTCTCTCTGTGAAATCCAATGACTAAAGAACTGTGTGCTGTCATCCAGTTCTTCACAGGGCCCCGTTCGTTTGAGAAGACCTGGTTTGAAGCCAGAGATTTCTGCCGGGCCATCGGAGGAGATCTTCTCAGCATCCACAGCAGCTCGGAGATATTTGTGGGACGGTACGCACCACTGGCGGTTAATGCCAAATTACTATAATATATTTGAAGAATAAAGCAGGTGTGTAAAAGATTATTTACATTTGTCATTTTTATTTACGACAGCCATGGAAAGGCCTGGATTGGACTTCATATCGCTGACCCGAGTGTTGGCTATGTGTGGAGCGATGGATCCCCAGTAAGTTTATTTTACACAGGCGACAAAAGTAGCATTCACATTATACTACACATTATTAAAATTATGATCACATTTGATGTATCTATTGTTTTTCTTATGAAGTTGCATTAGTTGAATGTAGTACACTATACAACATATTATACACAAGCCATATTGCAATTTATTGTGAAGTACTAAATGTATTTACCAATCTGTAGCATTCATTTAATTCACGACAAAAAAATGTCTGACGCGTACCACAATTCCCGGCCTACTGAGCGCACCTGGTTACAAGCCTCACCGAGTACATTTTTAAAAGAAATACCATTTGGTACAAAAATACGCCGCAGCTGTGTAAAAGCCGCATGTGCCCACATTGAAACATGAATATATTTACAAGGCCAGTACACAGAAAGAGTTTAGCGCTAGCGCCGTGCTAACGCTAGCACTAACGCTAACAGGGCCGGTTAAAATAAAACTTACCAATAAATATCACTGAGACACACCAATAACACAGCAGGAACACGCTAGCACAGCACTAAAGGTAGCGCAGGGCTAAAAGGGCCGGTAAAAGTCACTTCCTTGGCACATATATTCCACCAGTCTCATTCTTACCTTTTCCGCTCGAGTGCCCCCTTGCGGCCATTATAAAAAAAGTCGCGGCCTGTAGGCCGGAAATTACGGGATCTATTTTTTCTCCGCCACAGGTCAACTTCCAACACTGGCAGGAGGGCGAGCCAAATAATTTCCAAAATTCTGAATCTTGCACCGAGTTCCGCATATATCGTTTCGATGAGATGGGCTCGTGGAACGACGTCCACTGCGAGAGCTACAACGACTGGCTCTGTCAGATCCGTGCGGGTAAAGAACCGAGGCGCTCCAGCCTTCGTCTTGAGCCGAACCAAGCGGGTTTATGTTTGCTTACAACCGAGTCTTTGCTTGTGTCTCTGAATTACAGGAGTGACTCCAAAGCCACCTCCAAACGACACCGCCGTCGGTGAGTAGACGCTCAACAAGCATCCGGAGACACGTCGACGGTCGGGCAATGGCGTCTAATCAATGTTTCCCGCCCTTCTCCCCACCAAAGACTTTAACACGACCTCAGACGGATGGCTGGAGTGGCGAGGGAGTCAGTACTACATCCACCGGGCCTCAATGCCCATGGAGGACGCCCGGCATTACTGCAAGCAGCACCACGGCGACTTGGTGACAATCAACAGCGAAGCTGAAAACGTCTTCTTATGGAAACAGGTGCGGATGCGTCACTCAGCGGATGCTACACAGTCATGCCACTAACACAATACCGTAATGTGCCCACTTTCTGGAGTAATCTATTGCTTTACTACTCCCAAACAAGTACCGTAATTCCCGGCCTACGGAGCGCACCTGGTCATAAGCTTCACCCAGTACATTTGTAATGGAAATACCATTTGGTACGTACATACGCCGCAGCTGTGTAAAATCCGCAAGTGCCCACATTGAAACACGAGATATTTACAAGGAAAAACGGTACCCAGAGAGTTTAACGCTAGCGCTGCTGCAGTAACGCTAGCGCTAAGGCTAGCGCCGCACTAACAGAGGCGGTTAAATAAAAACATACCGGTAAAAATCACTGAGACACGGCAGTTACACGCTAACCGGTAAAAGTTACTTCCTCGGCACATATATTCCACCGGTCTCACTCTTACCTTTTCCGCTCGAGTGCCCCCTTGTGGCAATTAGAATAAAAATGCACAAATTAGCCGCATCACAGCATAAACCGCAGGGTTGAAAGCACGTGAAAAAAGTCGCATCTTATAGGCCGGAAATTACGGTAAATGATTTTAAAATCGGATTCCTACCAATGCAGTTTAACTATTTCAGGTACTTTCTTAAAATAATATAACTGATTTTTTTGTTTTTATTCTTAATTGGACTCTTGGATGATTGCTCTAATGAAGTGGATTAACACCAGAGGAATTAACCACATATTTCTTCTTTACACAAATAATAAATAGATGTAAATACACAATAAAGCATGATTGTTGCATTATGTGTACAGCATGTGGTAAAGCACAATTCCATGTTGACCAAACTAGGAATGTACAAGCAAAAAATTGATATATTTCTTCAATTTTTTTATGATATAAAGTATTTAAACTATACATGTATTTTTACTTTGCAGTTTATTATCAGGAAAAGCTAAAAAAATGCTTTAAAAAGCCAATTTTGGGGGGGCTTGGAACGCATTATTTCTTTTTCCAGTCATTGCAAATGGGAACTATCGATTCAGTTTTCGAACAAATCACTTCTCGAACCGCCCTCTGGAACGGATCGTGGTCGAGAACCGGTGCTGTACTGTACGCAATTTTGGCAATATCACTTCATACGACAACACAAAATAAGTGAATGTTTCATTAAGTCCAAAAGACTCATAGAAGCTGACAATTTTTTTGTTTTTGTTTGGGGGGGGGGGGATCGTTCAATACAGGTTTCCAGAACTTATGGGACCTACTACATCGGTTTGTCGGTGGACCTGGATGGCTCGTTTTGGTGAGTAGGAATGACTGAAATACAATACAGGAAAAAGAAAACAATATATATTAATTATTATCTATTATCATCCAGTTGTTGATTTTTTTTCATATTTAGGGTTCATATTTTCTTTTTTTTTTGTTTGTTTTTTAAATGTGTCACTAAAGGTGGATGGATGGCACTTCAGTGGGGTACCAAAGATGGGACGAGGACCAACCGAATCAGAATAGCTACGATCAGAACTGCGTCGCTATGTCCTACTTCATGGGTGAATACACACTGGATGATCATTTTATGGACAAGTATTCAGTACAACATTTCTACTACCTGCTTGTACAACTTTTGAAACAGGGAGGTTTATAAAAGTAGATTAAAAACACATCAAAGCGATACTCACCGCATGTGCAACCCAACGTGCTAACCATCTGTTGTCCTCCTCTGCCATGGCAGGCTTGTGGCGTGGCTTCAACTGCGGAGAAGAGCATCATTTTATGTGCAAGCGCGGGACGACGGCGCCGGTCAACACCACCGCGGCCCCAACGGTTCCCCCCAAAGGCGGCTGCCCGCTCAAATGGAGCACATTTGACTCAAGGGTAAGGTTCTTGCCTTGCGGCAGTACTAGACCGCGACTAATAACTGACACAAGTGAGGGAAAAAAATAATGTATACAGTCTCAACTCTATTGAGATATGAAGATGAAAGTTGCATTATGTCAAAATTCTGACAGGTGTCTTAGTTTTTTTTTTTCTTCTTCACTATGTATTCAAAACGTACCCCAAAACCTATTGTTCTCAAGACTATTATTTCAAATATATAAAATGGATAATGTTCTGAAAATCTAAAAAAATAATCGCTTAATACAAATGTTCATTTCTTTAATTATTTGTGAACACTAAGATAAATTGTGAATCACTATATTAATAATTTTAAAAATATAAATCTAAGACAATTTGTCAATAACGAATTATATTAATAATCTAAAAATGTATGGCTTTTTATTATTTGTGAACACTAAGACAATTTGTCAACAATTTACATTAATAATTAAAAAGTATAAATATTGAATTGAAAAAATTGTAATTTAATTGTAAAAATAAATGTATGCACACTTTTTATTTTATTTTTTTTATGCTACACACTTTGCTAATCTTTTTTTATTATTTGTGAACACTAAGACAATTTGTCAATAACTATTTATAGTAATAATTAAAAAATATAAATAATTATTGAATTGAAAAAATATTTATTTAATTGTAAAAATAAATGTATGCACACTTTTGATTCATTCATTTATTTTTTGTGCTGCACACTGTGCTTGTCAATTTTACAACATGACCGTTGAGTTCAAAAGTTTACCCAGCCCTGGTTTAGCCTTTTATTCAACTTTTTTTTTTTTGGTACTCTTTTGCGTGAGCTGGGAATGACGCTATTGGACCGTTGTCGAAACCGTTCATGTCGGTAAAAGTCTTTGTGAAATAACTCCGTGCTTTGGCGTTTGCAGTGTTACAGCATCAACAGTAACCGCAAGACCACCTGGGAAGAGGCGAGGAAACAGTGCTACTCTATGGGAGGGAATCTAGTCTCGATACCAACGAGGCGCGTGCAAGGTGCGCTGCTATTCACCTTCCGTACGGTACGTTGTCAGTCAAACATTATATTTGGTTCTCGCTCAGGACATGTTGTTCTGTGAAAATGTGCAGCCTATTTGGTCACCAAAATGGCAGAAGTGGCGGCAGACCTGTGGATCGGCTTGAACAGTTTGAACCAAGATGCCTTTTATTGGAGCGATGGAAAACCGAGGCGATACACCAACTGGGGCTACTCTGTAAGCGTTTATACATACGTCATATACAATATGTATGAATGGAATAACATAAATAGATTTTTGGCTTGTTTTGTTTCATTTGTTTTTAGCCACATCGACGTCGTCAAGGGACATTTTACCAAAGATGGAATGAGGTACGCGTTCAATATTTCCATCAATCCCTTTTCTTTGCCGCTTATCCTCACAAGGGTCGCGGGGTGTGCAGGAGCCTATCCCAGCTGTCATCGGGCGGGAGGCGGGGTACAGCCTGAACTGGTTGGCAGCCAATCGCAGGGCACATCGAGACAAACAGCCGCACTCAGAATCACACCTAGGGGCAATTTCGTGTGTCCAATTCCTGTAATTCCCGGCCTACAGAGCGGACCTGGTTACAAGCCTCACCGAGTACATTTGGAAAGGAAATACCATTTGGTACATACAGTACATACGCCGCAGGTGTGTAAAAGCAGCAAGTCCCCACATTGAAACATGAGCTATTTACACAGAAAGATGGTACGCAGAGTTTGACGCTAGCGTGGCGTTAACGCTTGCGTCGTGCTAACACCCACGCTTTGCTAACGGTAACAGGGCTAGTTAAAATAAAACTTACCGGTAAATATCAATGAGACACGCCAGTAACAGAGCAGCAACACGCTAGCACAGCGCTAACGCGAGCACTAACACAGCCGGTAAAAGTCACTTCCTCAGCACATATATTCCATCGGTCTCATTCTTTCCTTTTCCGCTCGAGTGCCCCCTTGCGGCCGTTAGAAAAAACGCACAAATTACCCGCATCACCGCATAAACCGCAGGGTTGAAAGCGTGTGAAAAAAGTCCCGGCTTGTACGCCGAAAATTACAGTAATTGACCTGCGTGTCCACTTTTTGAGATATTTTTGTTTGCATCTGATTTTCCGTCTCTCTCCAATAGGAAAGTTGCGTTGTCATGACCAACAATCCCACGGGTGGAATTGGCAAATGGTTGATCAAGTCCTGCAACGACACCAATGGATTCATCTGCACCAGGAATCTTGGTTGGTTTTGTTTCTAAACGGTTTTTATGCCATGCGCCACCTTAAGCGTCCCAAACGACTTGGCACACACCCTCGAAAAGACATTTACGCACTTATGTTGAATTGACATTATGATCATGAGGGGGGTCCTTCGGTAAATGTCTTCTGCAAGGGAAGGGGTCCCTGGACCCAAAATGTTTGAGACCGTAGGAACTGTAGGAACCTCAACGAGATCAGTTGTTCAAGTACTCCTGACTTCAATTTTTAATTGTCCTCAATAGATCCCGGTCTCCCATCCCAACCCGAACCCTCCGTTCCCAACATCTTCGTATCCCTGGGAAACGACAGCATCATGGCCGTGACTACAAATATGACGTGGGATGCCGCCAAGGCACACTGTCAGGGCAACAATGCCAACCTGGCCAGTCTGAGGAACGAGTGGACCCTGTCCTACGTGGAGCTCTTGGCCTTGAATCTCAAATCCCCTCTGTGGATCGGAATGAACAAAGACCAGGTGAGATGCTGCCGAAAATTCACGATGGTCAAAACGCATTCCACGTGGGTATGCACCGTAATTCCCGGTCTACTGAGCGCACCTGGTTACAAGCCTCACTGAGTACATTAGTAAAGGAAATACCATTTGGTACATACATACGCCTCAGCTGTGTAAAAGCCGAAAGTGCCCACATTGAAACTCGCATTGAAACACAAGATATTTACAAAGAAAGACGGTACACAGAAAGAGTTTAACGCTAGCGCGGCGCTAACGCTAATGCAACCGCTAGCGCCGCGCTAAAGCTAGTGCTAACACTAAGAGTAACAGGGTTGGTTAAAATAAAACTCACTGGTAAATATAACTAAGACTCAGCAGCAACACAGCAGCAACACGCTACGCTAGCACAGCGTTAATGCTAGCGCAGTGATAACACTAGCACAGCGCTAATGCTAGCGCAGTGCTAACACTTGCGGTGTGCTAACGCTAACAGGGACAGTTAAAATAAAACTTACCGGTAAATATCTATGAGACACGCCAGTAACAGAGCAGCAACACGCTAGCACAGCGCTAACGCTAGCACTAACAAAGCTGGTAAAAGTCACTTCCTCAGCACATATATTCCGCCGGTTTCATTCTTTCCTTTTCCCCTCGAGTGCCCCATTACGGCCGTGAAAAAAAAAAAATGGACAAATTAGCAGCATCACCGCATAAACCGCAGCGTTGAAAGCGTGTGAAAAAAGTCGCGGCGAGTAGGCCGGAAATTACGGTAATATACGTCTGGCTTTTTCAGACCGGGGGTTATTTTAGATACATCGACGGCTGGCACATGAGCTTTGCGAACTGGGCCGTAGGGGAGCCCAGTCAGCACTTGCCGTGCGCGTACCTGGACGTGGATGGAAAATTTAAAACGACCCTGTGCAATCGCACCATGTACGCCGTGTGCATGCAGACGACAGGTAAAAGACGGCGACAAACAACGTTATGTTGTGTGATGCGTATTATATTATATGCTATGAAACTTACCCAACACCGCTAAAATGTCTCTCTCGCAGACGTGCTGCCAACACAATCGTCCACCTACCCGGGAGTTTGCCCCGACGACACCATGGCCGACTACAGCCAGAGTTACACGTGGCTGCCATTTAAGAGTCACTGTTACTTGTTTGTCACGGACGAAATCGAGTGGGCGGACGCAGCCACGAGCTGCGCAAGACACGGTAAGATTTGGGGAATTTTTTGGGGGCCGCAATTACTGGTAGCTGGGAGTCGTATGCAATGATCCAAGGTCATGAATTGTTCACAGTGACATTAAAGAATGCTGAGCTCCTTTAAACTCTATTGCTTACCAGGGGTGTCAAACTAATTTTTGTCGTGGTTCCGGTTTCTCTCAGAGGGCTGTAAAAAATGTGAAACAAAAATATTTAGTCATCTCATCACATTTACATCATCAACTTATGAACTACTTTTGGAATCAGAAATCAAGGCTAACGTGTTTTTCAACTATTCACGTTTTGGAACACATAAATGCTCACAATATCGCAACTTTATCATTTATGATGTATGGCAATTTGATATTTTGATACAGATTTTTACAAAAATCATGGAAATTCATGGAATTTAGCTTCGCGGGCCACATAAAAACGTGTGGTGGTCCAGATATGGCCCCCGGGCCTTGAGTTTGACACCCGTACTGTAAACAGTCAGTGTGGTCTCGCTGCGTGTTGTTGTAGGACTTACAACGAACCTGGCCCATCCGCCCGTTTTTAAAACGGTGGCGCTTAAGCACAGGTTTCCTCGCCCCTTTCCTCGAGGCTGTTCATAATTTTGAAACCTTTCAACTCGGAAGACAGAATAAAACCTGATCCCTTCCGTTCTTAAGGTGGATTTTTGGCCAGCATCGAAGACCCCGAGGAGCAAACCTTCATTCAGAACAACGTAGAAGGGTTCCAGGACAGCCAGAGCTCATTCTGGATCGGCCTGTACAAAACGCACAAAGGTATCACTCAAAGGATTTTTTTAAAATTACCGTAATACCGTAATTCCCGGCCTACAGAGCGCACGTGGTTATAAGCCTCGGTACACAGAAAGAGTTTAACACTAGCGCCGTGTTAGCGTTAGCGCGGTGCTAGCATTAGCGCAGCGCTAGTATTAAAATCTGTGTACCAAGGTTTATAAAAAGGTGGTGCGCAAATGCTAGCGCTGCGCTAAGGCTAGCGTCACTAGCGCTAACACTAGCGCCGCATCACCGCATAAAAGTTGAAAGCGTGTGAAAAAAGTCGCGGCTTGTAGGTTGGAAATTACGGTTATTTTATTTTTAAAAACATGAATAAATCACTCAGTCTCAACTAAATCCATTGTTGGTATCAGGCACGTGGATGTGGGTGGATAAAACCGTATTGGACTACACAAACTGGGGTCCGGACGCTGCGGAGAGGGACTACGGAGAGATACGGACCTCAGACGGGGAGTGGACCACGGGCATGAAGTGGAACGACCGAGCGTACATCTGTGAAACGTCCAAAGGTAGCGTCTGCCCACCTAAAAGGTGTTGAAAAGGTGTTAAAAGCGACCAAATGACGTTTTCTTTTCTTGTCACCCAACAGTAATACTCAGAGGTCCAGACCCGGAATCTCGTAAGTTACACCTCCGCATATATTTTTTTTTTCCCTTCAGAGCATGACGGACAAAAAAAGAGCAATCAAAGACACGTCTGAAATTAAGCGCAGGAAGTCAATTATGGTTTGTAATGGCCTCAAAGAACTCCTACTAGGGAGTCTTGCCAAGTTTGCCCCAATTTGACGCAGATATCCTAGAAAGACGGGCAAGGCTAAATTGGACATTTCATGCCCAATGCAGTATAAGCGCAACCTCTTTCTGCATTCGGCAAAGCGGCTTTTGAACTATTTTCCTTGACTTGTGATTTCAAAACTACCTTAATTTCCAGCCTACTGAGCGCACCTGAATATAACCCTCACCCAGTACATTTGTAAAGAAAATACCATTTGGTACACACGTGTGTAAAAGCCGCAAGCCCACATCGAAATCCACAAAGACGATACACAGAGAGTTTAACCCTAACGCTAGTCTTAGCGCCGCAATAACAGGGCTGGTTAAAAAAAAAAAAAAAAAAAAAAAAAAGCAACATACCGGTTAAAGTCATTGAGACACAGCAGTAACACGCTAGCGCAGCGCTAGCAGGGCCGGAAAGGTAAAAGTCACTTCCTCGGTACATGTATTCCACCAGTCCTACTTTTACCTTTTCCGCTCTAGTGCCAACTTGCAGCCGTTACAAAAAATACACCAATTAGCCGCAACGCCACATAAGCCGCAGGGTTGAAAGCGTGTGAAAAAAGTCGCAGTCTATGGGCCGCAAATTACGGTAAATAGAAAGTAGGTTAGAAAGAGTTTTCGATGTTTTAATACCTTAGCTTAGCTTAACATAGCAACAACAAGGTAGCACAAACAGGGCTGGTAAAAAAAAAAAAAGAAAACATACTGATTAATAAATAAAAAATAAAAGCCGCGGGAGCTACACAGTAGCAACACGCTAGCACACCACTAACGGGGCCGGTAAAAAAAACAAAAAACATATCTAAATCACAAATCACTGAGACGCGGCAGAAATACAGCAGCAATACGCTGGCGTGGCGCTGACGCTAGCGCGCCGCTAACAGGGCCGGTAAAAAAAAAAAAAAAAACATACCGGTAAAAATCACTTAGGCACGGCAGTAACACACCAGCAACAGCTAGCGCAGCGCTAACAGGGCCGGTTAAAATCTAAATCACAAATCACTGAGACGCGGCAGAAATACAGCAGCAACACGCTAGCGTGGCGCTGACGCTAGCGCGTCGCTAACAGGGCCGGTAAAAAAAAACAAAAAAAAAACATGCCAGTAAAAATCACTGCGACATGGCAGTAACACAGCAGCAACACGCTAGCGCAGCGCTAACAGGGCCGGTAAAAAAAACAAAAACAAAAAAAAACCATACCGGTAAAAGCCACTTCCTCGGCACATATATTCCACCAGTCTCACTTTTACCTTTTGCGCTTGAGTGCCCCCTTGCGACCAAAAAAAAATGCACAAATTAACCGCATCACCGCATAAGCCGCAGGGTTGAAAGCGTGTAAGGCGGGAAATTCCGGTTTGTTGTGACTATACGGAAGTCAAGTGACGCGATTTAAAATTTCTGGTTTCACCGTCATGGCCGACCGAGGGAAAAACCGTCACAACAATGCGTCACGTGCTAAAAAACGAGTTTGACATCCCGCAACTTCACGCTGCGAAAAATTGTGCACAGAGCCGCACGGAGGCGGCGACGGCGGCTCGCGCCGTCACACCAGCCTGATCGTCATCCTGATCGTCACCCTGACGTCGTCGCTGGCCGTCCTGGCCTTCTTCCTGTACAAGAAGTCGCCCCGGTCGCTGCCCACCTTCGACAACCCGCTCTACTTCGGCAACGAGCGGACGCAGCCCGACGTGGTGGACACCAACAAACTGATGGAGAAGGCCGAGGAGGAGGTCCCCGAGCCCATCATCACTTTGTGATCTGCGCGCCCGACCGATGGGAACGTGCTCATCTCAGGCAAACGTATCGCACTGGCACGCTCCACGTTTGTTGTACATGATATGTATTCAGTTATTTAATAATACTAAGCGTGGGTTTCGGTGGCAGCCGCCACGCCCGACCTCGCGGAACTGAACTTTTGAGGCTCTGGGAAGTCTGGCTGAAACCGATTTGGTACCTGATTGTTGTCTTTCCACTTATTCCGCAAATGAGTGTACATAATTCCATGCTTGTGCTCGTCAATTGTGTACGAACGGCACCGCTTTGAATGACAATTAAACGTGGCTTTAAATGTCTTTTCGTCGGTCCGTTGTGTCGTAACTTGCTTTTTATGAAAATAGCTTTCACATAAAAAAAATACACAACAGGGCGGGAGAAGTTATTGTTGTACAATCGCAGGGTTTTCACTAAAATAAATCTTTTTAATAATAATTTTAATATAAATGTTGATGGACCTCTATCCTTGAACTTAATATGTTGGTACTGAGTGTATGATGTAAATTCTGTGTACATAATTTCAGGCAATGCTAACGGTTAGCAGTTGCGATTAGCACTAGCATACTAGCGATGACCATTTTTTTTAAAAATCCATTCAGCTCACGTGTGACATAAATTCTGAGTACAGAATATGAGACAGCAGATTACACATCTGACGCACTGATTACATTAAAAAAAATACTGAATAGCGCATACATATCTCGCGGTGTCGATTGAAGTCAATTGGCCGCCATCTTGGTACTCCCAAAACGTGTGGATGAAGTCAGGGTCACCAACGCGGTGCCCGCGGGTGAATGGTAGCCCACGAGGACCACATCAGGCACCCGCGAGGTATGTTCTATACCACAGGCCACAAATTCTTACTATTATTTGTGCTTTAAATACTGAATCTGACTTTTCACGTAAATTAAAATTTTAAAATACCTGTAATGTCAGTTACTACAATAAATTAAAACAAAAATATTTGATGTACGTGTAATGAACCGAGTCTGAAATTTGCCGCCAACAGGTCACGTAGGCCTTCGTACGATCGGTGCTCACGAAGTAGCCCTCGGCCTCAAAAAGGTTGCTGAGCACTAGTTTACAGGTTGGATTATGGCGGGAGTTTTTCCTCAAAGTTTGGCATGTAGAATTAAAACTGGTCCTGTGAGTTTGACATTTTTTCAGTTCTGGTAACATGAAGGATTTTTGGTAAGCCCAAAAAAAAAAAAAAAGGCTATGTGCAAAGGAAGGACGTATAACAACGTGACTAGCAAGAAAACTTGCATATTAGCAAGGGCCCGATTTCCGTGACATGTTAACTTTTCCCAAAATACGATGTGAAGCACTATCATCATAACATAGCAAAAAAAAAACAATAATTTTTTGACAGAAAAACAATAAGTTAGATACATTTTTAGAAAAAGGGATCGCAATAGGAAAATACATGCTAAACGCATAGCTCATTTGTTGTCTCTGCGACGTCCTATTTCAGACAGAAAATTTCAACGTGTTTCCTCGCATTTGAAAATCAAATTTAATTTGGAGAGTTTTGTATTATGAAATTCAACAAAAAATTTACGGAAAAATGTGTGTTCTTGCTTATCCACTGATGAAGTTTGGGAAAATACTCACATCGCTTTTTCGCAAAAAAAAAAACAAAACGTCGGCTTATAAAGGTGAAGCAGAGAGTGAACAGTGAACGACAACAACCGGAAACAAAACTTTAAGGGAATTAAACTCACCAAGAAAGTAAAAAAAAAAACTTTACAAACAAACTTTAACAGAGTCAAAATAAATCCTTCCAACGTACCAGCGGAAAGTTTTCTCACAGCCACGCAACTGGCGATTAACAGCAGTTAATTGCTATCGCTGCACAAGTCGGCATGATTATTTTGGGAGTATCAAAATGGCGGATGGCGACTTTCGTTTTGGTGGCAATTGAGCCATCCGATCGTTTATTTTTTTCCGGTGTCTTAAAATAACTTCCTGTTTCCTTTGTGTCCGTCCGAAAAAAATGACCGTGTAAGAAACATGGATAGTGGCCAAGCATACCGAACATAGTACCGAACAGCGCAATAATATTTTTATTTAAAAAAATATATATGTTGCCTCGAGGCAGGAATTTTTATCAACCAATTTTTTTATGATCAATTTAGCAGAGTCGAGAATTCCCACCAAGGAATTCGTTGACTCTCGCACAAAAAACGATTTCAATTAGCGAGTTGCCACAAGATGGTGGCAAAGAACTACAGTATGTGACACTCCTTAACGCTAACGAAATTCCTTGTCACCATTCTACTACATGTCCTTCTACTACTACTATAACTTCGTATACTACTACTGTAACTACTTGCACTATGACAACTACTATTTGTACTAATCCTAATCCTACTACTATTAATTAGAATACACAGTTTGGTTATAAAGATGATCTACACGAGCAATTACAAAAAAAAGTAATAAAGGCACTTGAGCTAGTTCGATATGATTTATTTGTATAATTGCTCTGTTTGCACAAAAACTAGAGCAAAATGTATTGTTGGATTTTAAAAAAAAAATATTGAATTTATACAATACTACAGAGGCCCTAAAGGGACACTGGGGGAAAAAAACTGGTTTCTCATTGTAATGAGTAACTTACTCATTACAATGACTCACTTACTCATGAGTAAACCGCTTATCCAAAAGGGTGTGGCCATTACTCATGCGTAAGTTACTAATTGTAACTCATGAGTGAGTTACTCATTACAATGAGTGTCGAAAAACGGCTACCTATGGGTCGTGGCTTATTTACCTGCTAGCGGTAGCTTCCTGAAAAGGGGATAAGGGTCTTTTATACATGCACACATGCAATGGACGAGTTACTCATTGCAATGAGAAACTTATTCATTACAATGAGAAGGTTTCTCATTACAATGAGAAACGTATTCATTGCAATGAGAAACTTTCTCATTGCAATGAGAAACTTTGTCATTGCAATGAGAAACCAGGTTTTTTTTCTAATGTCCCTTTAAGGGCTCCGTACAATACTGTCTGTTGCTGCTATTTTTCATTTTTTTTGTGTAAAGTCATAAGAGAAACAAACTAGTGTAAATGGGATTCCCTGTGGCTGAGCCTGGCGTCTCCGCCTCGCTCCTTGTCCCTCTCCCTGACTCCTCCCCTCCTCTCCCGGTCTCCACCTCTGCCATGGTGGTCGTTGCGGTCCGGCAGAGGATGCTGGCGGGGCCTGTGGTCGTCGCGGTGATGGCGGTGGTGATGGTGGCGGTGATGGTGGCGCTCCCGCTGGTTAGAGCGTCCATCCTCCTCCTCTTCCTCCTCCTCCTCCTCCTCCTCCTCCTCGCCCTCGCCAAGCCTCTGGGTGTGATCGGCGTCTGTTCTGCGGTGGTGGTGATGGTGATGATGGTGATGGTGGTGGTGGTGGCGGGGCTGCTGGCCTCGCTGGGTTTCGGTACTCAGGAGATGCTCCTCCTCGTCGTCGTCCTGTCCCCGAACCTCGTCGGGTTTCTGTTGCCCGGCCGAAGAGTCGGGCTCCTGGCCGGAGGTCTCGTCGCGGTGACCCTTCCTCTTGGCCGTGGTCGACTTCTTGCTCTTCTGCTCGTCCTACCATAGTGAAACGGAACACTTTTTTTTTTCTTTTCAAAAACTTTTAAAAATGGATATTGAACTACAGTTAAACTAAAAAAAAATAAATAAATACAGAATAGGACATCCATCCATCCATTTTCTTTGCCACTTATCCTCAGAATACGACATGCAATCAAAAATAAAGACAATAATTAATTAGTAACAACTAATCCGGCCTGGTAGCCAGGTGGTTAAATTGGGGTAAACATCTATCTATTTTCTTTGCCACTTATCCTCACAAGGGCCCCAACGGGCAGGAGGTATACCCTGAACTGGTCGCCGGCCAATTGCAGGGCACATCAAGACAGTCGCACTCACAATCACACCTATGGGCAATTAATATTGTATATTTTGGGGATGTGGGAGGAAACCGGAGTGCCCGGAGAATACCCACGCAGGCACTGGGAGAACATGCAAACACCAAACAGGCGGGGCTGGGATCGAACCCGAGTCCTCAGAACTGCAAGGCCAAAGCTGATCCACCAGCTGATCCACTGTGCCACCCAGAATAGGACATTTAATTAAAAATAAAAGAATAATTAATTAGGAACACATTTTCTGGCCTGGTAGCTAAAGGGTTGGATTTGGGTAAACATTTTTTTTTTATACATTAAACATACATTATAACATTAAATTTATATATTTTTTTAAACATGATCGATCCATTTGGTAAACATTTTCAACAAAAATGATCAATTGATTTTTTTAAATTAAAAATATATACAGTACTGTATTTTTCATGATTAAAAGTACCCACTACATATCTGTTTTGAGGATTTCATAATTGTTATTGTTGATATTCAATAAAATGTGAAATAAAGTGTGATTATTCTCATTCTACTGTACACTATTCCTACTAAAATTGTGATTGCAATCAAATCATATTTTGAGTTTTTTTTTTAGACCCTAACACTGAAGAACATCCATCCATCCATCCATTTTCTTAACCGCATATCCTCACAAAGGTCGGGGGGAGCGCTGGAGCCTATCCCACCTGGCAAGGGGCAGGAGGCGGGGGACACCCTGAACTGGTCGCCAGCTAACCGCAGGGCCCATAGAGACAAACAGCCACAATCATAATCACACCTATGGGCAATTTAGAGAGTCTAATTCATGTTGCACGTTTTGAGGATTTCATAATTATAAACAACATTCAATAAGCTATGAAATGAACTGTGATTATTCTCATTCTACTGTACACTATTCCTACTAAAATTGTGATAGCAATAAAACCACATTTTGAGTTTTTTTTTCCCTCTTTCGTCTTTTTTTTTCCAATGAGGACCCTAAGATGTAAGAACATACATTTGATATTTGGTTTAAAATAATTTCAAAAAGTTGTGGATGGATGCAATGATGCGGCGGAATCGGATGATTTGGCACTCACCGGAAAATGTCACTTGAGCATCTTTTCAGTGGAGGAGGATGATGGGGGAGAAATGAAATGTCAGATGAATAAATAGAAGCAAAAAAATATTGAACTAAAAAGCATCACTGCGATATGCACACGTGACTGATGCGATGGGCGGGACATGTTATGGGATGCGGTTATGATGCCATATTTCACGCGGCCTCCATGTTACCCACCGGCACAACGGTGGGAGCGGTGGGCAGCGTGTTTTCGGCCAGCCGGGCCACCAGATCGTTCGCGGGTTCCATCTCGGGCGGGTGCGTGGCCCGCCAGTACGACTCCAGGTAGTCGGCGATGTGCTCGCAGGCGTCCGTCAGCTGGTTCTCGTCCAAGATGACGTCGAACATTTCCTACAGTTTGGCACAAAAAAAATTATTATTTTTTTTTATTTTAAAAATTTAAAACGCCATAAAAAAATGACAGTCGTAATGATCATACTGAGTTATGATTAACAGTAATCTCCAAATATTTGTAATTGTGGTTGTCATTTTCAATGCAAAGCATCATACTGACAAATATTTGTAATATTTTTTAAAAAATAACATAACATAAATACATAATATAATATAACAAATAAATAAAACATAAATACTTGTGCCTGCATTATATTTAAGAAAATTTTAAAATGGTCAGTTTATTCATTGAAATAATGAAAAAAATATTAATAAAGCAATTAATTATTTATTGCAATAGCTATTATAATGATTATTAGTTTTATTATTTAAATACATCAGGCGTGCCTGAAAATAGCATTATTTATATGAATATTTGCAGACATTTTATTTTTGAAATATTAACTGGTATTATTCAATATTAATAACAAAAATAATAATAATAAGTTATTAAATAGTGAAATAAAATTGAACATTTCCAGTTAAATATAGCAATTAAGAAAGAACTATTATTAATTTGAGCATGTAATCCAGAAAAAAAAGATTTTTGCATGATAAAGTTAAAAGCACTTTTTTGATTAAACTAATTCTAAATTCAATAAATAAAACTAGACTAAAACTAAAGTATAATAATATAAATACATATTTTTATTAATATTTAATAAAGATAGTTTTCAGCAGCATCTAATTTTGTGGTTGATATTTGAATAATAATTACGAGTTTCATTATTTAAATACATCAGGCATGCCTGAAAATAGCATTATTTATGTGAATATTTGTAAAGACATTTTATTGATCAAATATTAACTGGTGTTATTCAATATCAATAATCATGAAATGGCATTTCCGGTTAAATATAGTAATTAAGACACAACTATTACTAGTTTGATCATGTCATTCAGAAAAAAATATTTTTTTTGCATGATAAAGTTAAAAGCACTTTTTTGATTAAACTAATTATAAATTCAATAAATAAAAATAGATATTGTAAAATAACATAAATAAATCTTTTTATTCATATTTAATAAAGATAGTTTTCAGCAACATCTAATTTTGCAGTTGATATGTGAATAATAATTACATTAATTTTTTTTTTTTTTTTTTTAAATAAAAGTCATCCCATCCCAAAATGTGTCCGGGTGAATCTTTGAGACTTAAAAAGCTGAACCTTCAAAACGGGATGATTAAAATATACGACACTATATTGTCATTCCATATTGTTATTATCCAAAAGGGTGTGGCCATATTGCCCCCGCCAAAAAAACGGTTGCTTTTCGGCCGGCGGGACGGCGCTGACCGGCGGGCACTGGGCGAGCTTGTCCGCGGCCACCAGCTGAACGTTGAGGTGTTTGGTCTGAGACTTTCCCCTGGTCTTGATCAACCTGGTCAACACCTGTAGAAAGAAGAGTCAGCACATTTCTCTAGATACATATGCACGTTGAAGATGATATCGTTCCGCCATCTTCTCACAAGCGGGGCTTCACCTTCGGGGAGGAAATCTTAACGTAGACCAGGATGGGCGCGAGGGAGGTCTTGGACACCTGCAGGGGATGGTTGACGGTGTCGGCGTCCAGAACCACCAGCTGCAGGCTGCGGGCCAGCTCAAATATGCGCTCCACCTCCCCCTGGATCTGGGCTGCAAGGGCGGAAGCGCATCTCACAAATAATTCAGCAATTCTCATATCAATTCTCATCCGTACGGCAGATAAACAAGCGTTTCTGAATTCAAACATTTTTCTTCGCGCAATATCTGATTTTTTTCTCGTAGCGCATAATATGAAGAGTTCGGAGCTGGATAATTTTGGGGCGAGTTTCGTAAATCTGAAAAAAATGCTCATGTCTCGTTTTGAAAACAAACTCTTCATATATTATTAGAATTAATATTAATAGCAGGCTTGCTGGGTTTTGGGCTCATTTACAGAATGTATCGGGCATTTATTAAAAGCGAGGATTTAATTTCTGCAAACGCTACAAGCACACGCATACACGCACGCACACATAAATATACATATACAGTTGTGTTGCATTTATATTAGCATGGCGAAATTATTAGTAACTATCTCAGCATTCTGTGTGTGAATATTGGAGGAGTCGTGCGACAAAACGCGAACAGCTAGCGTACTAAACGCTGGCAACTACAGTGATGCCTCGGTTCTCGACCACAATCCGTTTCAGAAAACGGTTCGAGAAGTGATTTGTTTGAAAACCAAATCGATGTTTCCAATAACAAAGAATGGAAAAAGAAATAATGCGTTCCAAGCCTAAAAAATTCTGCCTTTTTAAAGCATTTGGTAGCTCTTCCTGATAATAAACTGCATAAAAGAAATATATGTAAAGTTAAAATACTTTATATAATAACATAATTTAAGAAATATATTTCATTTTTTGGGCAGCACCGTGGAGCAGCTAATAAAGTGTTGGCCTCACAGTTCTGAGGACCGTGGTTCAATCCCAGCCCTCCCTGCGTGGAGTTTGCATGTTCTCGCCGTGCCCGCGTGGGTTTTCTCCGGGCACTCCGGTTTCCTCCCACATCCGAAGAACATGCAATATTAATTGTACACTCTAAATTGCCCCAAGGTGTGATCGTGAGTGGGGCTGTTTTTCTCCATCTGCCCTGCGATTGGCTGGCAACCAGTTCAGGGTGTACCTCGCCTCCTGCCCGTTGACGACTGGGATAGGCTCCAGCACTCCCCCGCGACCCTTGTGAGGATAAGCGGATAAGAAAATGGATGGATGAATTTATTATTTGCTTAAAATATATGCTTTAGTAGTAGAGAGGCCCTGTAGCTCAGTGGTTAGAGCACTGGTTTGGTAAACCAGGGGTTGTGGGTTCGTATCCCACTGGGGCCTCCACTCCCTCAGAAGGGTTGCGTCAGGAAGGGCATCCGGCGTAAAAATTGTGCCAAACATATATATATGCGTTCATCTGAGATGACACGCTGTGGCGACGCCGAAAGAAACTTTTTTATATGCTTTAGTAGTAGAGTACGCTCGAAATTTTCGTTCGAAAACCGTTTTTTTTTTAAAACGGGGATGTTTGAGAACCGAGGCTTTAATGTGTGTGTGTGTGTGTGTGTGTATATATATAATAAATCAACATGACTTATGAAGCTCTGTGAAGCAACACGAATGAATTTCTCAAAAGCAGACAAGCAGATTTGGACATTTGGCACTACGGAGAAGAGCAGCAGGATGACGGAGCATTCGAATAATATTCATGATTAATGATTGATAACGTGGAAATAATTTCAATTATACGTACCAGCGGCGTCTGCGCCAGGTGACAAGAGAACAACAAGAAGAAAAAATAGAAAGTAACAGAGTACGTGACATTAGTTGTTGTGCTATAATGGCAGGCACAAGCCCAATATCGCTGGCATCGGACCGAAACGCTCGACGGGAAAATTTGGTCAGTTTCATATTTTTCACAAATCCATGTTTTCGCTCAGTTTGCTATTGTTATAAATTATCGTACCAATCTAAAGTGTTTAAACCGGCTTGCTCTCTTTGCAACGTGTTGGCGTTTTCTTTTGGTGAAAAGTGACAGTTTCGTTAGTCTGAGTATTCCGCCCGACGCCATACTTGAAAATACTGTACGTACAGTACGCGTACCTAAATTGGAGCGAGTGTTGGTGCGGTCGATTAACGCTTTTTTCCCAGGGTTGTTGAGGATGGAGCGCTTGGCCAGAGAAATGTCCGCTGTCACCCGTGTGATTGTGATTCTGCAGGAAAGAAATTATAGTCTTAATATTAATATTCAGCTAGTCCTCAGTTTGCAATGGTGTTAATATTAGGTGCAAGGGTGTCAAACTTAAGGCCCGGTTTTATGTGGCCCGCGAAAGTAAATGAATGTCAACGTCTGTGACTTTTTTTTTTTTTGGGGGTTAAAATTCGTAGCCAAATGACAGATTTTCATAAAGATTAACAATACTAATATATTGCATTTTACTGTTGCCAAACTGTTTTTCTACAGTACCTTAAAGGGGAAATCCAGAGGTTTGCATTAACAATGTATCCAATAGCTCATGTAATATGTACTCTATGTTGACAATGTGATGTCAAATCCTCTCTCATTTAATAGCGTTTTCAGAAGATTTTTATCGACAATGACGAATTTTTCAGGGGGCGCCGCCATTTTCGCGAGTCACCTGACCTACGTGGCCGTACGCGATGTCTTCCCGATCAACCAATACTGCTATTTCTTTATCAGATGAGGATAAATCCGAGAAATCGGTGCTGGGCATAAATGCTGTCCCGTGTAATCGAGCGTTTGGAACGGCGCGTGAAATTCGTAATTGTCGATAAAAATCTTCTCAAAACACGATTAAATGAGAGAGGATTTATCATCACATTGTCAAGATGGAGTACATATTACATGACATATTGGATACATTTTTCATGCAAACCACTGGATTTCCCCTTTAAACAATACTTGAACAAACTATGATCCTTGTCTTCTGATTTCAAAACCAGTTCTCCCTCAATTTGCTGGGTAATGGTAACAATATAATGTGGGGATTAAAAATGTACAGGGTTTCAAATCAGAATTATAATGCGTCCCAAGACAAAAATGACCAGTATTGAGGTTATAAGCGGCACGTAACGAACTCGTTATGTGATCGCACCGCAATTTTTCATAATTGGGTAGTGTTATACTTATTATTCAAACACAACAAAATGAGCACTACAACTACCGTTTTGGATTCAATTTTTCTTTTGTATCGTTCGAATCCGACGCTCAACTGACCTGCCTTCGAACCGATGCTTCAAGAAGTCGAAGAGAGCTTTTTGCATCATGTCTGTCACCTGCGGCGAGAGGAAATCGGGGATTTCGACAGGAAATGAAGCGGGAGGTCCAAATGGGGGCTCGAAGAGGGCGGCGCTCACCTACCTCTAAGCCCTTCAGCGACGGCCCCATGAGGACCACGGGCCGCATGGTGGGCACCACGTCGTACATGGACACCTGTTCCCCCTGCGACCATTGAAAAACAACGATTCAGCCATATTGCGCTGTTTGTGTTTTGAAACAGTGCCACCTATTGGATCGGAAGACCTCATAGCAGCCGATGCATTTTTTTCCACATGCCATCCAATCTCATCCATCCATCCAACCGGGACAGGCTCCGTGTGAGGATAAGCGCTCTAACCGTAGATGCTACAGGACCCGACTCAAGAAAAAGAACGGACTTACCGGCTTCTTTTTCACTTGCTGATTGGCTGTGGAAGGAGACGGTGGGTTTACATTTCCTTTTGTTGACAATATCTGGACTGTGTGTCGACTTCTTATTTCCAGTCTCACCTTGCGATGGAGGCGTGTATTTCTTTGAGTTCATATCTTGAGCCGCTTGCGACGCCGCTTTGCTGAAATTTGATTTGTTTCAAAAGCACTCCAAGACCCGAGTTTGGTTGAATGACGACCTACTTGGCTAAGGCCTTGGCCGCCTTCCTGGCCTGGACTTCTCTCCTGATCAGGATGGTCTCCAAGTTGACCGGACTGGGGATGAAGCCCACCACGCCGTCTTCCTTCACCGGTCTCCCGATCCACCATTCGTTGTTGAATTTCTGTTGATCCCAGACGAAACCCTGGAACAAACGTCCTGCGCGTATCCCGCAACTGAATGTTCCCGACCTCTTTGACGTGGAGGAAGTCTCGGGCCTCAAAGGTGATCGCCTGGCCGGGTACCGGCACGTTGTCGTCATCTGCCGGCGTGTAGGAGAAGTTGCAGCGTACGGCGAAAGCCACGGGCCGGTACTGAGGACATGGAGACCAGAGCGGCTATCATGAACAACTGTCGAAAAGGAGCGTTCGCGTGAATTATAGTCCACGCTGGAGTTTTTGGACTCTGGATAATTGGTGGTTGAACGAGAGCAGGCAACAGTGCAATCGCACGAGCCAACTTCGTGAAGTAATCATTCATCTAAGGAAGACATTTTGGAGACTGGAGTAAGTCTGAAATACCTTGGCTTTCTCCAACTGCACCTGGGCGTTTCTTTCCTCAACGGCGTCCGAGTCATGACGCTCTCCCTGAAGGAGGACACAACACTAGTCGTTATTGATCCGCTTCAGTGAACGGTGCGCAGTGTCGAAAAGTACCGTCGGGAAGCGAGGCGGTATTCGGTTTACTCTGAGCCGGCGTGGACATTTGCTCGCGCAGCACCCGGCTCTCCGATGAGCCAATGTCACCTGGCCAATAAACATATACATCACCCCCCCCCCTCCCCTCTGCTGAATTATTCATCGATGCTGATGACTTTTTGGAGATGTCTTCTTCTGGCTGGGACAAATCAGCTTACATTCGTGATCGATGCCGCCGCCCTTCAATTACCATATTTCCTCAAATAGTAGCTGTGCCTCAAGACTGTTCAAGCGATAACTACCGTAATTCCCATCCGACAGAGAGCACCCGGTTATATAAGCCTCACCCAGTACATTTGTAAAGGAAATACCATTTGGTACATACATACGCCGCAGCTGTGTAAAAGCCGCAAGTGCCCACATTTAAACCCACGTTGAAAGACAAGATATTGACAAAGAAAGATTCATACACAGAGAGTTTAACGGTAGCACCGCTGCGGTAACGCTAGCACCGCGCTAACACTAGCGCCACGCTAACGCGAGCAGGGTGCGAACATGGCCAGTTAAAAAAAAAAAAAAAAAAACAGACCGGTAAAATTCATTGAGACACGGCAGTAACACGCTAGTGCCGTGCTAACAGGGCCGGACCGGTAAAAGTCACTTCCTCGGCGCATATATTCCACCGGTCTCACTCTTACCTTCTCCGCTCGAGTTCCCCCTTGCGGCGGTTAGAAAAAAAATGCACAAGTTAGCCGCATCACCGCATAGATCGCAAGGTTGAAAGCGTGTGAAGAAAAGTCACGGCTTGTAGGCCGGAAATTATGGTCGATGCATTTAAAGTAGGTTACAATCTGCTAACAAGAAATACGCTAACGTGTTCAAATGATGAATAGAAACATCTATCGATTGCTTGAATGCAGACTAGAAACGTGTACTGATTGAGAAACACGTAAGGACTGCCAGTGCACCTCTGAGGAAAGTACTTGCTTGAGTGCTAAAAACGTGTACTGCTTGATTGAGCGCTGATGAGAAAAATCTACTGACTGATTGGGTGCTGACCGGGAACAGACTAATTGCTGGAAAACCGATAAGTCATATGTACTTATTACTCGAGTGCTGACTAGAAACTCCTTTTCTCAGGTCATCCCAAACTTTGTGGTTTTTCACCAATTACATTTGTACATATCCATGCATTCATCCATCCATTTTCTTTGCCGCTTATCCTCAAGAGGGTCGTAGAGAGTGCTGGAGCCTATTCCAGCTGTCAACGGGCAGGAGGCGGGGTACACCCTGAACTGGTCGCCAGCCAATCACAGGACACATCGAGACACTCACAATCACACCTCGGGGCAATTTAGAATGTCCAATTAATCTTGCATGTTCCTGGGGATGCGGGAGGAAACCGGAGTGCCCGGAGAAAACCCACGCAGGCACAGGGATATCACGCAAACTCCACACAGGTGGGGGCGGGATTGAACCCGGGACCTCAGAACTGTGAAGCCAACGCTTTCCAGCTGCTCCACTGTGTGCTTTAAATATTGCGTGTCAGAAATCCAACTTGCTTGGCTGTCAAGCAGCGTCCTGGTGACTCATTTTGTGTCGGGCCGCCAAAGAAGTTCTGGCGCTTAAAAGTTCCCCGAATTCCTCCCGTGCTGCTGCAACCGAGCCTCGTTTTACGTTGCCTCATTTTAATACGCCATCATTACATGGCTGAGTTCGTTTGCGGACATTTTTTACTCGGGCAAAGGTTAAGGCTTTTTATACCCGATTTTATATTCTATAGGCGATTAAAAAAAAAAAAATCAAAAATCAACATGGTTCACATTTGAAGGATTTCTCTCGCTCTCTGGGTCATGATTGTCTCCCAGTAAGGAGATTAAGATAGAACGCCCAATCCGGGGATTTAAAAAGAGAGAGAGAGGGAGAAAAGATAGAAAACGACTCCATGTCGGCCATTCGATGAGAGATCCAAAACTGTACAGTATTATTATTTTTATCTGTAACTTTCGGAGACGTTTGATTTACTTTGAAGTGGAAATTAATCTTGATCACAGCCACTACTTCAAGTTTTCAGTGTTTGACATTTTTGGGGGCTTTTTCGGGGGCGACACACATACACACCCAAAATTATACATTGGTATGGAGTTTATTTTGGATAAATTAAAAGGTAACATTAATGTGCATGTGGAGCGAGTCACTCATAATTGCCCTCCGCTTTTTCTAGATCAAAGTTTATGAAGACTTTATTACACGTCATTAAATAAAAAGTGCAATCTGTGATGCTATTGCTCACTTTTTTTTTTTCATTGGCGCTAATAAGGTCTAAATGTAAGTTCTAAGTATTTACCTACAGTATTTTCATGCTAGAACCGAACCCAATCCTTTGTTTCCGTTCGGTATTTCTGCTGAAAGCTTTGAATATTTTTCTTCTTCCAGATTGTTGCCCCACTTCCCGGCCCAGAAAGGAGAGCAGGTATCTGGATGGGAAGGCGGGGGTAAGCGGCTTAAGAGAGGTCACCGGCAATCGGCCAAGCAAAGACACGCTGACAAGTTTTTTTTTTTTTTATAGACGCTCAAACACCAACCCCAGCCTATCGGCAAGTTTCTCATCAAGTAATCACAACCTGCAGTAAGTAATTGTAGTTCCGAACAGCATGCTAACCAGTAAGCATGCTAACTTGCCATTTTGTCACATCTACTAGTCACCAACATTTTAGCTAGCATGGACTTTGTACCTATGGATAAGATCTCCGTTTCAGCACTGTTGAATTGTAAAAAGGTGGACGTGAACCAGCGTTTGAGTTCAGAGAAGGAGTCATTAAGAGAGGAACGAGGAAGCGTGGCAGTTCTTTTGGTGGCGTTGGATGTCTGCATAACAGTAAAATTTGAAATTTAATTTATGGGAAATACTGCCATCATGTAGGACAGGGAGTCGCCAACGTGGTGCCCGGGGGCGATCGGTAGTCTGCGAGGTATGTTCTAAAAATATCATAGTCCACAAATTTTATTTATGGTTTAAATTTTGAATCTGACTTGGTTACATGAATTAAAATTTTAAAATACCCGTAATGTCATTTACGACAATCAATTTAAACAAAAATATTTTATGTACATGGAATGTATTGAGTCTGAAATTTGCCGCAAACAGGTCACGTAGCCCTTCATATGATCGGTGGTCACGAAGTAGCCCTCAGCCTCAAAAAGGTTGCTGAGCCCTGACGTCGGATGTGAGTGATAAACAGAAGAGGGCCCAAGACAGAGCCCTGGGGCACACCCAAAAAAAAAACCTGGGGACTGACGGGATTTTAATAATTTATTTTTTTTTAAACAAAATATATTCCACTGTATTGGTGTGGCCTGGCAGTGGTGCGACAGCTGCCGACCGGCTGAGTCTCACTAAAAACTAGCACTAAAAACCCAGAAACTTTATTTTGTGTGTAAAAGCCATGTACAGTTTTGATAGCCATTTACACCCGTTAAGTCACGAAATCGTAGCATAACCACCCTGAAACGGTCTACAGAGCAAATTGTCAACAGTTTGAATCCCGTCTGGGCAAGACACTGAACCCTAAATTGCCTCCATTTATTCTAAATTGCAAACTGTTCTCAAAATCACAGCAATATAATATTCAATCTTAACTTCTCAGAAAACACCTGCTGAATGACATCAGATGAAGCGGAATAGTAACAGAATCCAATATTGAGTTCTCGGGCTCCATAAATTACTGGTAGTGGTTCCAGACCACTGGAGATGATGTAACTCCTTCCCCATCAACACCACGGTGATCTATAGGCTTCCAACTCACGAACACACGCACGCAGACTGGTTTTAGTGGAAATCCCTCAGAGAGGGATTAGCGTCCAACGCACCAGATGGCGCGTTCTGTGACACTTCCTGTCCCGCGCGCACGCGCACAGACACGCAACAAATTGGGACTGCTTTTACCTTTTTCTTGGGGGGCATGCTGCCTACGAACGGGGGCCGCCGTCATTCCACGCTCGTCCGAATTCGGGGTTCACCCGCGGCCCCGTTTGGCTGACACTCGGGCCACCGCCATGTTCCAGAACCGCCGACGGGAACTGTCCAGCGACGTGCGTAAAATCGCTTCCCAAATGCAACAAAAAAAAAAAGTAAAAAAAAAAAAAAAAAAAAAAAGCAAACTATTCTTCTTCCTCCACGGAGACGGCGACACGTGTGGGACTGAGGAAGTGCGTGAGGGTGCGGTGGGTTTCTCCCTGGGGGGGTATTAACGGCTTATTCCCCCGGTGCGCATCTGTTGCGCGTGTTCCGCAGCAGCCGGCCGACCGACCGACGCGCGGTGCACGCCGGTTAAATAAACCCGCCAGTGCATGCGCGTTGGGTACGTCAGCCATGATCCAAGTGTGTCTGCGTGTGTGTTAGTTGCACTAAAATGTGAGTCAGTGAAGCAGCAGAATCCAGTGGGGAGTAAAAAAAAAAAATGTCATTCCCACGAGGACAAATCCACTTGAGTTCTCTAGTCACTACACGGTTATTTAAAAAAAAAAAAAAAAAAGGATACATTTGTAAGGATGGGCGGCACGGTGGAGCAGCTGGTAGAGTGTTGGCCTCACAGTTCTGAGGTCAATCCTGGCCCCGCCTGGGTGGGTTTTCTCCGGGCACTCCGGTTTCTTCCCACATCCCAAAAATATGCAACATTAATTGGACGCTCTAAATTGCCCCTAGCTGTGATTGTCAGTGTGGCTGTTTGTCTCTACGTGCCCTGCGATTGGCCGGCGACCAGTTCAGGGTGTACCCCGCCTCCTGCCCGTTGATAGCTGGGATAGGCTCCAGCACTCCTTGTGACCCTCATGAGGATAAGCGGCTAAGAAAATGGACGGACAGACATTTGTAAGGTTCATTCAGCTTCTTGCTTATGTTTGTGGTATTTTTTTTAATACTAGAAATAATAATGACTACAGGTTAACAAAAACTAATTAGATGTGGCAGAATGGCGTCATTAAGAAAATTGTAATGACATTTTATTTTTTAGCTACATTCGAAAAATTGACGATTTGGCCCCCCACATCACTTCCTACTTGCTTACTCAGCTGAGTAAGTAATTAATAACAATAAAAATCCCATATTGCAATTGGATCTATTGCTCGGGAGCACATAAGGCTGCGGCCGGCAAGTGTATGACGTCACGACATTCTATTGAAACAATGAGTGCAGCAATGATGTCCATCCATCCATTTTGTTTGCCGCTTATCCTCACGAGGGTGACGGGGAGAGCTGGAGCCTATCCCAGCTGTCGACGGGGAGGAGGCGGGGTACACCCTGACTGGTCGCCAGCCAATTGCACGGCACAACAGTCGCACTCACGGTCAAACCTGGTGGCAATTTAGAGTGTCCAATTAACGTTGCATATTTTTGGGATGTGGAAAGAAACCGGAGTGCCCGGAGAAAACCCACGCAGGCACGGGGGAGAACATGCAAACTCCACACAGGTGGGGCTGGGATCGAACCCGGGCCCAGCGATGACGTACTCATGTTTAATCCAAACAAAAACCTGCTACCCACGTACAACTACTTCTTTTACTTCTCGAATGTCGGCCCAAGTGCACGATCAGGGCTTGCATGTTGTTAAGAGGTTATTACATAAGAGGGACGGATGATGGGAGTTATGATACTCTGAAGTAACGACAAACCATTTGGAGGCTCGCCCGTGCGCAGTGAAGCATGCGAGCGCTTTACTCCCTACAAGCATCAAATTACTTCCTTACGAGGATCAAAAAACGGGACGGCGAGTCTCCTCACTGCCGCGCACGAACGCCTCATTACAACAATTCCGCCTTCATCGTGCTCACTTTTGGCTAAAACTGTCAACGTTTTTCATTTCATAAATCTTACTATTGTGCTCTCAGTTTGCTGTCATACGATATTTACAAGGTACGTGCGGGTCCGGATATTTATCACTCACCCGCGATCACGGGCGCAGGCGCGCCTAGCGGAATGACGGGTGTTGCCGGGGCAACGCGGCGTCAAAAGTGACGTCGGGGCTGGTGATGCAGCAGGACGGAGTTCCCTCTGGTCACGTGACCTGTGTTGCCCGCATGCATAAACCAGCATCTGGACTTAAACCGGTTACAAGCGGGATGGATAAACGTGTCTCGCTATAATAGATGCAGAAGGTATACGGCGAAGTCCGTCGCTTTGGACTTTCGAGTGAAAGACGACCGCAAGAGCCTCGAGCGGAAGGATTTCGTGTTGTGGTGCACGCACGCCGGTCACTCACGCAGGTGGACTGCACTCGCCGCCAGTTGGCCAGGCCACAGCAGAACATCCAGACATCTGCACTCGTGAGGGTGGGGGGGTTGGTTGGGGGGCGGAGACCAGGTTGAAGATGCCCGCGTGTGACGAACTTTGTTGCGCTTGTCGCACGGGGAGAGGGAGGGGGAGGATAGATGGGGGTCCCCTTCTGCGTCCCCTGCAGGTTCTCCTCCTTGGGAGTCAGCGTGCCCGGAATGCTATCGTCTCACTCTGCGTCCCCCCCCCCCCAATAAAAGCTCCCCCTTTTCACTGCTTAGCTGTGTCAATGTGTTAGCAGTCCTCTAAGGGTATTTGTGTGCGCACGTTTCAGTTGATGTCCTGCCCCCCCTCCCGCCTCTGTTGCCATGGCGCAGCAGGTAACATCAGGGCTAGCGCAGGAGGCACACGGCCTGAATTCAAATGAATGAAACCTGCCCCCCCCCTTCATAATGTCTGCCTCCTTTCTGTTGTTTTCGTCACATGATCTTGTTTGGTGTTTGCCGATTAAATAAATAAATTCATTTTTCATTTTCTATTACTACTACTATTGAGTACTAAAGAGTTGTCATACTGGTATCGGTGTGAAAAAGTGATATCAAAAATCCTGACATCATTTTTGTGTGTTGAAAGAAAACTAGCAACACGTGGTGTCCATTTTGACTCAATGTTACAAAATGATTCCTTGCCCTATAAAATTGCAGAAAATATATTAATTTGGAAATACACAAAATTGAAATTTTTCCTTTTTTTTTTCCCCCCAGACATTTGTAATATTTTATCTTGTTTTTCTGAATGGTTGTGACAAATCCGTTCATGGTTGTGAGGGAGGCACATGTGGTCAATTTAATTCATTATTATTTATTCCATATTTGATGATTGTAATTTTTTTAGATTTTTATGGGCTATAATTTTGTTGTAATACGGGAACTTTACACTTTTTTTTTTTTTTTACTGGAAGCTCTCCATTTTGACTCCCGTTTTGGTCACCAAATGTGGTTCCTTGGATTCAAGTACCCCGTACAAAAAAAATGTCCCAATCTGAATATTTACATTGTAATGCATTGTTATGATTATAGAGTATTGTAATATCTTCAGAACATGCTGTGCCTCTTGAATATTTTCATCCTGATCATGCAGGTGAAGTAGAAGAAGGCCAGGCTGACCAGTGCGTTCTTCACAGGAAACAAGACGGGCGTGACGGTTCCGAAGGCGGCCAGCAGGCCCACCCGCGTGACCAAGAAGGGAAGTTCCTGGAGGGCCACCCCGGCTGAGGACCGGAAGGGGGACTCCGGGGCGAGGACCGCCCGCAGGCAGGACAGGAAGGCCATGATTAAAACGGGGTACACCCAGGGCGAGCAGAAGACGGCCGGCTGGCCCGCCACCCGGACCATCTCCGCCGTGTCCCACCAGAACAGAAAACAATCCACAAATACCTCTGACCTGGCGTCTCGCCGAGCCAGGAAGCCCAGGTGGCCCGAGAAGGCCCGCGAGGACGAGCGCAGGTAGGCGGCGCCGGATGTTCCGGAGCCCGCCGGGGCGGGGACGTCCGGACGCCAGCGGGGTGCGTCGGGTTTTTTCGGAAGGGGGTTCGCCAGAGAACCGTTGTGGAGTTGGCCGGGCCGCACCCGGTCGGAGACGGAGCTGGCCGTTTCCAGGTGGGTCAGAACCGAGCCCGGCGGCTCAAAGGTCAGGTCCAGGTCGTCGGCTGCAAATGACAACAGCCAATGACATGGTGGTCGGCACTGGAGGAGGTGTGACCAAACACTGACAAAATTGGAGTGGAATACTTTTATATTTAGTAAATGTAAAAACATTTGCTTGTTATAATTACAATATAATATTTAGAAACTCGACATTTTGATAATAAAATAAAACATTTATGCGTTTAATGAGAGAAATGCCATAATTGTCTGAAGTAACCAAATACAATACCGTGCCTTGTACAAAAAATAAAATCAAATTATTTGAAAGATGTATGGCGGCACGTTGGGAAAAACCTGGTTAGACTGTCTGCCTCATAGTTATGAGGACCAGGGTTCAAATCCCAGCCCCACCTGTGTGGAGTTTGCATGTTTCTTCCCGTGCCTGCATGGAATTTCTCCCGTTTCTGCCCACATCCGAAAAACATGCACTGAATGGACCCTCTAAATTGCCCCTAGGTGTGATTGTGAGTACGATTGGTCGTTTGTCTCCATGTGCCCTGCGATTGGCTGGTGACCAGTTCAGTGTGTGCCCGTTGACAGGCGAGATAGGCTCCAGCACTCCCCGCGACCCTTGTGAGGATAAGCGGCTCAGAAAATGGATGGACGAATACTTGAAAGCTGTTTGGCAGCACATTGGATGACTGATGAGAGCGTCTGCCTCGTAGTTCTGAGGACCGGGGCTCAAATCCGGGCCCTGGCTGTAAATTTTCCCCGCGCCTGTGTGGCTTTTCTCCGGGCACTCGGGTTTCTTCACACGTCCCCAAATCATGCGAGGCAGGTTAATTGACGACCAAGCCAATTAGCTACGATCCAATCTTGTTGTAGCTTTCGGTATTTGATTTGGACCCAGTACCCTAAAAACGACCTCCAACGGAAAACTACGTACTTATAGCTAGTGACCCACAGAACGCGCCCCCTTGTTTCCCCGTTTCTAAAAAGCAAACTAAGCACGCAAGTGTCCATTTTGACTGATATTGCGGTGACATTATAGTTATTTTCCTTATAAATGTATTTCAAGACATCGTGTCAACAAATTGGCGCCGTGCAATTCTAAAAACAAACAACGTATTCATGCTGGTCATATGTACGTTACATTGTCCGAGGAGCCTGCAGGGCCGTATCCTCTCCACAAGGTCCACGCAGATGAGCGACACCAACACCGAGGAGACGGGCAACTCGGCAAAGTGGTCCAGTCGCACCCCCGCGTTGACTTGCACCTGAAGAGAGAGAGGGATGAATACAAAAAAAACATGATATATGTATTTATACATAAAAAAAATAAATCGGATCATTAAGCATTTGGGCTTGTTGAAAAATAAGCGTACGGGTATGTAAATGTGTGCCGGGAGTGAAGTTAATGGTCAACCTGTCAGATTGCGGACTGTGTTACCGAATAGCTCACGTGGTCTTGTGATGGCGGCCATTTTCTTGAAAGCCTGACAAAAGTCCTGCTGAGTTGACGTGAAGACAATAACAGTCAAATAAATAATAAAAGTAGTGGCAGCTCGTGGCTACGACTAGACTTTACTGTACATTATATTGGTAAATTGCATTTGACTATGCTTCATTTTGCATCTTATTGACACTTCCACATACATATTCATTTTCATAGTTGTGTTTTTGGCTTACTTTCTTAAATATTCCTATACATTACAGTTTAAACATTTAATTCTCAACCCATTTTTGAAGTATTTAAACATGTACAAACATTTTATGGTGCTTTTTGATATTTTCCATTTTTATTATTATATGATTTATTATTAGAATTCTGATTCTTGATTTACATTCTAAAATCTCTACTTGAAAATTGTTAAACATTAAAATTCAAATTGATAATTTTATCTTCATTTTCTTTGGTTAACATTTTAAAATGTAAAATGTTTTAAATTATTCTGTATTATTGTACTACAATTTATATATCTATATTTACCTAACAACCCTACCATCCTTTTATGGCTTCACATTTTAATGTTTAAACGTTGAAACAAATATTTGGAAAATGAGTCACACTTTAAAAATAGAACTAAAGTACATGTTGTTATCGTTACATTATTTATATTTGTTAGTTTTACCTGGGAGCTGGCTATCACGATAGCAAAGCAAGGTAGCGTGCACAATAGGAGATACGCCAGCACTGTTGGTCGCCTAGGAGAAAGTCAAACATTCATGCTTAAATGCCGTTTGGCTTTTTTTAAAATAAAATATTCGACTGCTTTACTCAGTTGTGCTTCAAATCATAAACATGACATTGCGATGCACTCACTCACCAGCGCGTGGCCTTGAAACCCCGCCCCTTCAGGACGAGAAACCTGAGGGGGACCCACACCAGCAGGCCGCAGGAGGTCACGTAGGCCACCGAGGAGGCCACCGCCAGCCAGTAGGCGGTGCTGTGGTCTCCCCTCACGTCGCTAAGCAGGCGGCCGAAGCGCTCGGCGAGCACAAACGCGGGGACGGCCAACGCGGCGAACTGCAGCAGCTCGTACGCGGCCAGCTTCAGTGTCTTCGCCGAGGTCATGGCGACTACCGAAGACGACGACGGCAACGACGGAGCGAGGCCCGGTGGACTCCGCGCACTTACGCTGACAGTGCGATTTTTTTTTTTTTTTTTTTTTACGGCTCAGGTGACGCTCGCTTTTTACGACAACGCTTGACGACGCTGCACAAAACTCAAAAGGTCTTCAGCAGGCTGCCGTACTATTTGTAATTGAAATAAATGGAAGGATTTGAAAATGAAATGGCAATTTCAATTTTATTTTGGAACTGAATTTATATTTCATTAAAATGCCATTTGAAATAGCATTTTTAATTGGATGTGGTTAATTTTTTTTTAAACTTTAAATAGCAATTAAAAATTGATTTTTAACTGAAATACCAACTGATCTCAAATTTGAAACTGAAAATATATTGGTAATTCAAATAGAATTTGTATTTTAATATTGAAAAGGATTTGTAATCCAAACAATACCTAAAATTGTATTGTCGTTGAAATCATTTGAATAAAGAGTCATTTAAATATTTGTATCAAAAGTAGTAATTTAACATTGAAATTGAAAGATAAAATAGTAATTACAATTAGTTGAAATTGTACTTGAAATAGTATTTCTAACTAAAATACTACATTGTAATTACTGTTTTACAAAACATTTTCTGAATTTAATATTTGCACAGAAATGCAAGCTTCTTAGGATATTTTCATGAACCAGAAGACAGCACATCACACATTGTTTTGTACATTTGGCCTGTTTGTCTTTTTATTGTGAATACCAATTGAGAAGTAAGTATGCTTAAATATAAACATATCGTAACCATGTTTAAAAACAAAAACAAAACAGGTAGCACCTTCCATTGGGCATTTAAGCCAACACTCGCACATGTAGTACCCCTCAAATCAATTTCATACAATTCAAAAAGGCAAAAAATGAAATGAGAGCGATTTAAAAAAAATTGAAGTTCACGACTCCGTCACACTTGGAGTTAAGTCGCGAAAAGCTTCAGGAGCGAATTAAAGTCATGATTAAGTTCCGCTTTGAAATGCGCAAAAGGAGGTTTGTTTGTTTTTGTTTGCTCAGGTTTTCATCCTACAGTACAACGATCACAAACGGCGACATGATGAGATTCTTTCATTTCTATAATTTACAACCGGCGGAAACGGAGCGTCGGCCCGCCTTTCTTGAAATACGTACATCCTCCTTTGCCCCGTTTCGCTCTATTTTAAAATAGCGTGACGATCAAAATCAATACATAAATTAAAATATTCTACAAAGAAGACAAAACATATTGAGAGGAGCTCGTCTCCCCCTCCCTCATTTTGTTCTCTGAGGCTGAGCGCTAACATTATTTACACGAGCCATGTGCATGCTTCGCTTTCGCTCACCTCGCCCCCCCCCCCCCCTAAAATATGAAAAATAAAAGTGGCGTCAGTTTTCAGTACTTGGTAAAACAATACAGAGTGGAGAGAACGTCCGTGCCACTTTTGTATGACACCGTTAGCGCAGTAGTGAGTACGACGGCTTTTGTCGCCGGTTAGTTCGTGTGGATTCGGTCGGGTTGTCGCGTCAACGAAAAAGTGCAACTAAGAGTGACGGTCAAGCGGAAACCCTGCAGAGTTTCCACACGTCGGAAAAGAAAGAGAGAGAAAGAAAGAGAGAGAGAGAGAGAGAGATAGAGAGAGACAGAGAACAACTCCCACCGTGACGGACGGCAAGTTTACATCATTCATCACACTGCAACGACGCAGTGCTCCATTATGTCCTGTTCTATTGCGGGTAAATTGACTCAATTAAGGACAAAATAAATGCATCAGTTTTCTTTGCTGCTTATCCTCACGAGGATTGCGGGAGTGCTGGAGCTTATCCCAGCTGTCAACGGGCAGGAGGCGGGGTACACGCTGAACTGGTTGCCAGCCAATCACAGGGCACATTGAGACAGTTGCACTCACAATCACACCGAGGGGCAATTTTGAGTGTCCAATTAATGTTGCATGTTTTTTTTTTTTTTTTTGGGATGTACATGCAAACTCCACACAGGCGGGGCCGGGATCGAAACCCGGGTCCTCAGAGCTGTGAGGGCAACGCTTTACCAGCTGATCCACTGTGCTGCCACAAAAAAAAAAAGTTAATTTCACATTTCCAAGTTGAGTTCATAGTTTTTTTTTTCTTAACAAGACCAAATAATTAAACCCACCCCAAGTCAAAATGGACAGAACAGTGGGTTTGGAAAAAAAAAAAAAAAAAGCAGCATGGTGGCCTCACAGTTCTGAGGTCCCAGGTTCAATCCTGGACCCGCCTGCGTGGGTTTCCTCCGGGCACTCCAGTTTCCTCCCACATCCCCAAAACATGAAACATTAATTGGACACTCTAAATTGGCCCTAGGTGCGATTGGTTGGTTGTCTCTATGTGCCCTGCGATTGGCTGGCAACCAGTTCAGGATGTACCCTCCTTCCTGCTCGTTGACAGCTGGGATAGGCTCCAGAATTCCCCGTGACACTCGTGAGGATAAGCGGCAAAGAAAATGGATGGATGGGTTTAGAAAGTGTGACTTTTACAGAAGATATAAACTGGTGTATATTATTTAGTAATTATAACTACAGTGTACACATTTCATATTAAAACCTATCCTTGTTAAAAATGTAATCAAGATTAGGAAATGTGAGGTTCGCATTGAACTGATAATTCAAATACTTACAGACGATGTTTCTCTCTTTTTTTCCTTTCTTTCTTTCTTCTACTAACATTTCCGGACAAACCGACCCATGATCATTATTGCTGTTCCTGTGAAAGCATAACAGGAGCCTTACAAATAAAATGAAAAATGGTTTGACATTGCAGCTTCACAATTAATATAAATTATTAGCCAGATATTATAAAGAAAGTGAAGGGCACGCTGGGAGTTGTGCTCAGTTTTGTCACGCTGGGGGGGGAAAAAAAAAAAAAAAAAAAAAAAAAAAAAAAAAAAAAAATCAGGAGGGTTGGCATTTTTAACCTTTGATTTCAGAATCGTCACAAAAAAAAAAAAAAAAAAGAAGTGATCTGGCACTACTTTGCTGACTTTTGGTGTAAATGCGTGTTTGTGGGGGCAGCGGGGGCCCTATAACAAGGCCTTCTCCGAGTAGGGGGCTTGCGGCGGCTCGGCGGAGGGCGGTGCAATCTGGACAGAAGGCGGGCCGTAGTTGGGTGGCGCCTGCGTCGCGGCAGGGCAGCCCGGGTAGGCGTGAACGTCGGCCGGCGGCATGCCGCCCGCTGCGGCGGCGGCGTAGACGGGAGGCTGAGCCATGTACATGTGAACATCACTGGTGGCATGAACATAATGTCAAATTATTGTGAAAATCAATACAGGTGTTATTCTTTACAAAAGACCAACCGTAATTTCCGGCCTATAAGCCGCGACTTTTTTCACGCACTTTCAACCCTGCGGTTTCGGTGGTGATGCGGCTAATTTGTGCATTTTTTATAACGAGTGACATCCGTGGAATATATGTGCCAAGGAAGTGACTTTTACCGGTCCGGCTCTGTTAGCGCTGCGCTAGTGTTAGCGTGGCACCAGCGTTAGTGTGGCGCTAGCATTAACGCGGCAGCGCTAGCGTTAAAATCTCTGTAACGTCTTTGTGTAAATCTCATTTCAGTGTGGGCACTTGCGGCTTTTACACAGTTTCGGCGTCTGTATGTACCAAATGTTATTTCCTTTACAAATTTACTGGGTGAGGCTTATAACCAGGTGTGCTCTGGAGACCGGGAATTAGAGTAATTAGAAATGTACTGTAGGTGTGCATGCATCCATCCATCCATCCATCCATCCATCCATCTCAGAGTAGTAGCATAGACAATTTAGTGAATTAGCCTTAAAGGATGAAAAAGATGTGAAAATGGCTTGTCGCTAGGCAGAATTTCCAAGGCCGAACCGGACTGTATTTCATTCCGTTCCGTGGGGTTATCTGACCTGGGTGCGGGCTGCCCGGGAATGGGCGTCTGGCCTTGAAGCTGCTCCACAGGTACGTTGTAACCCGGCATGCCGCCGCCGCTCATGCCGTACGAGCCGGACGCGGGAGCGGCGGGGTACACCTGCGGTACAGCCAACCTCTGTTAGAAGAACGTTCACGCTTTGAGAGCGGGATTCATGCGTTGCACCTGCTGTTGTGTAGCGGCGGCAGCGGGGGGCTGCTGCATGTAGTACTGCTGACTCTGCAGCTTGGCGTACATGGCGTACACGGGGTCTTCGTTCATGAGCTTGGCATACAGTGACAGAGCTTCCATCACCTTCACATTGAGCTCAGACAGCTCAGAGTGCTTTCTGGTCACGTACACACACAAAAACACGCGTCAACAGGAACGACGCTGACGTGACATTTTGGGACTGCTTGGCGGTAGGACGTACCGGTCTATGTCCTCCAGTTTTTGGTCAATGAGAGGTCCCATTTGATTGCACGCTCCTGACATAGAAAAACACAAGTTACTCCATTTTTTTTTAGATATCAATCATTACAGTGTTAACATAAGCACACCGACAAAATACCGCCATTTCCGGCCACACGCTTTCAACCTTGCAGTTTATGATGCGATGTGGCTAATTTGTGCACAGCCGCAAGGGGGCATTTGAGCGAAAAAGGTAAGAGTGAGACTGGTGGAATATATGTGCCGAGGAAGTGACTTTTACCGGTATGATTTCTCTCTTTTTTTTTTTAAACCGGGCCTGTTAGCACTGCGCCAGCGTGTTGCTGCTGTGTTACTGCCATTATCTCAGTGATTTTTACCGGTATGTTTTTTTTTTTTTAACCCTCCCTGCTAGCGCTTCACTAGGGTTATCACTGCACTAGCGTGTTGCTTCTGTGTAACTACCGTGTCTCAGTGATTTTTACCGGTATGTTTTTTTTTTTTTTAAACTGTCCCTGTAACCGCCACGCTGTCGTTTGGGCTGCGCTAGCATTGACACCACCCTAGCATTACCGCCGCGCTAACGTGTTGCTGCTGTGTTACTGCCACATCTCAGTGATTTAGGTATGTTTACTTTTTAACCGGCCTAGTTAGTGCTTTGCTACCGTGTTCCTACTGTGTAGCTGCCGCGGCTGTTTTATTTTTACCAGCCCTATTTGCGCTGCCCTGTTTTTGCTATGTTTAGCTCAGCTAAGGTATTAAAACTGTGTCCCGTCTTTCTTTGTAAATATCTTGTGTTTCAATTTGGGTTTCAATGCGGGTACTTGCGGCTTTTACACAGGTGTGGCTTATGTATGTACCAAATGGTATTTCCTTTAAAAATGTACTGGGTGAGGCTTATAATCAGGTGCGCTCTGTAGGCCAGAAATTACGTTAGTCCAAAAGTGACTGTCTTGTAGTGGCCATCACAAACCCCTGATTGGAATCCCATGGAGAATTTGTGGGCAGGTCTGCAAAGGCGGGTGCGAGCGAGCCAACTGACAAACCCGAGTCAGTTAAAGCAGTTCTGCAAGGAGGAATGGGCCAGGATTCCAGCAGTGTACTGCCAGAAGCTTGTGGAAAGTTACTCAAAACCTTTGACCCAAGCCATGGAGTTCAAAAGGAAATGCTACTCGATTCTAAGGAAACGTATGCAAAATTTTGGCCTTAAAGAAAATAATACAATATTCTGTCATTATTGTGGCATTTAACAAAATAAAATAAATGTGATGATCCTGACTGGCCCAAAACAGGAGAGGTTCCGTCAGATTTGACATCAGACAGTGGGACAAAATAAATAAATAAAAATGAAATGTGTTTTTGCACAATGTATTTCAACTTCTGGGTTTTACTGTAATTCACCTTCCAGCTGGAGCAACTCAACACTGTCTGACTGGTTGTCTGTGGGGTCTGCGCTCTGAATCATCTGTAGCAGTTGATCCATTTTGTCCTGAAAGAATTTATTTTTTTTTTTTTTAAACGAACCTTCTTTAGTCTCTTAAAGCAGGACGACACTTATCTGAGTAAACAAAGCAGAATTTTTTTTCCTGTTTACCTCATCGATAAAAACAGGCTCCTGTTCCGGCTCGATGGTCTCCACCTGAATGTCCTCGCTGAACTGCACCGTCTTCTTCTCCGTCTTCACTGTGACAACAAAGGTGGGCGGAAAAAAATAAAAGAAAGCTCCTCGCTATTCATATATATAAAGTAACAGTCTCAATACATGGCTTATTTTTCTATTTAAAACTTTTTTGTTGTTGTTCTAATAAGCCTACAATGTCTTTAAAAAGTGTATTAAAAAAAAAAGATTACATGTATTTAAAGTGCCTGGGGTTGGTATTTTGGGGCTTTCTAGAAATAATATTTCTTAACATTTTTTTTCTATAAACGTGGGTGAGTATGGAACACAAGTCCCTCAAAAAAACGTATTACGATAATCAGTGTATCATAATTTCCGGCCTAGAAGCCGCGACTTTTTTCACACGCTTCTAAACATTCGGTTTATGCGGAGATGCGCCTATTTTGTGCATTTTTTTTTCTAACGGCCACAAGGGGGCACTCGAGCGGAAAAGGAAAGAATGAGACCGGTGGAATATATGTGCAGAGGAAGTGACTTTTACTGGCCCTATTAGCGCTGTGCTCGTGTGTTGCTGCTGTGTTACAGCCGTGTCTCAATGATATTTACCAGTGATTTTATTTTAACCGGCCCTGTTAGCGCTAGCATTAGAGATAGCTTTAGCGTGTTGCTACCGTTAAACTCTTTCTGTGTACCGTCTTTGTAAATATCTCGTGTTTCAATGTAGGCACTTGCGGCTTTTACACAGCTACGGCTTATGTACCGTATTTTCCGCACTATAAGGCGCACCTAAGAGCCTTTAATTTTCTTGTAAGCTGACCGTGCGCCTTATCATCAGGTGCGCCCTATATACGGATCAATATTGAGCCGATGCATAATGTAACCCCAACCTCTAGTGTAGCGTCTATTCTATGCGCCTTATAATGCGGTGTGCCTTATATATGAAAAAAAAATAGGCTAGTCATTGAAGGTGTGCTTTATGATGCGATGCGCCTCCTAGTGCTGAAAATACAGTATGTACCAAATGGTATTTCCTTTACAAATGTACTCTGTGAGGCTTATAACCAGGTGCGCTCGGTAGGCCGGTAATTATGGTATTTCTAATTGTAAGTTTGTGTGCCTGTGTGCGTCTACGTACTCATCTCAGGCTCGGCTGTGAGATCAGCGGTGACAAAATTGGAGGGGAACAGGCCCACCCCCTGGTACGTTTCCCCCTTCCACCAGTTGGGGTCGCTGAAACAATGACGATACAAACGCGTTTTCAGTCACATGGCGCACACACTCATGCGTTTGCTTTGTGCGCGCGTTGACCTGTCGTCCAGAATGGTGATGATTTCTCCCGACTTGAAGGTGAGCTCGTTGTCCTCGGCCGCCTCGAAGTCGTAGATGGCGCGCACTTTGCGCCCGTCCGACTTGTGCGCGGGCATCAGCGCGGCGGTGCTCGGGTAGAGGCCGGACAAGGACGTCTGGTTCGGCTGTCTCTGCTCCTTCAGGGACAGCTCGATGGCTGCCGTTAGGGGCAAAGTGGGGAGGGACACTTTTCAGTCTCAACAAAAGAGTTTCCAGATTATGGCAATTCAAATTCAAATGCATGTTATTTCACCACACACACACACACACACTTACACACAAATTGCAAAACACAATTAATAAGAAAATCAGCCAGACTAAACAAATGGGGTTTGTCTTATATGTGCTTAAAAAAAGTTTTCAAATGTGAACAAATAAATGAATGAGCTTACATTTTAAATGCCCCATTAATTACAAGGTGAAACAAATGCCCGTTTATTACTGTATTATTACATTATAGTTTGTCTTAATACATTTACAAATTCTTCATCCTGAAAAAAAATCCAACTATTTACTTTGTGACGCACTCAAAAAATGTGATGTCTAGTTATTAAATACATCATAAAACCAAATTAATTAAAATGAGATTGTATTAAACTGTTAGAAGCTGAACTATCTTCAGATATTTAATTTATTAACAGCTAATTTAGATATTTTATCCCGATATATTTATTTTGTGTTCATTTATTATGCTTTGTAATTTTCTAATTAAATGTTTGGTGACCAATTAAATCTTATTTTTCCTTATTTAAAATAAAATACAAACAAACAAATAAAAGCAAAGAAAATTGGGACAGTGACAATATGCAAACTAAAGAAAAACTGACATACAACTTGCTGAAGAAATCAACATAAAATGTGCCTGCTAGTTGTATTTTGAAGGATTTCTATTCAATTCCCACCACCACGAGTGTTGTTTGCTTTGATATTTTAATAAGATGCGTGATATCACCATCAAGGTGTCTCTTGACTTTACCTTTGGCCAAGTCTTCTTCTTCTTTCTTATTTGAGGTGGTGGCGGGATCCTTCGCCACTAAGGCCGGGCTCGCTTTTGCCTGCTCCGCCGCCTGCGAGTAGAAGACGGTCACGCGCTGTCCTCAGAATCTACAGACTTTCCGAAACGCGGTCCCACCTGGGAGCCCACCGCGGGGAACGAGACGCCCTGCTCCCGAAGATTCTTGATCATGGCCGAGATCAGGCTGAGTTGGGGGTCATTGCGGAAGTCCTCGGCCCACTCCACCATCAGCGCCTTGAGCTTCTCGCACACTTTAAGGTGACCCTAAGAGCAAAAAAATAAAAATCAAACTACGGGCAGAGCAAAACGATCAATTCGACATTTACGAACGGAGATGATTGTGTACCTTATTTAACACATTACTGACTTCACTGGCAAATTCTCTGGAGCACACTTCCAAGTGAAAAATCTTGCCACAGTTTGACACGCACGCACCGAGAAGCTGTGGGCAGACACACACACAAACACGTTAACGCCACACACAACAAGCACAGTTCTAAACACATTTGGACACGTGTGCTTACAGTGAGCGCCTGCATGGCCACATGGGGATCCTTGTGATTCACTCGTCTCATTATGGAGCGAAGGCATTCTTTTGGTCTGCCAGGCAACAAAAGATACGTCAAATATGAATATATAACCCATTTGCAAACGTACAGATTGCACCAAACAATGAACTGACCCCGTGCGCGACTGTCCGATCTTATCGCATATGTCCAAGATGAGGCCCCAGTCCTCTGCTGTGTTCATCTCACTGGTTGCTTTCTCTACAGGGAGGAAACATGCCAACAAGGGAGTCGATGTGAAAGGAAAACTGTCAAAAGGTGATGGTTTTCTTTAAATGAAAAAAGATATTTTTCCAAATCCAAAGAGAGTTTTCCCCTTCCAAGACAGCTCCCTGGAGTCTAACACACTTTTCAAACCTCACAACTTCACGTACTCCTGCTTGGACTCGAACATGCAACGTTGCTCCTAAGGTAGCTGCAACCGTGTGAAAAGTTTGAAGAATTTTAGAGAATCAAAAGCCGTGCGCTGACCAAATAACATGTTACATGCGATATTCATCACTCACTCACGAGCTAGCCCACCATTAGCTAACTAATTTCACTGCTTCAAAATCTAATGGCAACATCAAGTGCTTTTTAGTTAAAGTTTTACTGACAAGTCAAGACAAAAACAAGCTAGCAAACTTGAAAAACTCAAGCCAAGTAAATCGTCAAGTTATCTTCAGTTGGGCACTTACTACACCTTACAAGACTGCCATTTTCTGCCAGCATGGGAAGCGGGGACCCCAGTTTAAGTCATCAACGGTGCCCAAGAGAACTTGGCAAGGAACCACACACCCCAAACATCTCCTGGACCCACAGCTTTGGTGTCTTTGAGCAAGACACAGATAACCCGAACTGCTGTGAGTTTGCAGAGTGGTACTGCACGCTTCGGGCACTAATCCATAAGTTTCCAGTAGGGTCTTTTTTGACAAAATCATACTCAGAACTTTGCTCAACAGAATGGGCTGAATATCCATCCTGAGCTTTGCTTTTTAAGACGATTTGCAATAGCATAGTCCATGACCCTTTAGGCCACTTGATGTTTTCAGCAACTTTCTCGAAGTAGAGGAAGTATTTGTCAACATGTTTCTTATTGAAAAGAGGGTCCATTTTGGCATACCGTGTGATATTGAAAGATGTTGAACTGACTAAATCAAAGGACCTTTCAAGTTTCTTAAATGCAATCTCTTGGTCAAGTTCTATGTCATTACTTTGGAGTTGAAGTTGTTATTCTAATTTGCTTACTTCCAAAACGTCTGAAATTTTCTCTTTTACCAAGGCCAAAACATCAGGAACAAAAATTTCCTCATCAATGTTCAATCAATTCAGAACAATTTTCAAAATTTGGAATTTCCTCATAGCAGGTTTGGCATCAAGTCGGAAATCACTAACAAGTTGTAAGAGATCGGACTTGTGCAAATCACAGACGATTTAGGGGTAGGCGACCTAATAAAGTGCTCAAGATTAAACTCCATTTTGCTGGCTTCACAGTTTAAGTTGCTAATATGCCAAAAAACTAACGAACGTTTTGAAACAGATGTCTCGAATGTCAAATGAATTCGATCCCGGACGAGAGGAAATTTCTCATGTGCGTGTGTTCATGACAAATAAAGATGATAATTCTTTGTATGTTGAGCAGCATCGTTACCATATTATCAATTGTTAATTTACATTGATGGAAGCTGTGATCCAGACCGGCCAACGCTCACTGCTCTTTCGCACAATGCTTTATTTAGAAGGACCAGGGTGTTGTGGTGGGATCTACTGAAACAGTGAATAGGTGAGTTTCATGAGCACTTAGGTGCATCTGTGAACAATGAGACACGAATATCGGCAGGGGTAAACTGAATGTGCATACATCCACGCGTGGGAGCCCACGAAAATACGTGATGGTGTGTTAATTAGTTGTTGACTGAAGAATACCATTCGTAGGCAGCGTCCCATTTTTGGGACATGATGATTTTCACGCAATATATCCGTCAGTATATCAAAATATTTAAGTGTTTTAATCTGAAGCCATAATTAGGTATCAGGAGAGGATAACTCATCGGTCAAAGTTAGCAGGGAGTTATTGCCCAGTCCTTCCTGACCCAACATGGCTGCCTCAAGTACACATGGAGCGTTTTCCAAGAGAAAATAGAGAGAAAGGTCAGTATGCAACCAAGTTTGTCTTCAAAATGCTATTATTAATGCGTGTCGTTCAAATTCAGAACACCTCCCTCACCGTCATTTTCAAAATCAGGTAGGTGACAAAAGATGTACTTGTTTTTTTTTTTTCCCATTTCACACTGGTTGGGTGGGAAAGCACTGAAGACACCCAAATATTTTCATCCAAGCAATTGTATACTGGATGATTCACAGGATTTTGAAAGTAGTGTACTCCCTGAGAACGCCGGATATCGTCAGATGGCCCTGGTTAGTACTTGGATGCGAGACCGCCTGTGAATACCAGGTGCTGTAAGCTTCTTTCCCCCCGGCTAAATGCAGAGGGGTTGCGTCAGGAAGGGCATCCGGCGTAAAACTGTGCCAAACAAATATGCGTTCATCTAAGATGGCATGCTGTGGCGACCCCTCACAGGACAAGCTGAAAGCAGACATCTCTAGTATGTACCACTTCACAGAACTGATAACATACCCGTCCCTGTTTTTGGGATGCTGCCCGCGAGAGGGTACATCTTTTTTGCCTTTTGTTTTATGCGTTAAACGAAAAAGAAGTGTCATTTCCTTGATTGTGGCCTGTTAGGAGACTATTATCTCAATAAGGCAAAAAAAAAAAAAAAAAATGACCACCCTGCCCATGAATGGATTAAATTACTCCCACCTCCCAGAAAAAAACAATCACAAAATAGCATCAAAACTCCACATTACAGTCGTACTCGCCAGGTAACTAGCAAATAATCTTCATTAGCACCAGCTAGCTGCCTATCAATCAGGTACTGTGCACCTGCACTGGCTACAAACACCCGGATGTTCCACTTGTCGACAACAACAGACAAACTTGAAAAGCAGACTTCCAAGTGCTTTTTTTTTTCCGTCAGGTTATCGATGAGCTACGGACCTCGGTCATAATGTGTGCTTCGTGGATTCTTTCTATTGTTAAAGAACGTTTCCAGTTCGTCATCACGTCGGTGAATTGATGTGTCAGGCTTGCTAGGCTAGCAGGGCTAACAGCCCAACAACACTCACGGCGTGAATGCGCCACGTTAAACCGACGGGGCATAAACATATCTCTCAACATGGAAGTCGCGACTGTGCTTTTAGACTCCTCAAAGAAATAAAAATAAATCCATCGGTCAGTCGCGACACTCGCCAAACAATGTTAGCATGTAGCATCCCGTCTGTCGGGCTCCACTCACCAACATCTTGATCAAATGGGTTGGTCGCGAAGAGAGGCATCGCTGGAGTAACAAACGTCGCCTTCCCTCGGCTGTTTTCCTAGTTTCCCCTGCTCCTTATTTGCTCGGATATAAATGCATAGTAGCGAGCGACCACTCGGTTGGATGTCAAAACAAAACAAAAAAAAATTAAAAAAAAATAATAGCGTCGCCCGGCCGATTTTTCTACACAGTCACTCCTTGCTGGACAGCAACACGCAAGGCACGCCGGGAAAGTGAGTTTTAAATCAAGCCTGGAGAAGAATCACAACGACACTCGAAATGAGTGCGAATATTTCACTAAACTCGCGTGTCTAATCTTTTAAAATAATATTAGTCCACTGGAGACGACGTAAGCATGTATCTTGCAGCCAGGCCTTGTCATAAAAAAAAAATAATAATAATTAAAGATGATGTCATCATCACATGATGTTGGCAATCACGTGTCGTCGCATCGGGGAACACAATGTCAAAAATAATTTTCGTCATGGTGTTTGAAATTAAAACATTCATTCAAACAATATTAAAAAAAATATACTGTGCAGGAAATTGCTGCAGTTTCTGACTTATTATATTTGTTTACCGATACATAAAAAGGTGTGAAACATTTTTCAAAGTAAATTTGGAATATCATGTTATTTAATGGATTTCTTTATCAAATGTATTTAATTTTTTTATATTCGGATTTTTTCCTTAATTCATTAGTAAACAATACTTCTGGGTATTTTTATTTTATTGTTTATATTTTTTAGTCTTCCAGGTCACCCACCGCAAAGGTTGCGTCGAGGCAACTGGTTTGTTGAGTTTGTCATTTTTATTTCTTTTCCAAAAATATTCATAAATCACCTCACTTTTAGGCTAACAATGTTTTTTTTTGTTTTATTTAAGATTCTCGAAGATGATTTAAAACTGTTGTTGAACTGTAATAACTAAATTGTTATGGTTCTGGTCTCATGATTATTGTCTCTCTTCTTAGGCAATGGAATATTCCACCTTCTTACTCTGGATGTGCAGACTTGACAACAGCAAGTGTGCAACGCACTTGACAGCAGCAGTAGCGCTGCTGGCAGTACATTATATGATACTGTATATACAATATTTCATAGAGTACTAAAGCAGAATGGTAAACTATCAAATCTTGATGAATGTTCTTATCAGAGCGGCACCGTGGGTGGATCAGCTGGTAAAGTGTTGGCCTCACACTTACCAGAGGATCCGGGTTCGATCCCGGCCCCGCCTGTGTGGAGTTTGCATGTTCTCCCCGTGCCTGTGTGGGTTTTCGTCCGGGCACGCCGGTTTCCTCCCACGTCCCAAAAACATGCAACATTAATTGGACACATTAAATTGCCCCTAGGTGTGATTGGGAGTGCGACTGTTTGTCTCCATGGGCTCTACGATTGGCTGGCGACCAGTTCAGGGTGTACCCCGCCTCTTGCCCGCTGACCCCTGGGATAGGCTCCGGCACTCCCGCGACCCTCGTGAGGGTAAGCGGCAAAGAAAATGGATGGATGAATGTTCTTATCAGTTCTGATAAAAGCACAGAGACGATTCACTTGTTCGCGAATCCTCAAGGATGAGTTGAAGGACCGCCAATTCGATTTTTCTGACGAGTGTAAATTCGGCGCGGCGTGTGCCATAAATCTACGCCGAGGCGGCTCACATCATGTTTTTTATAATTTCCTGTACTGGGGCACAGATTTTATTTAAAGGGTCCAGCATTCCCACGACCCTTCTGAGGATAAGCGGCTTGAAAGATGGATTGATTCGAAATCGTTAAAATATACATTTTTTTTTTTAGACTGCATAAAATTATCCGCTTTGATTAGGTTTTGTTTGCATTTTCGTTCCCAAAACGTTTGTTTTTATTTGTTCATTAGCAGTAAAAAAAAATTGTAATCACATTTTCACAACTGTGATCATTTGTTGATTGAAGACAGCCTTACACCGTTACAAAAACATTTTATTGTAATGAATGTTGTGAATTATTATTGTTATTATTTCAAAGGCACCGATTAAACTATTCCCTGAACAGTACACAAGTTGGCAAGTATCAATATATCGTGTAAAGTGATTATGTTTTTAAGTACCCAGCATCTTTGACGTGCTATATTGAATATTTGGTAAAGTAACCATCTTGTAAAAAAATATATATACCTGTATAACATTGCATAGTGCGTATTTGTGCCTTTTTTACATTAATTTCACACTGGCACTTTTAGTGGGACACACACACACACACACACACACACACACACACACACCTTCCAATAAAACAGCAGCACAGCTCGCATTGAGAGTTCTCTTTAAATGTCTGTTTCCTGTTATTTGCTGTATAATATTGGATTAAAGAAAGATTAATAACTTTGGAAATAGCATGAACAGACAAGGAGGCTGCACTGGTGAATGAATTCGACGATCGGCATCCCTCGAGTCCTTCATTCATCGATGCGCACAAAGGCGGCCTGTGTGTCTGCACGTTTTGTCTCTTGCGCCACAAAAAAGTGCATTTAAGTTTCTCCGAGCGAAGCGCCACTTCGGCAACAAAGTCCTCTTTTCTTCGTCCTCGTCATTGATTGTTCCCGACGCAGTCTTCGGCGACGCTACGACGGTACTGCGGAAAACGGGAAAAACAAGACACGGCCGCGTATTTACAGAGTTATTACCATGAATTGTAATGTAGTTAACAATGTGTATTATTAGTATGCAGCAGATCGTAATCCATCCACCTAGGCTTCCTCCCAGATTCCAAAACTAAGCATATTATGCAGTCATATAACAGAAAATATATGTGTCTTCATTGAAACAAAACATATTAGCATATATTGTGTTGGAGTAATCCAAAACTAAAGTAATTTACAGCCTATAAACCGCAACTTTTTTTATACACCCTTTCAACCCTGCGGTTTATGCAGTGATGCGGCTAATTTGTGCATTTTTTTCCAACGGCCGCCAGGGGGCACTCAAGCGGAAAAGGTAAAAGTGAGAACGGTGGAATATATGTGCCGAGGAAGTGAGTTTTACCCGTATGTTTTGTTTTTTTTTAACCGGCACTGTTAGCGCTGCGCTAGCATGTTGCTGCTGTGTTACTGCAGTGTCTCAGTGATTTATACCGGTATGTTTTTTTTTTAACAGTCCCTGTTAGCGCCGCGCTAGCATGTTGCTGCTGTGTTACGGCCGTGTCTCAATGATTTAGGTATGTTTTTTTTTTAACCGGCCCTGTTAGTGCCGTGCTATCGTGTTCCTACTGTGTAGCTACCACGGCTGTTGTTTTTTTTAAACAGTATTTTATTTTATTTATTTTTTAAATCATCCCTGTTCATGCTACCATCTTGTTGCTATGCTAAGCTAAGGTATTAAAACTTTGAAAACTCTTTCTTTGTAAATGTCTCAGGTTTCAATGTGGGCAGTTGCGGCTTTTACACACGTGTGGCTTATGTATGTACCAAATGGTATTTCCTTTTACAAATGTACTGCGTGAGGCTTACAATCAGGTGCGCTCTGTAGGCCGGAAATGACGGTAGTCCAAAAGTGACTGTCTTGTGCACTCGAGTGGAAAAGGCAAGAGTGAGACCGGCGCAATATATGAGGAAGTGACTTTTACCGGTCCGGCTCTGTTAGCGCTGCGCTAGCGTGTTACTGCCTTGTCTCAGTGATTTTTACCAGTATGTTTTTTTTTTTTTTTCAAACCGGCCCTGTTAGCGGCGCTAGTGTTAGCATTGGCGTGGGTCTTGCTTTAGCACGCCGGCACAAGCATTAAACTCTCTGTGTACTGTCTTTCTTTGTAAATATCTCGTGTTTCAATGTGGGCACTTGCGGCTTTTATACCGCTGCGGCGTATGTGTGTACCAAATGGTATTTCCTTGACAAATGTACTGGATGAGGCTTTTTGTGAGGTGTGCTCTGTAGGCCGAGAATTACGGTACTTGAAAAAAATCCTTCCTTTAATATTACGGTACATGGATTACCCTATTGAGCACATTTTTTTAACAGGTAAGTAATACTCTCAACCCCGCTAACTGTGTACAGCAGATACTGACCAACGGCAGTCCGCTCGCAAATGAAGCCCAAGCGCTCGGTGCAGTAGAAATCGTTCCAGTTGCCGTTTTGGATGAGACCGGCGCAGTCCTCGCCGTGCTCGTGGCCACGAGTCCAGTTGTCGGGCTGGCCCGGATTCCATTTCCTTCAAGAGCCGCCGCGCGGGCGATATCGATTGCATGGTTTATGTATTTGTTTTCAGATTGAGGGGAAAGATCAATCGGAGACTCACTTGAACACCGGTATGCTGCCATCCACCCACTTCCACACATTTTCTTCGTCTTTATCAGTGAGGCCCAGCCAGAAGAACCCTTTTCCTGAGACCGTGTCCTTCACAAACATCTGACAAAACCAAAACATTGATCTCTTTTTTTTTTTTATTTTCATTTTTTTTAAGTAGAATGTTTTTCAATTCACCTGTTCCTCATTGTTGTTGATAATGATCAAGTGAGCCGCCATCTTGGAACAAAACGTACTGGCCTCCTCATAGTTGGCCTTTTGAGTGGCGGCGGAGAAATAATAGCAGCTGCCTCCAAACCTCCTGAACTCTGCCGGACAACCTGGAAACGAATCCTCAAGGTTAATAAAGGACTTGGAGATTAATCCGTGGTGGGAAGTCATTGACGCCAAAGTAAAACCCACCAGGCGCTGAAGTCGGGGCAGGCGATGGCATCGGGGCCTGCTTTGTCACAGCGCTTTCCGGTTCGTCAGCTGGTTTGGGGGCCGCAGTGGGGTTTACCGGCTTTAAAACAGTCGGCGCAGGCAACCCGGGTAACCCCGGAGGACCGGGAGGGCCAATGGGTCCGACGGGCCCAAGTCGCCCCTCTGAGCCGACAGGTCCCGCATCTCCCCTGAGACCATGCGGTCCTGGCGGTCCCGGCACACCCGGTAGTCCGTCTCTGCCCGGAAGGCCTTGAGCTCCAGGGTCTCCCTTGTCTCCAGGGATCCCCGGTCGACCACCGGCCCCTCTTGATCCTTTAGACCCAGGAAGACCTCGGGAGCCAGGCGCACCCTTTGAACCACTCAACCCCTGTAGGCCAGTAGCACCTTTCTCCCCTATATGTCCCATCATGCCTGGAATCCCCTTGTCTCCTTTATCGCCCTTCTGGCCTGGTTGGCCGACAGGGCCCTGGGGCCCTTTGTCCCCCTTGGGCCCCCTTGGACCAGGTGGACCTGAAGACAATTATTAGGAATTAGGAGGCCTAAATTCAATTGTGTTGCTTTTGCTGAAGCTACACAAATATCTCTACGTTAAATATATTTCCCCCCGATAATTGCATTCCCAGTCATCTCATCATCATCATGCCACAGGGACATTTTTTTTCCTGCACAAAACACAGGTCACAGATGTATTTTTCTCTCTTCAAAATATAGTTTTCTGATTGGGGGTCAGGTTTCAGGGTTAGGGTTCTGGGTAAACGTTAAGGGTAAGGAGCAAACTAAATGTTTAGGTAAGAGGTTAGCTCTTTCGTGGATTTCGTGTTTAAGTTTGGAGGTGAGGTAGGGATTAAGGTTAAGGAAATGGTGCAGAGTAACATTTTTAGGTTGGGGGTGGTGTAGGGTTTAGCTTTGGGGATGAAGGGTTAGGGTAAGGTTTCAGGGTTTACCATTTTAGGAGACTAGGGTTTTAGGATAGTAGGTTGGGATCTGATGGTTTGTGGTTAGGGTAGGAGTTAAGGATAAGTGCTTGAGGATTAGGGTCAAAGTCTAATGGTAGGTTTTAGGATAAGGGTAATGGTTTATGTATTGTTTTAGGATCAGGAATTTAGCGTTCATGTAAGTAGTTTTGGATTTGTATTGGGACACCATCTTACCCCGGAGGATTGTGAAGTTGGTGATGAGCTGTGAGTGTTTGCTGTCCACCAGCTTCATCTCCTCCATCACCACAGACAGGTTGTTGACTTCTTTGTCCAGGCGGGCCACCAACTCGTCCTGCTGGGCGCGCAGGTCTCGGTTCTCGGCCTTCGCTTCGTCCACGCTGTTGTTCAAGCCCAGAAGCACGTCGGAGTGGCGCATCACTGTCTCGGCGCATGACCTCATGCTATTGAGGTCCAAGCTGATGGTCCCGAGAAGCTGCGTGGTAAAACTCACGTTGCCCGTCACACGGTCGATGTTGCTCTCGTGCTTGTCCAGGCGTGCTTCCATCTCGTCAAACTTAGATGAGGTGACGTTATCGTGGTCCCTTTGGTGGTCCATGAGTTCCCTCAGGTTCTGATCATGACCCTCAGCGAGGACGGAGGTGTTCTGGATCTGACTTGCCAGCGTGTTGAGCTGAGCCCCCAAATCGTCCAGGGCTTCGCCGTTGAACCGCGCAGAGGCTGAGTTGTTTGCTGCCAAAACCTGAAGGTTCTGGACTTTTTCCTTCAGCCAGTCTGTGTCAACCCGAGTCTGTCTGGCTGTCTGCTGCAGGTTCTGATAGTCATTCTTGAGTTTTTGCACCACCTGGCCGGCATCTTCCACCGTCTTCTGCAGCGAGCTTAAGACGTTGCGCTGCTGGGCCTGCGTGATGTTCAGCGCACTGATGCTGACCTGAGACTGACCCTGCTCTTTGACCTGACCTTGGATCTCAGACTGGAGTCTGGCCGTGTCCGTCTGGAGGTCGCCTATCATGCCGCCGTAGGACGTTAAGGTCTGGTTGACCCCGCGAAGCGAGGCGCCGTTGCCCTTCAGCAAACTCTGCAGGGAGACTTGGCCGTCCTGCGTGTCGTCGCCGGTCAACTGAAGTTCACTCAGCACGTCTCGGTTTCGTGTCGACCTGACGGCGATGTCGTTCAGCTGGCTCTGCAGGGCCTCGAGATCCGATTTAAATGTCTTGATGTCACTGGTGGTGTTTACCGATTTCCCGCCCGTTTGATAGTCTGAAGAGGAAACGTCAAAAAGTGAAAATACATTGGAACTTCTTGATGTTGAACAGTTTGGAATTTCGACTAAAGTATCGTAACATTATGTAGAACTTAATCCTGTCTCAAAAGACACGAGGTTAGTCGGCATCAAAGGTTTGACTTTGCTTTATGTTAGCAGTCTTAACGACAAGGATTGTACCACGAGTGCCGTGGGCGCTTGTACCTAGGCAGAATTCATACTTTGAGTTCTTAAGGGTGAATATTAGATATGCTAACTTTACTAAGCGTGTGGCGTCAAAACTCACCAAGTTTCTTTAAGTCGGTCTCCACGGCATTGATTTTGCCACCGTAATTCTGCATTCCCTCGGCGACGCTGTCCATTCTCTGGACCACTGCCGTAAACGACAAGAAGAACTCGTTGTGGATCGACTGAATGCGATCACAGATGGATTCAAACGCAGATGACAATCCAAGAGTATATGTTACAACTCTTGATATTTTCTGAAGTGCAAAGAATTCACTCATAAGATGTTCAACACTAGAGGGCATCACAGTACACAGTTTATGTACACAACCTTGTATGTGTATAACTCATTCGAACAATTCAAATCTAAAATATGCGCGAAACAGTACTTCAGGAGATCCACAAAGTACTCATAGATAAGTCTCCTGATTATATGTAGTATCATGCATAGAGCTCGTTTCCAACATGCAGTAAGCCCCCATACTTCCAGACTGTTTATGAACATCTGTAAGTTCATTTGGGATCAACAGTTAACGACTTGAGCGTGAACAATAGCATCTATGCTAACTATGGACTGATGAACAACCGCTTACGGTACTACCTACTACCTACCTAGGTAAAAGGGAGGCATCTACCGTGTACAAACAAGTGAGCTTACACGACTCGCAAAAGGTTTCAGGTGACATTTCAGGATGAACCCAAAATGCGCGATGAACTTTGTTGTTGAACTTTGTTTGACCTTCGCGGAAACTTTTGGAAGCGTTCTAAAGTTGAGTGGTTAAATCAAGTCCGCCTGTAAAGGTTGTATTGCATTTCAGATTCATCCCGAAACTTCATTCCAAAGCCCAATGACCCGGAACGTTTTGTGAGTAGTGTCCGGTGTCCGCTTGGAGAAATACTTCACGGAGACAAGCGAAAAGACAGCACAGAAGCCCATAAACATTCTTGCTAACCGTTCCTGACAGACACGAGTCCAAGTGTGGTCCAGAAGACAACAAATTACCACCCAGCCATAAACTCTGGTCAGGCCTCGTTAAGCCAGCGAAGTCGCGGCAGGCTCATCTGGTCGACATTACCGAGCCAAAGTATAGCGAAAACTTACACTTACACAGAATCATTACACGTTCACATTTATTTTGCTACTCTACAATCTGTTGAGATTGGCTGGCGACCAGGCCATTGTGCATCCCTTTTAGCTGTCAAATTTGGGGTATTTATCCTGTTGGAATGACCCGAATGACCATGAGCTGCGATGAAGACCAAGCTTTCTGACGTAAGCTAGCACGTTTTTCTTCAGAATGCTTTGAGAGTCTTGCGATTTCATTGTGGTATGCGCAGATTCAAGACAAACTGCCAGATGTGGCAGAGCAACCCCAGAACATAACCGAGCCACCTCCGTGTTTCACAGTAGTGTCAGTGTTCTCTTCTATTCTGGAGCTATCTTGTTACTGCTCCTTTGCGTTCTGTGGTCCATGTTTAGCATGGTACACGCCGTGTCACCAAACAGCATAAGTGACTACTTATCACACCTGTGACACCAATTAGCTAAAACACCCTAGCTGTAGGAAAGCGTTGGCCTCACAGTTCTGAGGACGCGGGTTCAATCCCAGCCCTCCCTGTGTGGAGTTTGCATGTTCTCCCCGTGCCTGCGTGGGTTTTCTCCTTAATTGGACACTCTAAATTGCCCCTAGGTGTGATTGTGAGTGCGACAGCTGTCTGTCTCCGTGTGCCCTGCGATTGGCTGGCAACCAGTTCAGGGCGTACCGTGCCTCCTTCCTCTTGACAGCTGGGATAGATTCCAGCATTCCCCGCGACCCTTTTGAGGATAAGCGGCAAAGAAAATGGATGGACTGATGTACCTTAGCTGTACATTTAACTATATCTTTTCTAGTGGTAACATCATTTTGAAGTTGATGACAATGTCAACCTTTAAAAATGAGTTTCAATGGAATTGAAGCAATTTAGGTGTTATTTACTTTATGTATAACGCAATGGTGGCCGTTCCTGTGCTCGGGATCTTATGATTTGGGGGTTAAAGTAAGACAGGTTGATGTATTTTTCTTGTCAACGTTTAAAAATGAAATCACGTGACAGTTGCAGTACACAAGACGTCATCGTCACCAACCTTTGTACCCAAGGACAGCCACAGCGATGGTGAGCAGGGCGCAGAGGACGTAGAGCAGCGCGATGGCGGCACGCAGGGCCCAGTCGTTTTTGCACTTGGTGCACTCGGAGCCTTCCTGGATTCCTGCAAGACGCGGACGGCTGAATTAAAATAGGGATGAAGCCGTGGAAGCGTTTGAAGTGCAGTATCGTGCTGTGGCAATTTTCAGAGCAGCTACTGTGTACTTAAAAAAACATATTTACAATGAAAGGTTAAAACTGCGGCGCGTCTGTTAGACAGGTGGAAGACAAAAAAAAAAAAAAAACCCACGAATGAATTTGATATAAACAGAAAATGTATTTAAGGGCTTCTCTCGAAATGAGTTGAACAAATACGCCGGCACTTGGAACAAGCTAAACGCTTTAAAATTGATGTGACGTGAGGAACGTACTCGGGGAAAATGACCAACACCAGATGCGGCGAACCAAAAAAAATGATTTATGCCAGCAAGCTGCGTTGAGGTCCAACGAAAGAGATAAATTATCGCACAGTTAATGAATTTATGGTTTTGAGAGTGCGCGGAGGATCCATTGACACAACCGAAGACAGTAAAAGGAAATTATGAGAGAGGCCTTTGGCTACCACTTTTTAGGAACGCTATCCTCATTAATTGCCGAAAGAAATATAAGCGAAGATTTCAGAATTACGTCAGAGATTGCAATGCAATGACAAATAGTCGTCTCTCTGAAGAATCCCAGGAAATAGCCAAAATGACGTTAAAATAATCAATTCCAACCAAAATGGCCAAATTACCAGACTGCTTTGTGGGTCTGCTTGTGTCTACCAAAAGGTGGCGTTTCGATGAGTTTGCCGTGGAAAAGCAGGTCCGCCAAACACTTTCGGGACCGACAAGTCGTTAAGGTCTTGACTCTCAATACGTAATGTCCACATCATCGGTCCAACACACTCGAATGATCTCATAAGACAAGTTGGGACTGAAACTGCATTCTTCCGAGTCCAATGGAGTGGGCTCAGACCACCAGGTTGGTGGAGTGGGTCCGTGCATTCTGGCCCGCTTACATCTGTCCAAACATCAGATCTGGGGGCGGGGGGGGGGTGTCAGCTGCAGACGTCGACCGCGGTCACGCCGGGCTGTCGTCTTGTTTACACAGAGCCTCCTCGAGGGGGCGCCACAACCCCCTCCCCTACCCATTTGTTCTCTTCGCTTAAGCACAACATCATCCCACCATGTAAACAAGAAGAGCGGCTGCAGCCTTGGGAGAGGGGTGGGGGGTGGGTGGGTGTTTGGGGGGGGGTTCTGGCTGTTTGTACCAGACTCTGCCATTCGTAAACAAACAAAAACAGGAAAATATGTGAAGATCTGGAAGCGTCGATGAGTCACATGCAAGACATTTGGTCAAGACATGACCTCGTGGACCGAATATGTTTTCATCATCAAATGAATGCAGTGACAAAATCTTATAATTTAAAACAATTAAGCAATTAATAACCCGGGATGCGGCCAATTTGACGCTTGAATGGCTGCGTTAGTGGGGGGGTTTTTTTTTTTGGTTCTAGTTGGGATTCTTTTTCTATTTTTATGATAAAACAAATTTTATGTTGCCAAGGGATAATCTGCCTCATAGGAATAATTTTAAAAACTTCCAGGTACTACAACAAAAAAGGAAGTTTTTCAAAATGGTCACCTCAACCCAAAATGGCAGACTTCCTGTGACTTTTCAGGGATGGGTTTTTGGGACGTTTATGTGGGTCTGCTCATGATTGAAACACCTTCCAGAATTTTTAAAACATTGATGGTTAGGGTTATTGAGACTGCCCTAAGAATATTAACATATAAAATATGGAGGACTTCGTAAAAACTGAAAAAAGTTCCTTATAGCTGATCTACGTATCCATCCATCCATCCATTTTCTCAGCCACTTATCCTCACGAGGGTCACGGGAGTGCTGGAGGCTATCCCAGCAGTAAACAAACAGGAGGTGGGGTACACCCTGAACTGGTTGCCAGCCAATCGCAGCGCACATTGAGACAAACAGCCGCACTCACAATCACACCTACAGGCAATTCATGTTGCACGTTTTTGGAACATGGGAGAGCAGGGGTGTCAAATTCATTTTTGTCCCAGGCCAAAGTGTAGTTATGATTTCCCCCAGAGGGCCATTATGCTGAATCGCCTCATCATATTTACAGATGAAATTTATGACAACATTATCATTTATGACAATTTGAAATGTTGGGACATATTTTCAGATTTCAGATTTTGACACCGAAGATTTCCCTTCGCGGTCCATGTAAAATCATATGGCCCCCGGGTCTTGAGTTTGACACCTATGCTTTAGAATGTCCAATTAATGTTGCATGTTTTTTGGGATGTGGGAGGAAACTGGAGTGCCCGGAGAAAACCCCACGCAGGCATGGGGGAAAACATGCAAACTCCACACAGGCGGGTCCGGGATTGAACCCGGGACCTCAGAACTGCGAGGCCGACGCTTTAACAGCTGAGCCACCGTGCCGCCCCTGATCTAGGTATATTAAAAAAAAAAAAAAATTCCATATACAGAACCTTGCTGCTCAACACACTCAGGTCACTGTGTGGAAATTTCCACGGCAACACAAAGAAAGCTTGTAGAGCGCAGTGGAGTGGTTTTGTGTGAAGCCCCTTTGTGTCCCGATTCCATGTCATATCCAGTACCGGAGCACGGCAATTCTTCCAGAAACACCTTTTTTTTTTTTTTCAAACTTTAGTTGTCATACTTGGTGTCTTAAAGGGAACAATGACTTTTGTTTGTACTAGAGCTCCCCCTACAGTTGGCCAAAGTTACACAAGTATAGTGCACTTGTTCATTTTGTCGTAACGTCACCGAAGTAAAGCTAAAGAGCCTCTTTGCATTAGCCGTGGCCCGGTGAAACGCTAACAAGTAAACCGAGTCCAAGTCTGGGACACATTAGCGTGACGTCGCCGCGGCGGAATCGCTGAGCTAGCTTAGCATTCCTGCACTCAGGAGGACCAGCAAATAGGTCGTCTCGCACATCTGGAGCTTGTTTACACGGCGGCCAGCTCCACATTGGATACATGCGTGCGGGGTTCATCAAGGGACTACCGTATTTACCCCGAGAGCCGTTTGGGGGGGCGGGGGGTGCTTATTTATTCAACCGTAAATGGGCTGGGCCTTTTGTTACGGAAAGCGTAACGGGAACATAAACATGGACGGCAACAACTGGAACACGAACGGCCACATGACGTGACAAAACTGTTTACGCGCGTGGGTAGATGCTGCTGTTTTGGTTAGCAACAACATTCAAACGGGCTCACCGCCGAATTTCGTGCAAACATCTATGCCTGGAGATATTAATATATATATTTTTACTTTACAAAAAAATGCAGAATGTGGCTACTTTAGAAGGACGCGCCAATCACCCCCGTCCGGATTGCTGGCGTGGCCTCCGTGTTGCGTCTGACTTCTTCATCCGTTTTTTTTTTTTTTTTGAAAGTAGCCGCATCAGACTAGCTCCAAGATGAATAGTCTGTCCGTCCGTCCATCCATCCATCCATCCATCCATCCATCATCTACCACTTTTCCTGATTGGGTCGCGGAGGACGTAGCTTCAGCAGGGATAGCCAGACTTCCCTTTCCCCAGCCACTTCTTCCAGCTCTTCCGGAGGGATCCCGAGGTGTTCCCAAGCCTGCCGAGAAAGGCACAGTCTCTCCAGCGTGTCCTGGGTCGTCCTCGGGGTCCCTTTCCGGTGGGATGCGCCCTGAAAATCCGGATCAGGTGCCCCAGCCGCCTCATCTGGCTCCTCTCAATGCGGAGGAGCAGCGGCTCGACACTGAGCCCCTCCCTGATCACCGAGCATCTCACCCTAAAGATGAATAGTCTTGTTGGACCATTTCGGATCTGTCCGCTTCTGATCTAAACCCAGCACGAATGTCTCACGGTCCCTCCCGCATTTGGATTGATGAGCACCCGTGGAGTGGTCCTCATGAGGTTCATTTTAAATGGAACCACCTCGTTCCATCGCGGCCTGGCATGCAGACGTTGGAGAAGAACGATAATACACGATAATTTTCTCGAATAATGACTGTTAAAAATGAACTGAGTTGACTCAATTTGTCTCTAACTCTAACCTACACCTAAGTGCCAAGAATCAATGAACTCTGTGCTTGACTAAATACTTTATTTCCTGAAAAAGTGGCCATATCTTTAAAACACGTATCATTTTTGTGTCTTGGATGTCGTATCCGTAATTGGGAGCTTCCACCGTCTGCAGTTGAGTAAACATTACACCTTCTCCAGTTGAGCGTCAGCAAGCTATCGGCGACCAAATTTATTTTCTCATTCGGGTTACAAATATTATATCACAGCCAAGCTTGGATATTCCCCCTCCAAACCACGGCGTGCACTTTTGTTTCGATGTGGTCCCGCGTTCCGGGTGGTCCGCCGTGCAAAAGTGCTAAATCAGCGCCGGCCCGCGCGTCGACCCTCGCGTCAACAAACGCGCGCCCCGTTACGAGCGTCCAAGCACGACCGGGAAGGGGGGAAAAGTGCACGGCGCGGTCGGCCGTCCCGCCGAGTCCGGCTGAAGTGGAGGCGGAAGGTGCTGACCACAACAATGATGGCGTCCAAGGAGCCAGTTTCTGGGTCACCAAAAACACTGAGCACAATCCACTTTTCTAGACAAGTGGCTAGCTTGAACGATTAAAAAAACCAAAAACCCAAAAGGACATTTAGTCATGAGGGCTTTCGTTGTTTTCGGATGTGCTTCCCATAACTGAAGATAAATGGGAATATTGGAATGTTTTCCCTCGGGAGCAGATGTCAACATACGCGCCTCTCTTGGCGCTCTCATCCCCAAAAACACTTGCCTGTAAGTACAGACGCAGAAGTCATAAACAGGAGATGCGATTGGGTCCCGGTCCAACATAATCACAGGCCCGAGGGACGAAGTAAGTCCGCGCAACGCTTACCGGATCCGACGTAATCGCGTCGTCAGCTGAAGTAACCGAGTCGGCGCTCTCGCCACCAAAACCTGCCGACCCAACTATTCGAAAGGGCCGATTTACTCAAAACCCCCTAAATTTCTTGAATTAGTCAGGATAATATGGATTTAAGTGGTTTTGATGCTGATATACTCCTGAAAAGGGTGAAAAAGCAGACGTGGAAAAAGCTGAAAAGGAATTGAGCAAAAAAAAAAAACAAAAAAAAAACACAGATAGGTGAATCCGCTGGCGCAAAACCGCCACTGTGCAGCCAAATGAAGGAGCGCCAATCCTCATTGTTTGCCCGTACGATAGAATCGTACAGCCTCCTTGTGGCCGAGGTGGGAACATGTCACTGGAACGGATTAATGGCATTTCCATTCATTTGAATGATCAGAAATGTTTTAGCTTAAAAGAGTGCTCACGGAACGGACGGAACTCGCCTCCAGCAGCCACTCCTCTTGTGATTTTGCATCCCGTTACATTTCTGAAAACTGACGTTGACTTTTGATCATGTTCTCCAGAGCCCGAAAACTTTTTAGCGTGACGTCACTCCGAACACGTCTCAAAACCGAGACGCTGAATCGAGTTAGACGCCGCCAATCCTAATGTTTTTCTTTTGCTCGAGGCCAGAAACCGCCCCCCCCCCCCCCCAAAAAAAAAATCTCAACAGGACATTATTAAATGAAAACTGACACCCTGCCAGATGTCCATTTGACTACCGCTCCGTCACACCTACAGTTCACTTTCGCTCCCTCAATAAGTTCCTCAACAAAGAGGGCAAACCATGTGACATCACACTCTTCTCATATTGGCTGCGAGATTGCAAACAGGAAGGATGTTTGTACTCAATACTGACTGATGAACCAAACGTGGCGCGGCGTGAAACCGCGATGATCGTTTCGAGGACTGACCTGACCTGACCTGCTGCTTGCTGCTTCCCTGACCCACTTCAAATGATCCTCGGGGACCCCCCCCCCCCCACGCCGGTCTCCTCGTCTCCCTTTTGAGTCGCTCAATCCCGGATTGACCCGACCCGTCACTAAGTATTCGTCGCGCAATCTTTCCCTTACCGAGACCACAAGGGAGTGATCCTCCGTGAGGACAACAGAATGCAAAGTCACATGGGAGCGCTAAAAAAAGCGAGACTGGGGGGTGGTGGGGGGGTCGTAAGTAACATACTGAAAGCATTCTTTTCTGCTAATAAAGTCGCCGTAAATTAGAACCACTTGCTCCCCTGCTAGCCACCCCCCCCCAAAAAAAAATGGGCGAGCAAGGAATGTGACTCCTCAGCTGGAAAACTGTACCCCCCCCACCTCACGCACATGAAAAGATACATTAAATAACTTATAAGGAATATAAACAGAAAATCCTCCCCAACTATTAAAGGTTGAGTTACATTTTTCCATTCCGTGGCGTATTGCCGACGCAGCCGAGCCCGGAAAGCGGACCCCCCCCCCCCCAGTGCCCGCAACAGCCGCTCGTGCCCCCCCCCCCACCCTCCCGTTCGCACCATGCGGGAAGCGGGCTCAGCAAGTTCTTCGCTTTGGGATGTGATTTCAGCGCAATCGCGGAGCCCTTGTGAAAAACGGTCGCACGTGGCAAAGAAAAAGCAGCGGCAGGTCCTGGCGCCGGCACGGAGGTCTCGCATAACACGGAATCCATATTTGTCTTTCAACTTATAAAAACAAACAAAACAAAAAAAAACTTGAAAAATGTACAACTCACTTTTTCCTTGGTAAGATATTGAATGAAACATCATCCATCCATTTTCTTAGCCCCTTATCCTCACAAGGGTCGCAGGGAGCGCTGGAGCCTATCTAACGGCCGCAAGGGGGCACTCTAGCGCAAAAGGTAAGAGTGAGACCGGTGGAACATATGTGTCGAGGAAGTGACTTTTAACGGCGCTGCGCTAGCGTGTTACTGCTGTGTCTCAGTGATTTTTACCATTATGTTTTTTTTCTTTAACCAGCCCTGTTAGCGTTAGCGCGGCGGCGCTCGCTAGCATTAGCACAGCGGCGCTAGGGTTAAACTCTCTGTGTACCGTTTATCTTTGTATCTCGTGTTTCAAGGTGGGTTTCAATGTGGGCACCTGCGGCGTATGTATGTACCAAATGGTATTTCCTTTACCAATGTACTGGGTGAGCCTTATAACCAGGTGCGCTCTGTAGGCCGGGAATTACGGTACTGTAAATAACTGTTTACATTCGAATATGTTTCAAAAACATTTTAGATATTCCTCGTCAAGTGACTTGACGACAAGCAGCGAGTGAACAATTCTTCCACCATTGAGGCTTCAAGATGTTTATTGCCTCCACCAACTGAAGTTTACTCTCAAACTTAACATGAAAGCAACACCTCGTGTATATACCGCAGCTGTGTAAAAGCCGAGAGTGCCCACATTGAAACACGAGATATTTACAGAGAAAAACGGTACACAGAGAGTTTAACGCTAGCACCGCGCTAATGCTAGTGCCGTGCTAACAAGGCCAGTAAAAAAAAATAAAAAACATACTGGTAAAAATCACTGAGAGACGGCAGTAGCACGCTAGCGCAGCGCAAACAGGGCTGGACCGGTAAAAGTCACTCCCTCGGTACAGATAGTCCACCGGTCTTTCTCTTACCTTTTCCGCTAGAGTGCTTCCTTGCGGCCACTAGAAAAAACACAAATTAACTGCAACACCGAATAAACTGCAGGGTTGAAAGCGTGTGTAAAAAGTCCCGGCTTATAGGCCGGAAATCACGGTAATCACGTTCCACATAATTTTGCTGTGGCAAAGTCAGTTTAGCTTAATGCTAACAAAAAAAATGCAAAACATAGCACGAGGTGTCACAGTGTTATAACCCCTCAAAGCGACAGATATTTGAATTTAAACTGTTGGACCAACACATGGAGACAGAAAATGTAACAATACTCACGGGTATAATATATTCTTTATCCTCTGCAAAGAATGGGTACTATCGCTGCGGCTTCCTGAAAAGCTGTGACCGTCTCCCTGCGTATTTGTATATTTGTACTATACGATGCACAAACCAGAAGAAATTACATTTTGACATCATTATACATATATATTTTTTGCTCCTCCAATAAATAGGGTTAATAATCAAATAATTCAACATACTATAAAGAATGTATGAAAACATCAGCTTTACAGCTGCCGCCTCTGCACTGCGAGCGCCATGTGTTGTGCGCTAAAGACGGGTCAAATTATAAACGTGCCATTCAAGGACAGGATGTTTTTTTTCTTCCCCACATTAATTTTGCACGACAAAAAAAGTTGGACTGAATAGAAAACATATTTTTGGGCTGCGTTGATAAAAACCTGACGAACTTAAATGCATTGAAAGTATTGAAAAGGAAATTTTGACAAGGGCAGCAAGTTTTCGGGTGACATTATTAAACAATGTGTCCAATTTTCGACTTAAATGCTCATCAGATGACATCGCAAACGGAGCACAACAGGTTAAATCCGTGAGATCAAAGGTCGTTATTGGTCCAATTAGACCAGGTCCGGAACCCGGTGGGGGCGGAAAGCCCGAATTCCCGTAACGCGTGAAGAATCTACACAAAGAACTCTTGGAATGCCGCTAAACAACAAGACTCGCTATAATCCGGCAGACTAAATGGGGACCAGGCGCAGCTATAAATAGACGCATGGACGATCCCTAAACCAGTCCCAGGTGACGTGCGGCCATGACGGCAACGAGGCAGCTTCAAAATAAAGCTGCGACGTGCTTTCGTGCAAATATCCCAAAGTTGAACAATTACAGCATCTGTTTTGTTTTTTTTTAAGCGTCGCAGAGTTTGGTGTTTTTTTTTTTTTTTTGGGGGGGGCGTCCTATCTCAAATGAGCCATTGCTAGCTCCGCCCACCCCATCGACTGCAGGGCCAACGCCACAAAAACGGCAACGCCAGAACGTAAAGCCCAAAGGAAAAAAAAAAAAAAAAAAAAAAAAAAACAAGAAGAAAAATACATAAAAGCTGCTGGAGACAAATTAATTCTCCTTTGCGGTGGTTTGGAAGGGATCGGACCCAAATGGCCTTGCGGTTTTGAACCGATCCGTTTCGTCGCGCTCAGGTTTTCCGTGATGGGAAAAATCAGCGAAGAAGAAAAGGGGTCCAAATGGATGAGGCGCTGGGCGCTGCACCTGTGTGCGGGTTTTCCATTTTTAATTTGGCTCCGACGAGACCGTAAAACTCAGACAAGAACGATGGAGCACAAAACCATTTTTTGTTCATAACTCACCGAGTATCTTCCAACACCTCATCTACTACTTTGAAGAAAATGAACACCTTAAAAAAATACATATATATATTATTATTCCATGTATATTGCCCCTCCTTGTTAAGTTTACTGTCTAACTAAACATAAAACAAAGACAATAACATAAGCTGGGACGCGTTGGCCTCACAGTTTTGAGGTCCCGGGTTCGATCCCGGCCCCGCCTGTATGGAGTTTGCATGTTCTTCCCGTGCCTACGTGGGTTTTCTCCACATCCCCAATACATTAAATATTAATTGGACACTCTAAAATTGGCAGACTTTGTTTATCTATGTGCCCTGCGATTGGCTGGCGACCGGTTCAGGGTGTACCCCTCCTCCTGCCCGTTGACAGCTGGGATAGGGTCCGGCACTCCCCGCGACCCTTGTGAGGGTAAGCGGCTAAGCAAATGGATGGATGGAGCAAGACATGTAGACATTTGATTAAACAATATTCACAGGCATATATTCTTTATCCTCTGCGAAACTCTCTCCATGTACAGCACTGTGTGTCTTTTCATGCACACACCAGAAAGATCTAAAGGAGAAAAATCTGCCCAAAACTTCACTCGCATTCGATTTGAATTATGTTATTACTGTACGTTTTTATGAAGAACAATATATTATATCAGTTTTATACCGAGGAGGAGAATTAAAAAGACTAAACAAGCACTTAGTTGAATAATTTGGCAAAATGACCAAAAAAAAAAGTTTTATTTTGAGCGCAGCAATACTTAATACTCTTATATAAATTCATACATAAAACTCACAAGCAATTCCAGCAGCAGAGCCAAACAGCGTCGGGAGCCAGCTGGTGAAATGCATTCTGGGTTTAGACAATTTTTTTTTTTTTTGGTACCATTTTTTTTCCGCTCCCGAGCAGGTTGCGGTGTCACGGTTGCTACGTGTTGTCAGAAGAAAGTCGAAATATCAATCCATAAATTTAAAAAAAAATCTAAAAGGGCAGTTTTTTTAAGACTTGAATTGACCCCTGCGTACAGGGCACTTAACCACGCCCCCTGAAGTGACGTCACGCCACGTGCGCTGACGTAAGACAAACACTAAAAATGGCCAATACAATACAATACATTCTGAACTGAGACAGACTCAATGCTTCTGATTTCATTCAAATCAACGATATATTATAAATTCTAAATACAATACATTCTTAACTGAGAGAGACGCCATGCTTCTGATTTCATTCAATCATTCACACGGAGCAATGTTATGCTAGCGGAGAACGTCTCATTCATTTATACGAGGCGTGTATTAAAAATCAAATATAGGGCATATCTTCGTGCAAACACAGTCTGGTTAACTTTCGGCCGCGAGCCAGCAAGAAACCGACACGTTTGTGCAGTCCGATCATCGCTAAATATCGCTTGACAAACAATAAGTGTGTCAATCGTTCACACGCAGCGGTGTTATGCTAGCGGAGAACGTCTCATTCATTTATACGAGACATGTATTGAAAATCAAATATAGGGCATACCTTCGTGCAAACATATGTGTTCCGGTTGATATTAGATGGATTTAGTTGATGATGCGGTCTTCCACAGAGTTTGATCCATCGAAGGCATTTTTCGTACTGGGTCTTCGGTTTTGGAAAGGGTACGAATCGAACTCCACCAACTAGCCTTTCAGGATACCTGTCGTCACTATTACAAAGTCCGTGACTACACCTCTTAACCATATTTTTTGTTAAATAACCCAAATACGCGATAAAACGCTAACTGACCCTATACTGGACCATGCAATGTTGTCTGAGAAAATGGCGGGAGCAAAAACGGGCTTTGGTTTATGCAGATCTCTGGCCTCTGATTGGTCAGTGACGCGGATTGCGCAATATCCACGGAGGGGTCAATTGGGACGCAGTACTCACCGAACCGCTTGTAGCCAAAAGACTGCACCTCCTCCTCTTCTGCAAAGTCGTCTGAGGAAGGGGGTTTGTGGGGGGGGGGGGGGGGGGGGGCACAAGGAATAAATGTGATGTTTACGGTAAAGTACACATCGCCGCAGCTGGTGTGCGTTCACTGACCCCTCTGCGACGTTTCTTTGGCGCCCGGTGTTAGTTTCTGTTTCTCAGAAGCATCTCTGCCCCTTGTGCCACTGCCAAAAGTCGTCTTTTTTTTTTTTTTTAATATAAAATTATTTTGAAACTTATCTGCAAGGCACTTGTTATGCAAGACGCTTTTGCTAATATCGCACATGTCCCGTTTACTGGAAAGCATTTTGATTGATTTTTTTTTTTTTGTAAACAAAGTTTAGTGGGTGGAAAAGTGAAGTCATCTGTCATGGCATTTGCATATTTTTTTTTTTCCAGGGGGATTTGGAAATAACACAAATTCTTAGTTTCATAGCAGAGTTGGTTCAATCATTTTTTAATACATCTCAAAAACTGAAACAAGTACAGCAAAAAAATATTTTTTTAAAAAGAGAATTTCCTTCAATAGCTTTTCATATGGCAGCACGATGGAAAGTGTTGGCCTCGCAGTTCTGAGGACTCGGGTTCAATCCCGGACCAGCCTGTGTGGAGTTTGCATGTTCTCCCCGCGCCTGCGTGGGGTTTTCTCTGGGCACTCCGGTTTCCTCCCACATCCCCAAAACATGCGACATTAATTGGACACTCTAAATCACAGGTGTCAAACTCAAGGCCCGGGGGCCCGATCCGGCCCGCCACATGATTTTACGTGGCCCGTGAAGGCAAATCATTGGTGTCAAAGTCTGTGATTCTTGTGAAAATATGTCTTAACATTTCAAATTGTCATATATCATAAATTATAATGTCATAAATTTCATGTGTAAATATGATGAGGCGATTCAGCATAATGGCCCTCTGGGGGAAATCATAACTACAATGTGGCCCGCGACAAAAAATTAGTTTTACACCCCTGCTCTAAATTGACCCAAGGTGTGATTGTGAGTCCGGCTGTTTGTCTCTATGTGCCCTGCGATTGGGTGGCAACCAGTTCAGCTGCCCTACGACAGCTGGGATAGGCTCCAGCACTCCCCGTGACCCTTGTGAGCATAAGCGGCTAAGAAAATGGATGGATGGATAGATTTTCATATTATTCATTTAGTATTATTCTTGCTATTTAATGATTTCTCTGTCTTCATTTTTTAATGACTGCTTGTTACCATAGATAGATCATAGATATGAAACAAGTTCATTTACACAATTCCATCCATCCATTTTCTTTGCCACTTATCCTCACGAGGGTCGCAGGGAGTGCTGGAGCCTATCCCAGCTGTCAACGGGCAGGAGACGGGGTACACCCTGAACTGGTTGCCAGCCAATCGCAGGGCAGATGGAGACAAACGACCAATCGTACTCACAATCACACCGAGGGGCAATTTAGAGTGTCCAATCAATGTTGCGTGTTTTGGGGGTGCGGGAGGAAACCCGAGTGCCCGGAAAAAACATGCAAACTCCACACAGGCTGGTCCGGGATTGAACCCGAGTCCTCCGAACTGCGAGGCCAACGCTTTCCATCTGATCCACTGTGCCGCCTTAAAGAAGTTCATTGACACAAATTCATTTTGTAATTTATTGACTACTCTGTGTCTTAAATTTCCATTTTTTTATGGACATAGACTCTTGTCGCCAGGCAGAATTTGTGGGACTCAATCATAGCTCGACCCCTCCCCCCCCCTCCCCCAGTGACCAACAAAACAATTGACAATAAACCAATTTCATCCCGAGGGAGTTATTTTTTACATTAATTACAATATTATATTTAGTGTAAAACAGAAAAGTGACTACTCCTGATCTTATAGTGTAGTGGAAATAGCTGACAGCATGCATGTCTCACTTTGTCTTTTGTCTCCTTCCCTCCATCCCTCCCTCCCTCCCTCCCTCCCTCCTGCACGCATTAAGTGCGCGTTAAGCGAAAGCAGATGTGAGACGGCAGTTTTTGCCCACGCATTCCACAGGTCATCGCACGCTGCGGCTAAACAAAAGCGCTCCCCCCCCCCCGACGCACTACACACCGTGTACAGGACGAGTTCGATAAACCATCTTACCTTTCATTGTGCCTCTTTGTCGTCCGTCGCTCCCATCCACTCACTGCATTCCTCTGGCTCCCCGAAAAAAAATTTTTTTCACTTTTAAAATTTAGTACAGGAATAACTCCATCACATGAACAGGTCTACGCGCCGCCCCGGCTCGATGCTGCAGAGCTGCAGGACCAGTGCGGTCGAAATCCCGTCGTCGCACTAAAAAAAGCAGAAGAAATGGGGGGGGGGGGGGGGGAGTTTTAGCGGAGGTGTGTGAGGGGAGGAAGGCGACGAAAGTCAAGAGGAGAGCGAGAGCGCGGCGGCGGCGGCAGGAGAGGAAGTGCTGGAAAAGCCTGCGAGGCTGTTTGGAGAAAGGAACCACGTCTTCCCACATCTGGCGGCACCGTCTTGCACGAGCCCCCCCAATCCAGCCCCCCCTTGAGTGTGCGTCCCTCGCAAAACAAAGAACACCATTTTCATTTACTATCAATAACCATCAAATGAGAGAAATATATTCCGTCACTTCCAGATGCAAAAATTTTTTAACTGTAATTACATTGTAATTACATGTATTTGAAAAAATCTAATTTTACAAGCCCCCCTTGTGAGCGTGCCTCGCAAAACAAAGAACACCATTTTCATTTACTATCGATAACCATCAAATGAGAGAAATTAATTGCGTCACTTCCAGATGCAAACATTTAAAAAAAATTGCAATAGCATCATAATTACATGTATTGAAAAATCGAATTATAAAATAGCAGATTGGAAAGACAAAAAGATGATTTTTAGTTTTGGCTTAACGACGAAAATTGTGAATTTTTCATGAAAAAAAAATACCAAAACAGCAGATACTGTAGGTAAAAAAAAATAATCTGTGACTATGTGAATTCGCAAATAGTGAATCCAAAATATGTATCCGTGGCAGCCTGGCTCAATCCCGGTTGTTGAAATAATGTGAACCCAGTATCATAGAAAAAGAAGGCAAAAATGATCACAAAATACAATGTAAAAATTAAAAAACAAAATCAACAGTTAAAAAATAATATTTTTCAGACAGAAAAATATTTATTATATTTAAAAATATGATACAAATGATGGAAATATATGAAAATTAAATGATGATTAAACAATAGAAATCTAGAATGAAAAATCTATTTGAAATATATTCTAAAACATATATATATAATACATACAAATTATTGAAATATATGAAAATTATATGATCATTAAACAATAGAAATCCAGAATGAAAAATCAATTTGATTTGATATATTATAAAACATGACAATTATAAGAGAGAATAATACTGATCAAAGTGGTCAAAATAACACAAAATGTAAAAATATGATACACACAAACAAATGATATAAGACAATATTATAAAATTAATAATGGAATATCCAAATAAACTCATAGTGCACTAACAAATGTGAAAATCAAATAAAAAACAAGAAATAAAAAGGAGTGAAAACATCCATCTATCCATTTTCTTAGCCGCTTATCCTCACAAGGGTCGCAGGGAGTGCCGAAGCCTATCCCAGCTGTTAACGGGCAGGAGGCGGGGGTACATCCAGAACCGGTTGCCAGCCAATCACAGGGCACATTTCGACAGACAACAATCGCACTCGCAATCACACCTACGGGCAATTTAGAGTGTCCGATTAATGTTGCATGTTTTTGGGATGTGGGAGAAAACCGGAGTTCCCGGAAAAAACCCACGCAGGCACGGGGAGAACATGCAAACTCCACACAGGCGGGTCCGGGGTCGAACCTGGGACTCAGAGCTGCGAGGCCAACGCTATTCCACACCCCCCTAACATATTGCGTTTGAAAGGCACTGAAGACAAAAGCGCTGCTTAGCGGCGTGTCGAATACGGGATTAACGGGCATAGACATCGAGCAAAGACGCTAATAGGATCGCGCTCCAAGTGGAAAGAGCACAAATAGACCTGCCACTCAACAAACTGGAGACACACAAAAGCGTTTTGTCTGTCTTGACTTTGTTGAGAGGTAAGTCGGAGTTTTTGTTCCGCTTGCGTTGCGGTTGCATTTCGATTTTAACACCTCACAAATAGGAAAAGTAAATATTGGTGAGCTGCTAAAAGATACAGAAGGAAGATTATCGTAAACGCTTTTTCAAAGTGATAAAAAAAAAAAAAAATACGTATTATTATTGGGAAAATGGTTAAATGTATTTTGATTGTATAATAAATGTAATTATGTTTTAAATTATATCAATGTAAGTACTCTATGTATTTCTGTAACATTTATGCAGGCAAATGCTTCTATTATCTAGAACGTTTGCCTTACAAATAACACAAAGATGACCAATATCAAATCCTTTAAGGAAAAATCTGTGCGCCCCGCGATCGGCTGGCGACCGGTTCAGGGTGTGTCCCGCCTCTCGCCCGCAGTCATCTGAGGTCGGCGACCCCAGTCAGGATACGCGGAAGGGAAAACGGAAAATGAGAATTATTCAAATGTGCAGTTTATTTCATTATAATCAAATGAAGATAACTATATTTATTTAATTGGAATGTTATTTTGTTTTGATATTTTATATGCTAATAATAAAGACAGCATTGATCAAACAACGATAAGTAATACATGAGAAAATTTGTATTTTTGTCAATCATAAAACATTATACAAAGCAATTTTATTCATTGCCAAGAGGAAATTATACATATATATAAAACACATATGTAAAGATAAAAATCACGTATTAATAAATTTAATGTGAATAATTATTTTAAATAAAATGAATAATTCAATATAAATCCTGCAATTGTATCAATATTATTTTCCTGTTGATGTTTTTTTTTTTTTTAATAAATCCTTAAACTGCAGCGCCCCCAAGTGTTGAAATAGAAATCCTGTTCTCTCTTTTGGATCGAAATAAATTCATGTCGATGGAAAATTTCAATTTGTGCGTACGTGCATCTTTTTGGTCAAACTTCAATTTTTATTTATTTATTTTCTCCTTCCAGAGCAAAGAAATGAAGGTGGCGCTGGCTCTGGCCGTTCTGGCCTCGGCGGGCCTCCTTATCAGCTGCGCCCCGGACGACGGAAACGGCTCGGGGGATACTTTAAAAGGTGACTAGTTACACGCAATCAAGCACATGTAGTACGTGCTGCCGATCGGGAGACGACGCGCTCAGCAAACGTGAATCCGTGAACAGAAAATCGGGGAGGGAAAGAAAAAAAAAAAATAGAAGCACATTATACTGAACTTACCCACAAACGCAGTCCGATCGATTCTGGCAGAGTTGTCCGAGGCCGGCGAGAAGGTGGTGGACGAGGAAGTCAAGCGCGCCCTGTACGGCGTCGGCCAGATGCAGGAGGTGATGTGGCGGAACCAGCGCAAGCACGAGCACCTCATGCGGTCTCTGGTACACAGCGGAGACAAGAAAAAGGTCAGCGTCGCAGTGTTGAACTCAATTGAGGAGCTTCATGGAGACTAAGGCAGTGCTTTGCCTCCATCTTGTGGCATCTCGGTGCAAAGCAACTCTGTAGATGCAAGTTGAAGAACTTCATTTAGACAAAAGTAGTGCTTTGCCACCGTCTTTTTCAAATCTCGGTGACCGGACCGATGTTGACGTGAGTTGAAGAGCTTCATTTACACACACACACACACACACAAATCTTTACCACCGTCATGTGGCATCTTGGGAGTCAAGGAAAAACGCTAAGTGAGTTTTAGGAGCTTCCTTTGACAAAAATACCGTAATTCCCGGCCTACAGAGCGCACCTGGTTACAAGCCTCACCCAGTACATTTGTAAAGGAAATACCATTTGGTACATACATACGCTGCACCATGCTAACAACAAAAAAACAAAAAAAAAACATACCGCTAACAGTTGTAAAAGTCACTTCCTCGGCACATATATTCCAACTTTTCCGCTCCAGTGCAGCCTTATGGCCGTTAGAAAAGATGCAAAAATTAGCCGCATAAACCGCAGGGTTGAAAGCTTTTGAAAAAAGTTGCGGCTTATTGGCCAGACGTTACGGTAGTGCTGTGCCGCCATCTGGAGACCTTTTCAAGGGGCCTGGGGGGCTTCGATTACTTGTGGGTTTCTAAAAATGATTTACGGTTCGTGGACTCTCGGGGTTCCGCTGATCCCATTTTGAAAAGAAACCCCTTGGAGAAGTGAAGGAGGCCGAGCGGGGAAACCGAACCGTCGCTCCTCTGTCGCACCAGGGCGCGGCGCAACTGACTCAGGACGTGACGGAGAAGCTGCGGGAGGCCGAGGAGGAGTGCAGGGTCTCCTTGCAGTCGGAGTGGGACGAGTGCAGACCCTGTTTGGAGGACGCCTGTAAAACCTTCTTCACCAACACCTGCCGCAGAGGCTTTGCTGCCTTCCAGAACAAAGTAGGGAAAACTCTTGGGCTGCGTTCAGAACCAGCAACTTGGGAATTCTTTACCCAACAGATTTGGAACAAACTTTTTCCCTTGTTCTCTACCATCCAGGTTGAGAACTTCTTCCGCCGCGTATCGAGACGCTTCAGCTCCAGCGAGCCGCTCGCGGAAGCGGACGACGTGCTGGTAAACCGGGACCCGGACATCCCCGACCCGGAAGTGGCCCGCATCCAGGACGCCTTCGCTCGCCTGAGCCGCAAGGTGGGAACGCTGGTGAACAGCAGCGCGGCCCTGGCCTCCAGGATGAGGGACGGCTTGGACCGAGCCGTCCGCGGGGCCCTCCTGAGCGGTCCGCCGGTGCCGGGGGCCACCCTGGACCCGGCGGACCCGGCCCGCGACTCGGGCTTCCTGCAAGGCGTGGGGCTGGAGGAGGTGCTGGACTCCTTCTTCGACTTTGGCCGCAGCGTGGTGGAGGAGTTTGGGGCGGTGGTGACGCAGGCGTTTGTGGGCCTCAACGAAGCGCAAGCGCGGGACAGGAAGGGAGGTCAGTCGTCACAAAACGTCGGACCGCACTGCATCAATTTAACAATCGTCTTAAACGGAGGTCCCCCTCCCGACGATCAGTCAGCTAAATCGAGGTTCCACTGTATTCCGTAATTCCCGGCCCACAGAGCGCACCTGGTTATAAGCCTCACCCGGTACATTTGTAAAGGAAATACCATTTGGTACATACATACGCCGCAGCTGTGTAAAAGCCGCAATTGCCCACAGTGAAAGAAGAGATATTTACTAAGAAAGACGGTACACAGAGAGTTTAACGCTAGCACCGCACGTTAATGCTAACGCTGCTGTGCTAACAGGGCCGGTTGGAAAAAAAAAAAAAAAAAAAAGACAACATACTAGAAAAAAATCACTGAGACACGGCAGTAACTAGCGCGTTAACAGGGCCGAACCGGTAAAAGTCACTTCCTCGGCACATATATTCCACCGGTCTCACTCTTACCTTTTCCGCTCGAGTGCCCCCTTGCGGCCGTTAGAGAGAGAAAAAAAAAAAAAATGCACAAATTAGCCGCATCACCGCATAAACCGAAGGGTTGAAAGCGTGTGGAAAAAAGTCGCGGCTTATAGGCCGGAAATTAAAAAAATATAATGTAAAAAGTGTAAGATTTCTAGGCGAGGGGTGTCAAACATAAAGCCCGTGAGCCAAAGACGGCCCGCTGGAGGGTAAAAAACAGCCAAGATGATGAATTTGAAAACTCCAGTGGTAGTAAAAAAAAAAAAAAAAAAAAAAAGATAATTTGGAGCATTAATATGATCAGGCCTTCTTATGTAGATTACATTTTAAAGTGCAATATTATCTTGGTATGATCCAAATACCTGCGAAAACTGTGATCAGATATCATCCAACGCAAAACTGTTTTGAAAACTATTTTATATTTCCCCCTGAAATTGGAGCTGAAGGAACCAAGCAATTTCCTTTTCTTTTTATAGATTTTTTTAAACAGTGGAAGGATGCACTAGCCAAAGATAACACCCGTCTGTGTGTCGGATTGCAGAGAAAAGGTTCCCACGCCTCCTGCGTAGCAGGAAGTTGTGCCGAGATCTGCGCAAGCAGTCATCCGAGTGCTGGCAGCTGCAGAGCCAGTGCGAGGCCTGCCAGGGGGCCCTGCTGACCGGTAAAAGCGCCCTGGCCCTCGCCCTCGCCCTCAAACCCACCTCCGCCTCCGTGGTCTGACTGACGTCCTCCCTCTTTTTCAGAGTGTCCCGGCGTCAGGGAGCTGCACGTGGAGCTGGATCAGGTCTCGCAGCTGCTGGGCATGTCCCGGGAGCAGTACGACGAGGTGCTGTCCATCGTGCGGCGCCACGCCGACCAGACGCTGAGCTGGCTGGGCAACATGGCGGCGGAGTTCGCTTGGGTGGCGCGGGCGGGCGCGCAAAACGTCTTCCGCGTCACCAGGGTGAGCTGAGGAGACGTGAGCCAAAGTTCTACTTGAACAGCCACCGGACCGTCACATAGCCATTAAATCTGATTCGGATTCTTGAGCATCCACCACACCTACCATTCACGAACCTAGTAACAGAAATGCAGTGATAAAAAATACACGCAAATGTGCCACTGAGGTGTCATCTGAGTTCCTCTCCGTGTACTTTCTTACCGTAATTCCCGGCCTACAGAGCGCGCCTGGTTATAAGCCTCACCCGGTACATTTGTAAAGGAAATACCATTTGGTACTTACGTACGCCACGGCTGTGTAAAAGCCGCAAGTGCCCACATTGAAACACGAGATATTTACAAAGAAAGACAGTACACAGAAAGAGTGCAACGGTAACACAAGCTAACCCTAGTGCTAGCGCGATGCTAATGCCAGCGCTAGTGCGACGCTAGCGCGATGCTAACGTTAGCACAGCGCTAACAAAATGTACATATCACGTATTAAGTAATATTTTAATAAACAGAACTGTCATATACGTCAAACTATTTTTTTTTAATAGCTGCCTGTCATTTGGAACCCACGAAGCTCTCGTCCTTTGCACCCGTGCAATCCATTTTTCACGACAAACCGTGTCTTTTTGAAAATTATGAAGAATGAATCCGTCCTCCCGAGTGTTCGAAAAATATCCAGCAATACAACGAGCCGGCATTTTGGCTAAAACGAGGGGACAAAAGAGCAACCTTCCCGCAGGTAAAAATGGTATGAACACACCAGGCCGCCTGAGAGCGCGCCTGCCAATGACGTCACTTCCTGCTTCTTCTCCAAAACAAATCCCTCGGGAGGATTTTCATGCCGGGAACGACAAAAAGCCATATGCGCCAAAATTATGTTGTGTGGTGAAAAAACGGGTGGGTCCATTCCGGCTGCCTTTTTTTTTTTTTTTATTTTTTACATTAATAACATACGAAAAAACATGAATTTCATGACAGTGGCACTTTAATGAACCAATTTTAGAAAAAGTTAACACAACTAAAATAATCAGAAACTTGATTATTTAGGGCAAACTAGTCCCTTTCCCACGTCAGACTAAGTGACATTTTTAGGTTCTAATAAACCACTATTAAATTATTTTCCGAGTTAATACATCAGATACCGTAAGTCTTCCTGTATTTACTGAAATTATTTGACAAAATACCTGTTTTGGCAGTCATTTGGTGTAGCTAACAACGTGTCCAGCGCGTCCTTGTTGTCAATTCCTCGTTCTCGCACTCCAGGTGGTGCCAAAGAGTGAAGACCAGAATCTTTCAGCTGCGGACACCCAAGTGGAGGTGAACGTCCTCAACTCACCCCCTTTCGTCTTCTCCGTGCCGGGAGAGCTGGAACTGCGGGACCCGGCCTTCATCCGCTACGTTGCCCAGGAGGCCCTGGAGAAGTACAAAGAGATGATCAGGTAACGGGAATGATGGATAAGAGTATGAAATAAAATGTTTTATTTGTACTTATCTTATATTTGCTGCTTTGCAGGTACAACGAAGATGAGGAGTGAACTGCCAATCGCAGAGCCAGGATTCAAACACTTCACCTGTTGACAGATAGTCATACACAACATGCAGTTTCCATAATATCCCAATGTTACATTTTGATGTTTACAGTAGAAACCTCCAAGATGGCAGCACAGCAAACTCAAATTTTCAAATTAAGACTTTTATTTTTTTTTCCTGTACAAAAATTCTATTAGTCTTCCCCCCCCCCCCCAATCTCTAGTTCAAGTCCTAAATTTAGGAACAATCACATATTAGGTTCTCCACACAATAAAATTCAATTCAAAACGATAAAAAGTTCACATCTTTGTCTGCATCGCTACCTTTTGTACACAACGTCCTCATCATGCGCCGCTGGACAGACGGTTGCAAGGATGGCTAGTGGAAAATTAAAGTTTGGAAAAAAAAAAATAATAATAATAACAGTGGTGTTAAGTGTCATTTTGTGGTAATAACACTAACAAAATCGTATTAAGGATAACAGTGAAATCAAGTTAGTGACCGTTTTTGTGCACAACTGGCTGACAATTTCTAAAGTTTAGTCACAGATTGATTTTTTTCTTTGAAGCTTAGACGTGCGTATGACGACATAAATCCGAATTGTGCGATTCTTACGTTCCACAAATGTCTTGGAAGTTCAAAAACTGACAGAAATGTTGATTCCTGGGAACAGGAAAAAACGATTTCAACGTAAAAATCGGGTGTGACCTTTGCACAATAGCATGACTTGCAGATGTGGAAGCCCTTCAAAATAAAAAAAAATAAACCATTTGTGTGACTGACACAAAAAAAAAAAATCCTTGGTCAGAAAATGTCCATTTCAAAAAATGCATTCAGGCACGATTAAAATAGTGTAAAAATGTGTCAAAAAATAATTGTTTTTATTTACGAGAGTTATGACTAAAACGCAACAAAACAAAAAAAAATTGCAATTACACAAATTTAAATTCTAATCATAGGAAGTAGGCCTGCTTTTCACATTGACGTGACAGGATGTAAAAAAAAAAAAAAGGTAAAAATAGTGACGGGGAAAAAAAAAAATCTCTGTGACAGGAAATGTCCATCCTAAACATCACAAATAAAAAAAAGCTAGTGATGAAAATCACTGGTTTAAAGGGGGAAAAAAAGAAATATTGCATATTTGACAAAAAAAAAAAACTATGGTCGGAGGAAAAGTCTATACTAAACATTTAAAAAGTTACTTTTTTCAGCACTTGGACATGATTAAAATATCTCAATGAAATGGTGTAAAAAAAAAAAAAAAGGACTGAAATTTGAGTCCGACAGTCATAAAAAAAAAATAAACTCAGTGGTTACAGGAAATGTCCATCCTAAACATTTTTTGAATGTTTTTCCCCCCTTGGACATGATTAATTCAAAAACAACAAACAAGCATTACAATAATAATTAAAAAAAAAAGCTCATCCACCCACCTGCTCACACTTTCAAAAATAGCTTTTAACCCCCCATGCACATTCGACCCATCTGCTCCATTGAAGAAAAAAAAAAAAAAAAAAGTCAGCCTACACACATTCAGAACAAATCAATGAATTACTGTGCATATAAAAAAAAAATCTGGATTCCCCGCTTCCAAAGAAATTATTTTTTAAAAGAAGGGAGGAAAGGGGATTCATTGCGTTAAAAAAAATAAAAAAATAAAAAAAAAAAAAGGAAAAATCATCATTGCATCTTGCAAGTCCCCAAAAGTGAAATGAGGACCAACTCCGGCGGTTTGGATCACAGTGTCGCGGCCAGTCTGTTTTGTACCAAGACCAACGAGCTCTCCTGAGCCTACAGGTTGTCCCCGGGCTGGTACTGGGGCTCTGTGGCCGTGAAGTAGTCCTCCAGGAAGGACTGGATGTACTCGAAGGTGGGCCTCTCGTCGGCCTCCTTCTTCCAGCAATGGCGCATCATTTCGTGCAAGGAGTCGGGGCAGCCCTGGGGGCACGGCATGCGGTAGCCGCGCTCCACCTGCTCCAGAACCTCGCGGTTCACCATACCTGGAACGCACGAGGGGGTTTACATTACAGCGTGCAATATACACTTGGGGGAACTTTTAAGCACACCGAGCCGTTGATCCTCGCACAAAAATACCCAGCTGCTGCAATGGAATAACTGCAAAAGTTATGTCCACGTCTGCAAATACACTTTGTGGACAAAATTGAAATGTTTCCTTTCACAGGTATTTTGCTGTGTGCTATTTCTTACGGAGCCCATAAAGGGACATTGACAAAAACCCAAACTGGTTTCTCATTGTTACGAGTTGTAATGAGTAACATACTCATGAGTTACAATGAGTAACTCCCTTATGAGTAAGTTACTCATTGTAACTCATGAGCAACTTACTCCTTACAATGAGTAACTTACTCATTACAAGTGTAACTGGTTTCTCATTCTAAGGAGTAAGTTACTCATGAGTAAGTAACTAATTGTAACTCAGGAGTAAGTTACTCATTACAATGAGTAACTTATTTAAATAATTTCTAATGAGTAACTTATTCATGAGTTACTTGTTGCAATGAGTAAGTTTCTCATTGTAAGGAGTAAGTCATTCATGTCTAAGTAACTTGTTGTAACTCATAAGTAAGTTACTCATTACAGTGAGTAACTTATTTAAATAATTTCTGAGTAACTTATTCATGAATTACAATGAGTAACTTACTCATGAGTTACAATAAGAAACTTAGTCATTACAATGAGTAACTTACTCATGAGTAAGTGTAACTGGCTTCTCATTGTAATGACTAACTTACAAGTAAGTTACAAGGAGTAACTTACTCATGAGTAACTTACTCTTTACAAGTGTAACTGGTTTCTCATGAGTAAGTTACTTATTGTAACTCATGACTAAGTTACTCATTGTAACTCATGACTAAGTTACTCATTACAATTGAGTGTCGAAAAACAGCTACCTATGGGTCCTTGCTTATTTACCTGCTAGCGGTAGCTTCCTGAATAACGAATAAGGGTCTTTTATACATGCACACATGAAATGGACTAGTTACTCATTACAATGAGAAACTTACTCATTACAATGAGAAACCATTTTTTTTTTCAATGTCCCTTTAGGGGCTCCGTAATTTCTCATCTTCATGTTCTATTAAACAAAAAAAAAAATGCTTTCTCCAAAGACAGGAAGTCCATGCAATAATGACCCGCGTGTGACAAGAGTCTTGCAAGGACCGGGACTCATTGAGAGGTTAGGACTCGGATCCCAGTGGATTTGTCACATGGCCCTGAAGGAAGTGGGTGAAGGGGGTCCCCCTCATTATCTCACACCACTGGGAAGCGGGAACGAGACAAGTAGAATGTTTAGCGGTGTTGAAATGTCAATCGTGTGCTATCAGATATCTTCATAAGAAACGACAAAAATTAGTTTTTAATATGGAGCTGTGTTAAGATTTAATTTTTAACTATTCAAAGATGAAGTTGAATTATTTACATTGAAGGGTTGTACACCCCCCCCCCCCCCAGTGTGGATCCGGGAAGGCCACAGGAACCAGATGGCGATCGGGTCGGCCATATGGCGGCTCTGTGATCGGTGCAGGCTGCGTTGCTGTCCTCAGACACTCAAAACAAACATTTTCAACACCACTGAGCAACATCTAGAATTATTGGGAGTAGATCCATCGGTAAAATTCTATCTTGGTCCAAAATGTATTTGAGATGGAAATCATATTTAGGAAGCACAAACGGAACATCGCGTGGAAAAATGCGGAAAACTTCCTGTGGAAAAGTCTGCCTCGGGTGGGTTTCAAACCAAACTTGATAAAATTGTGTTTTACTGAGGGCTGGCATCTTCAAACAAAAATTAAATAAAGTAATTCAATCAGATCCATAATTTATATACGTCTGAGCATGTTAAGTGATTTTTAACCTGTATAAACATTTGTATTCAAGTTTCGCAAGATTATTTCAAAATGTTTAAAAGAAAAGAATAAACTAAGTTTGAAACATTCTTCAAAATAAGTTTTAAATTATTTTTTAATAAATGTATCTTTGTCCATTTGTTTTTTTTTTTTTTTTTTTTAGATTTTTTCATTTGCAAATAGTTAAAATAATGACCCGTCTTCACCAGAATTAAAGAATTGCTAAAACATTTAAACTTTCAATAAATAATAATACTATATTAAATGCATTTTTTTAAATATATATTTTTAAAATTGTTACAACTTGGTCAAAATCATGTCATTAATAATGTGTAATGTCACTAAAGGTTTAAAGCAACAGTTAAATTATCCATCGTCTTCAGAAGAAATTGAATTTAAATTAAAAAATTGTTAAAATAATGACCCATCTTCACCAAAATTAAAGAGTTGATCTAAAATTTAATTAATAATAATTAAAATACATATTTTGAAAATTGTTACAACGCATTTAAAGTCTTATTGATAATGCGTAATGTCACTAAAGGTTTAAGCAACAGTCAAATTATCCATCATCTTCAAAAGACATTGAATTTAAATTAAAAAATTGTTAAAATAATGACCCGTCTTCACCAAAATTAAAGAATTGCTAAAACATTTAAACTTTCAATAAATAATAATACTATATTAAATGCATTTTTTTAAATATATATTTTTAAAATTGTTACCACTTGGTCAAAATCATGTCATTAATAATGTGTAATGTCACTAAAGGTTTAAAGCAACAGTTAAATTATCCATCATCTTCAGAAGAAATTGAATTTAAATTAAAAAATTGTTAAAATAATGACCCATCTTCACCAAAATTAAAGAATTGATCAAAAATTTAATTAATAATAATACTTTATATTAAATGCATTTTTTAAAATACATATTTTGAAAATTGTTACAACGCATTTAAAGTCTTATTGATAATGCGTAATGTCACTAAAGGTTTAAGCAACAGTCAAATTATCCATCATCTTCAAAAGACATTGAATTTAAATTTAAAAAAAAAGTTAAAATAATGACCCGTCTTCAAAAAAAATTAAAGAATTGATAAAACATTTCAACTTTGAATGAATACTAGCACATTATATTAAATGCATTTTTTAAAATGTACATTTTTAAAATTGTTACAACTCAGTCATAGTCATGTTATTAATAATGCGTATTGTCACAAAAGGTTTAAGCAACAGTTAAATCATCCATCATCGTGAAAAGCAATTGAATTTAAATAAATTTTTTTATTAAATGTTCCCTTCAAAAATACAAAATAATGATTTTTATTTTTCCAATTCTAATGTGAATTGTCATTTTCTCATCAAAATGTCATAAGCAGAAAAATGAAGTGAAACTTGAATGAAATCAAAAATTGAAAGCCGAAGTTTGCGTGCGGACGTAACTCGGCAGATGTAAATAAAGTCCCTTTCGCGCTGTTTTTGCGGGAACTCTCGGACTGTTTGTGTGAAAGGGGCGAAAGGCTCACCTGGGTAGGGCACTCGGCCTTTGGTGACCAGTTCAGTCAGTAGTATACCAAAGGACCACACGTCTGACTTGATCGTAAAACGGCCGTACAGAGCCGCTTCCGGCGCCGTCCACTTGATGGGGAATTTAGCACCTGGAATGAAAGACAATGAAGACATTTTTAATCGCCGACGGTGGTTTTGAATGTTGAATTTTTCCCGGGGGGGCCCACCGCACCCTGCCTGGCCGTGTACTCGTTGTCCTCGATGAGCCGCGCCAGGCCGAAGTCGGCTATCTTGCACACCAGGTTGTCGGCGACCAGGATGTTGGCGGCACGCAGGTCCCTGTGGATGTAATTCATCCGCTCGATGAAGGCCATGCCGTCCGCAATCTGCAACCAGGAAGCCAAACGGCGTTAGCCGAGGCCGGTCCCGGTCGTGCAATTCGTAATTTCACCTCCGATTTGGTGAAGGCTGAAGTCAGTCTGTGAATACTTAATACTTCCTTGACACCAAATACTACATTCCTATTGGCCAGGGCGTTTAGCAGCACCTTGTGGTATTCTCCTCCCTCACGGAGAGAGCACAACCTATGGTAAGAACTGCGAATAACTGAATAAGTCAGCAAAGACCCGAAGATGGGTTTCATCCCCCCAAAAATTGCTCATGGGTGAATTCACAAACGATGAGTCGCAAAAGTGATTTGTTCGAAAACCGAATCGATGTTTCCCATTACAATGGATGGAAAAAGAAATAATGCGTTCCAAGCCCAAAAAGTTGGCCTTTTTAAAATATTTTTACAGCTTTTCCTGATAATAAACTACATGGTAGAAATACATGTAAAAACTTTACATAATAAAATCATTTAAGAAATATATTTATTTTTTTAATAGACGATAACAAAACGCGTCGTGAGTGGGTTAACTGCTTGTGCCGTGCGCATTATGTTATTTCCGGGTTTTGTCGGGGCCGTTCGAGTACCAACTTTCGTTCAAAAACAGAAGCAAAAAAAAAATCCCAACATTTTCATTTGAAAACCGATTTGTTCAAGAACGGGGACGTTCGAGAACTGAGGCTGTACCGTACATTTAAAGCATTTAATTATCCATTAATCAGTTGATTATTTATTGATAAATACATCGGATAAAAAATTTCGCATGGTCTTGCCATTATTAAAAAACAGAATATTTTTTCAAAATGCCAGTCCAGAAAATTGTAAAAAAAAAACAAACAAAGACTGATTCTTGCGTGAACACCTGAGAGATCTTAAAGCAGGGGTGTCAGACTAATTTCTCTCCCGGGCCACATTGTAGTTTGTCTTTTCCTCAGAGGGTTGTTATGACGGTAGAATAAAAATATTAAATCATCTCATCATATTTAAATAATCAGTTTCTGAACTAGTTTTGGAATCAGAAATCAAGCGAAATGTGTTTTTCAACTTTTCACTTTTGGTAACACAAAAATGCTTATACTATCACATTTTATCATTTATGCTATATGACAATTTGAAATTTTGGTACAGATTTTTACTAGAATCATGGAATTTGACACCCTAGATTTTGGCTTCGCGGGCCACATAAAATAATGTGGCGGGCCAGATCTGGCCTGTGGGCCTTGGGTTTGACACCTGTGTCTTTAAGTAATAAATTATGAATTAGTTAAAGAAATGTTATTAAATAGTTATACAACAGGGTATGAAAAACACAAAGCAAAAAACAAGAAATGTACTCCATGCTATGAAATGAGTTTTTTTTTAAGTACACAAAAGAGATATTGTTATGTTTAAAATTTTTAAAAATTGTTACAATAAATACTAAATCAAGAAAAATGTAAAAACGAGTGTTTTATTGGTTAAATGCTACTTAAAACATTGCCTGTATTGATGAAGATTAAAGATCAGAGGTGGGAAGCATTCCCGTGACTTCCTTTGCGAGAACTGGTTTCAAAACCCAAGCAGGATTTTGTTCGACATGCGAGGTTTGAGTGCGCGAAGGTATTCCGGCTAATCATGTTCGTGCAGGCTTGTTCATTTCCAAATAATCCAAAACATCTTTTTCCTGCCAACTCCCTCGGAGGCGATTGCTTATGCGGCTCCCGCCACCTTCATTTTCAATTTCCACCTGGCCGACCGGGGCGAAGTGAAAGCAAACGGCAGCACGCGACGGAGCCGTTGCGGGAGTTTAAGCGGCCCCCTGATGAGGAGCGTTTCGGCGCCGCGGGCGGTGAAGTGCCGGCGGCGCCAGAGCCAAGAGAAATGTCAACTTGGATATTAAATAACTTTGAAAACCTGAATGGAGAAGGCCACTTGTGTCGGCCTCGAAATCCCGAGTCTGCTTTTGTTGTCACACGTCTTCCTTTAAATGTGAACAAACTGAGGCTTGTCTTTGCGTCCTTACCTGTGCGGCCATGTCCACCAGCTGGGGCAGCTTCAGGTATTTGCCGTCTCCCTCCTTCAAGAAGTCCAGCAGACTCCCTGAAAGAAATTGATTGAGGAACATTAAAAAAAAAAAAAAAAGAAGAAGAAGACAAAACGAGCAATTCATTGGCTAAGGCCTAAATTACACTGGGTGGCTCAGCTGGAAAGCATTGGCCTCAGAGTTCTGAGGACCCGGTTCGATCCCGGCCCTGCCTGTGTGGAGTTTGCACGTTCTCCCCGTGCCTGGGTGGGTTTTCTCCCGGCACTCCGATTTCCTCCCACATCCCAAAAACACGCAACCCCGCCTCCTGCCCGATGACACCTGGGATTGGCTCCAGCACTCCCGTGACCCTTGTGAGGATAAGCGCTGAAGAAAATGGATGGATGGATAAATTACACTGTTTGGTTTAAGTGGTCATTTGAATGTTTGCTGTTACGATTGCCAAATATGTCATGGCAGCATAAAGAGGAAAAAAAAACACAGGGAATATGATATATGGCTTCTTCTATAATTCTGGAAAAAAAATCTGATGCGTATTAGACATCTGCCAATGCGAGCGCAGCGTCAACGCAGATTTACGCCAATAATTTGAGTTTGACGAAATCAATACACCAATCTTTTCGGAGAAGTCGTCAATAAATTGCAGTTTTTTGATATTCTCTGCAGTTCACGGTTTCCATCCTCTTCTAATGGCAGCTGTTCACTCAATTTATGCGTTATTGTTTAATTTTTATTTGTTATTTTCTGGTGTTGACTTTTATGAGGTTATTTGTCCAACCTGGGGGTGTGCCCATGTTTTTTTTTTATCCCCATCTGTTCCATGAATATAAACACAGCCATATTGGATGTATGTCACTTGAAATCTCCATGAAATTATGAAAAATAGAGGAAAATAAAAAAATAAATAAAATAATAGAAATAAATAGGCTGGGGGGGAAATTAAATAACTTGGCTAAATCAAGCCCCCACCCAAAAAATATGTTCTTGATGGAACCATGTTTGAGCTGCCAGAACCAATTTTTTTACAAATGGGAAAAAAAATGGTAATCCCAGATTTTCTTGTCTCAAATTCTGTAATTTATACCGTAGACTCTGTACCAACATACGCAGTTCAAGGAAACAAGTCCAGCATTCAGAAATGAGAATAAAATATACCATATTTTCCGCACTATAAGGCGCGCCCCTTCAGCGAATGGCCTATTTTAAGACTTTTTTTCATATATAACACGCACCCCATTATAAGGCGCATAGAATAAACACTACGGTAGAGGCCGGGGTTCCGTCATGCATCCATTAGATGGCGGTGAACTAAAGGCTCAATACTGATCCATATATAAAGCGCACCGGATTATAAGACGCATCGTCGGCTTTTGAAGAAAATATAGTGCGGAAAATCCGGTATGTTCGTAGTATGATAAATACATAAGTAAAACTCCACAGGGTAACAGAAGAGATTCCACCTTGACAGCTGTAAATATAGGCATTAGCTCGTAGTTGAGCATTTGGACCTCCGGTGGTAATCCAGCCTAAGTGACTTACTTTCCTAGAGTTCATACACAGGTAGTGGAGGATAAACGGCTTTTATGTACATCGGGCGCCGGTGGAATGAACCCGCTGGAATTTTATGTCACGCTGAAACATTTCTCCTGCTGAAGAAATGTGTGAAAGTCTCCACATAATGCTTGAAGACTTAATTACCATGTATAATCATTTCCGAAAGAGAGTAAAACAGAAGGTGATGTGTCAGCTGGTCTTGGTTTCAACAATGATGACTTTCCACGCAACTTTGTGGACGGGTGTTTGCTGACATACGTGTTCAGGGGCACAACACTCTCGGGCCCCCCGTGTTACCATTCAAACAGCTTGGAGGGAACGGCTGGCATATGCTAGTTTTGCTTTTGGATTGTGGAGAGGTCTTGAATGTGCCCTTTGGATGCTGTCTGGCAACAACTAGGCGACTGCACAGAGCTCTTAGAATCAAGAATTACCGTAATTTCCGGACTACAAGGCGCGACTTTTTTCACACGCTTTCAACCCTGCGACTTATGCAGCGATGCGGCTAATTTGTGCACTTTTTCTAACAGCCGCAAGGGGGCACTTGAGCGGAAAAGGTAAAGGTGAGACCGGTGGAATATATGTGCCGAGGAAGTGACTTTTACCGGTATTTTTTTTTTTTAACCGGCCCTGTTAGCGTTGTGCTAGCGTCTTGCTGCTGTGTCTCAGTGATTTTTACCCTGCGACTTATGCAGCGATGCGGCTAATTTGTGCACTTTTTCTAACAGCCGCAAGGGGGCACTTGAGCGGAAAAGGTAAAGGTGAGGCCGGTGGAATATATGTGCCGAGGAAGTGACTTTTACCGGTATGTTTTTTTTTTTAACCAGCCCTGTTAGCGTTGTGCTAGCGTCTTGCTGCTGTGTCTCAGTGAATTTTACCGGTATGTTTTTTTTTTTTTACCGGCCCTGTTAGCGCTGTGCTAGGGTGTTGCTGCTGTTTTACTGCCACTTCTCAGTGATTTTTACCAGTATGTTTTTTTTAACTGGCCCTCTTGGCGTTGTGCTAGCGTTAGCACTGTGCTAGCGTGTTGTTGCTGTGTTACTGCTGCGTCTCAGTGATTTTTACCGGTATGTTATTTTTTTTAACCGGCCACCATTAGCGTTGTGCTAGCGTTAGCACTGTGCTAGCATGTTGGTGCTATGTTACTGCTTCTTCTCAGTGATTTTTACCGCTATGTTTTTTTTTTTTTTTTAACCGGCCCTGTTTGCGCTGTGCTAGCATGTTGCTGCTGTGTTACTGCCGCGTCACAGGCACTGTTTGGAAAGAAAAGCTACTGTATTTTATTAAAACTTTGAAACTGTGGAGTGTTTTTCTTTGTAAATATCTCGTGTTTCAATGTGGGCACATGCGGCTATTAATCAAATGCGGCTTGTGTATGCACAAAATGCTTTTTCCCTTTAAAAATGTACTGGGCGAGGCTTATAATCAGGTGCGCTCTGTAGGCCGGAAATTACGGTCTAAAGTGTGCACTATTCTTCCTTGGCAGAGTTTGGGAACACGGTCGGTGGGGCTGACCTTTGCCCATGAACTCGGTCACAATGTAGATAGGCTCTTCGGACACCACGGCGTAGAGAGGCACCAGCTTGTCGTGTCGCAGCTTCTTCATGATTTGGGCCTCCTGCAGGAACGCCTCCGGAGACATGGTGCCGGGTTTCAGGGTCTTGATGGCCACCTTGGTTGTACCATTCCATGTACCTTAAAAAAAAAAAAAAAAAAAAAAAGAAAAAAGAAAACCACAAAACACTATGAAATCACAAAAAACAAACATTGTTCTGAAGATTCTTCAAAATACATGATTTTCGATCAAAACAATGCAATAATGATTATCCAAGTCTCATAAACTGGATCCTCCCACACACCTCCAGACGTGTGTGCATGTTCAAGATAAAACTGAGCAGAAAACTATAAAGCATGTGTGATCATTTGTCAAACAGCCAATAAAGTTCATCATCAAAATAATCTCGCGCTTCCTGGACGAAAGCCACTCAGTCATGCCCCGCTTACATACAATGAGCCGGGTCGGGAGAGCGAGCGGTTCCGACACGTGGGCCGACCTCCGTGAATGAATCACGCAGCGCACACGCGCATAAAAATAAAGTGGGGCAACCGTAATAACGAACTGCAAGGGAGTGAGAGAACGCGGAGGAATGGAGGTCACGCGGAGTGATTAACGTAGCGGGAATCAAAAATAAGTGAAGTCATCCAGGGAATAATCGGGGGGTCGGAGTGGGGGGGGGGGCACGCCATCAGCGAGAAAAAGGAAAACAACCGCAGAGGAATTCCTGGGACTGCACACTTGCAGGTTGAGGCCTGCTGCGGGCCTAATGAGGGAGTGAGAGGGGAGGATGCACGCTGATGAAGTGAAGCGTAGGAGGACGACCTTTCGTTGGCGCACACGCGCTCGTGTGCCCCTGCCAGTGTAAACCGACTGCACCCGTCAGCGCTTTCCCTGATAAACGGTCCGCTTCTTTGCCGAGCTCCATTGATCGATCATTCTATAATCAGCCTCTCAGCATTCCTCCCTTTTAAATATACATGAGCTATAAAATGGACGCTTAGTTGCGTTTGCTTTAATCCCCCGTTTACTCATTTATGATCAAATGGCGTTATATCACGCCAGCACAACGCAAAGCCGTCTTACCCATCCAGACCTCGCCGAAGCAGCCCTGGCCCAGCTTGACCTCCAGTCGCAGGGAGTCTCGGGGGATCTCCCACGCGTCCTTGGCCAGTCCCTGAGTTTGTGGCTTCACCGTGGGGCAAACCGTCGTCAGCCTGTAGCACAAACCGTCGGCGTGTTCTGCAAAGGATCGGGCATATAAAAGGTGGAGATGGGGGAGAAAAATATGTCCTGTTAGTCGGAGATAAAGCATGTGTGCAGCAGTGATGGTGAAAGCTAATCAATATCGCAGTATTGTTGAAGATGGCAGGATGGCCTTTCGTGGTATAAAATGAATCCCTTCACGGTCATGGATAAAACGGAAGTGTTCTGAATGGGTTGTAGAGCAAAGCACAGTTAGCAAAGCAAAATATATAAAAAAAAAGATACAATGTATTTGTAAGAACATTTTTTGGTGAATTCAAATTCAGTACCATATAGTCCAAACAAACAAGAGCTGAAGAAGGAAGGGGAGAAGGAATAAAAATAATAATAACAAAAAAATTCTAATAACTGGCGGCACGTGGATCAGCTGGTGAAGCGTTGGCCTCACAGTTCTGAGGTCCCGGGTTCAATCCCGGACTCCCCTGTGTAGAGTTTGCATGTTCTCCCCGTCCCGGTGTGGGTTTCCTCCCTGCACTCCGGTTTCCTCCCACATCCCAAAAACACGTGATTGTGAGTGCGATTGGTTATTTGTCTCTATGTGCCCTGCGATTGGCTGGCAACCAGTTCAGGGTGTACCCCACCTCCTGCCCGATGACAGCTGGGAAAGGCTCCAACACTACCGCGACCCTTGTGAGGATAAGCGGCAAAGAAAATGGATGGATGGATAACTCTGCTTAAGTCCACTTCAAAAACAGGCTAATGCAGAATTTCTGTTTCAAAGCGCTACCGGGAATCAAAAAATAAAAAGTCACTTACTAACTTTGCCAAAACTGACTGAAATTGGTTTGTAGGACACTATTGAATGGCTAATGCACCTATCAAAAACTGACGTATGAATGAGCTGAATGTAAGTTAGTTAGTATTTTTTTTTCCAATCCAAAAAGGTCTAAAATTGCTAGCATGCTACTGCTAACCACGAATGAGAAGCATGTTGTCGTCTTGAATTCTGTAAAGTTTGTACCATACAGTTAGTGCCAATGTATGCAGTTTAACGTTAGACGTCCAGCCTTCACGAGTACAAAACATATGTCAATAAGATGTAAATTATTTTGAGGGGCGATTACTTGAAATATCTATCGGGAGGATAATAGTTTCTACCAAAGAAGTAGAATGTGACACTCCTAAAACAAACTCAATCATCATCATTTCCGGCCTGTAAGCCGCGACATTTTTGCCACGCTTTCAACCCTGCGGTTTATGCGGGGATGCGGCTAATTAGTGCATTTTTTTCTAACGGCCGCAAGGGGGCACTCGAGCGGAAAAGGTAAGAGTGAGATTGGTGGAATATATGTGCCGAGCAAGTTACTTTTACCGGTTCGGCCCTGTTAGCGCTGCGCTAGCATGTTACTGCCGTCTCTCAGCGATTTTTACCGGTATGTTTTTTTTTTTTTTTAACTGGCTCTGTTAGCGTGGCGCTAGCGTTAGCGTTACCGTTAGCGCAGCGACACTAGTGTTAAACTCTGAACTGTGTACCGTCTTTCTTTGTAAAGACCTCGTGTTTCAATGTGGGTTGCAGATGCGGCGTATGTATGTACCAAATGGTATTTCCTTTACAAATGTATTGAATGAGGCTTATAACCAGGTGCGCCCTGTAGACTGGGAATTACGGTATCATTTGAGGCCTACGTCAAAACTACTTTGTAGTCAATTTCCTACACTCAAGGTTTTGTCTGAGGATTTGCAAACTAGTGCGGCTTTCAGGCATCACAGGAGGGGCAAAAAATAAATCTTGCGAAAAGCAAGATTTAATATATGGATATGCCAGCAGCAGATCTGGAGCTGAATAATTCATTGGAGCATTAAGGCGTGATTAAAGTAAGGGTAGTGTAAAATTTAGTGGTCAACAAAATGCCGAAATCAGATGTTACGTACCTGTGTAGTGTTTCACCAGCTTCTGTAGCGTCTCAAATTGGGCCCGAGTTGTAATGTAATAACCCCCGTTGTCCAGCTTTCGGATTTTGTAGTGTTTCACATTGTCTCCCTTGACTTCATCCCAGTCACGGATAGATAGAGAATAGGCACCTTTTCAAACAAAAACATTCCCAAAATTCTCAAAGTTAAGTTCACATATTGTATAATAATTCACTCCCACACAAACGATGCTTACTTTTACATTAACCTGCATTTTTTTCCTGCCCAAGATAATAAACAAAAATAGTTACCTTTGGTTGTTTCACTCTCTCGTGCCAAAAAAGTACCTCGCTGGTTGCCTGGAATTAATAAAAGCCTCTCTGCGTCTTTGCGGCCCATTTTGCCAAAATACCATCTGTGGAAAAAAAAAAAAAACAGTTGCATGAGATCTAAGCTTTTGGAACATGTCATCAAAAGGGTGGACAAATTTGTGTACACATGAGCTTCTTTTATGTCAGTTCAGTCGTGTCTAATATTAGCATATAAATATAACATAAAAGTAAAACAGGCTCACAGTACACACCGCACCTTCCGATAGATTTCATAGATTGTAGTTACCGCAACCACATGTAAAAGTTATTAAATTAGAAACTGTTTGTAGCCTTTCATACATTTTATGAAGAACATCATGCATTTGTCTAAACTGAACGAAGACTCAATTGGTCTATGTCGGGCTGTCAAGTACTGTTTTTACCGCGTAATGTAACGTTGGGAATACAACTCGACTCGGGATGGGACAATAAATCCATGTATAACAATGTATTAAAAATGTAACGTAAGTTTTGTCTTTGTATATGTTGATTATCGTACACTATGTGTGATGATACCATAGCAAGTGAGTGACCCCCCCCCCGCCGCAGTGTATGGATTATTGCATGATGGCTGTATTACCCATCCATCCATTATCCAAGACGCTTATCCTCACAAGAGTAACGGGAAAGCTGGAGCCTATCTCAGCTAGCTTGGGGCGAAAGGCAGACTCCACCCCTGAACTGGTCGCCAGTCAGTCGCAGGCCAGATATCGACACCATCACTGAGCGGGAATCGATCCCACGCTGACCATGACAAAAGGTGGGCGTGTGTACCACTACGCCGTCAGTGACTGGCTGTATTATGATACAATCACTACTGCTGGCAAAATACTGAGTTACCTCAACCAATTATCGCACAATTGCTGTTATGTGATGACATAATTTGATAAGTTGCTCAGTTTTCATCCAATGTGTTTCGTGCAATCGCTGTACCGTGACATCGGGTCATCTCTGACAGTATTTAGCTCTAAAAAACTAGCTAAAAGAGGATAAAATAACAGGGCAAGTTTTGAGAAATACTGTATATATTAGGTATGTGACACATGATGACGCGCAGTGCGTTTGCGACCAACTTGTAATCACAAAACAGGGCACTATTGTTCAGCCTCAGCATGAGTACATGATGGGCCGTCGCAGTGTGACCGCGGGAAAGCATTTCTCAGAGGGAGCGAGCTGAAATTGGCAGGGAGGAGAAGTGGCGAGCGAGGCGTTCTCAACTCTTCAGCTTGTATGGAGTCGGCGGGGGCCACGTAGTTGCTGGGGATGTAACCCTTCTGTCCCGTGTTGATGGAACGAGCCTCCCACCAGTCGCCTTCCCTAGAAGGAGAAGAGGGCTTCGCTGGGATTTACAATGCAAAACAAGCGGGTCAAACAACTTCAAGGCTGTGAATAAGAACGACTACAAATCCGTCACTCGGTAAGCATTGAACGCTGCAGAGTTGAACAGGAAAGTGATGACGACAGATGGCCCAGTCGGCAGAGCCCGTTAACCCAGACAGATTTCAGCCTTAATAGCAGACCCGTAAGCAAAAAGGGATTAAATACATACGGAAACACATCCACGCAGCAGGGGGAGCAAGTCTGGGTTTAAAAAAAAAAAAGGGAAGTCACTCACGTGTTGTTGATAATTTGAAAGCGATCGCCTTTCTTAAACGACAGATCGTCCGACGTTCTCGCTTCGTAGTCATACAGCGCCACGAAGAATGTGACGCCACCTCAAGACAAGACGGACAACAACAGATGAACGTAAATATTAATAGAGCTTCCGGGGGTTGGTGTATTTCATTAAACTGAGCGCAATCAATAAAAAACAAAAATCCTTACAAATGTAAAAAAAAAAAAAAGTAAAGGAAACAAAATTAAAATCCATAATATTTGAAAGGAAATAGCCAAAATTCTGCCAAAAAAAATTAAATATTTGCATAATTATTTCATGTCCAGACCGTACTGATTTGTACAGTGGAAGAGAAATGCCACATTTTCACTGTGAAAATGAAAAATTCTGAAAAGAATATCCACACAATGTCAGCAAATGGGGGAAAGAAAACAAAGTCCTTACAAATGTAAAAAAAAAAGTAAAGGAAACAAAATAAAAATACATATCTGAAAGGAAATAGCCCAGCACAAATTTGTACCGTTCAAAAATAATTTATATGCAAATTCTGAAAACAAAATATTTGCACTATTATTTGATGTCCAGACTGTACTAGTTGGTACAGTGGAATAGAAATGCCACATTTTCAATATAAAAATGAAAAATTCTGAAAAGAATATGCACACAATGTCAGCAAATGGAAAAAAAATCCTTACAAATGTAAACAAAAAAGTAAAGGAAACAAAATTAAAATCCTATATAATCTGAAAGGAAATAGCCTATCAGAAATTTGTAGCATTCAAAAAATTCTGAAAAAAAAAATTGCACAATTATTTGAGGTCCAGACTGCACTGATTTGTGCAGTGGAAGAGAAATGCCACATTTTCACTATGAAAATGAAAAATTCTGAAACAAATACGCACAATGTCAGCAAATGGAAAAAAAAAAAAGGAAAAAAAAGAAAACCAACTCTGCCAGAGGCTATTAGTAATCATGTTTTATTAAGACGTGAAATAAGTACGTAAGAAGATTTGAATACCAAATTGTTTTTTTTCTCCCTCTTTAAACATGCAAGATAATTTTGTTGCACTACTTTAAGTCACATGACCGGTGTAATATATTAAGAATCAGCTCGTCGGACATATGGGAAGGGACAAACAGAACTCGGATTTGTTTATCTTCAGGAGGAAATTGAGCGGGTCGGATTAGATCAGCGGCATTCCCTCAGGTCACATTATCCTCCTTGAGACGAGAGTCAGCAGTGCGTGAATGTTTGTATTTATCACTCTACAATGCCGGGAGATCCGATCAAATCAACACCGAGTCCAAAGGCAGAAACTATAAGCAGCGGCATTGCGCGGACGAAGGAGCGTTTTCTTTCGAGGCCACGTCGCTTCCCATGTCATATATTTATTTTTGCTTCTTTATTTGGCAACGCTCCTTGGCTAACATCTGCTTTTTATACACCGCAAATGTTGCTCTATGCTCGGGTCAATGTTCCTACACGACTGAAGTTTCTCCATTTGAATTTTCGAGCTCATCTCAACAGCAAAAACAAAAAAACTGATGGACATAAAACAACAAACATGGCAAATAGAATAAATGAAAAAATACAATCGTGACCAACCTGTGACGACGCCGGGGAAGGGACTGCTCACGGCCACGGACGTGAAGGAGGTGGAGGCGCCGCCGAAAGGCGTCATGGCGGACGACGCCCCCCCAAAAGGGGTGAGCGCGGCGGCGGGGCTGTTGTAGCTGCTGTTGACCGTCTTCACCGCCGGCGACTGACCCATCAGCGTGGGCTCGGGACCGTAGTGGCCCAGGTGGGCGTTGGCCGGAGTGTTGGTGGCGTTATCCGGCCGGTACTTCAGCGCCGGGCCTTTGTCCTCTTTGCTCCGGACGCAACCCATCGTCAAGCCTGCAGTGCGATGAGCAAAGAGAATCAGTCAAGCGTGGCTGAAATGTATCTAAAAAAAAAAAAAATTACAAGTATTTGTGATGCTATCAGTGTGTCGTGACAATTGATATTATTTGCCAAGTATTGTGTATTTTATGGTGTATTCTTTTTATGGATGACATCTTCTATTTTTTTTCTCGCAATGTACTGATATTGTACAATTGCTGGATTGTAATGCTATCAATATTGCTTGCAGAGAATTTTGATCATACCATACCGGGTTAAATCTCTTATCTTTGTACTGTATAGAGGACCTTGAAGACCTTTATATCGGAAAACCACCAAAACATGTCTGGCTGACTACTTCAAGCCCAAGTGTCATCCCTATAAACATTCTAAAATAGATATTGCAATGAAAAATACATATAACATGATTCACTTCAATGTCTATACGAAAAAATAAATATGAGCGGCGAGCGCGTCAGCCATGCGCAAAGTTGCGTAAGTGTCATTCGACATTCAAGTGTTCGCCAAATTCGTTGCATCTCCTGCCCGTGATGTCACCCCGGACATTCGACATTGAAAACACGCCGTGGCCCCTAATATGGGAGACGAACACGCCCCTTCTGACACGGAAGCTCTTTTCGAAGAAGAGAACATCTCACAACCGAGTGAAGTGACTGGGGGAATATTACCCTATCGTTTCGAGCTATGTTTAGATGATATGCGGATCACAGCCAAACCGCATGCAGCCAAACCACCTCCCCGCGAGCAACGACAACGCCTTCGCGTCCGATCCATCTTCGTGCGGCTTTGATAAAACGTCGCCCACGAGCACTGCCGCGGCCAAACTGCCTCCCCGTCCGATTCACCTCCGCCGCGGAGGTGAGCCACCCCGGCGGCAATCTACAAGGCCGGCTTGGCTTTGTCGACAAGGCCAGTGGCGATCCACAAGACCTGCGGAGGCCATCCTTCAGCAGCCTTCCGATGTGCACATCGACACATTTAGCACCCCTGACTTACGGATTACGCCCACCACCATTATTGTTTTTTTTAGTAGCTGTATACACACCTACCTGTCATTTGGAACCCACGAAGCTCTCGTCCTTTGCACCAGTGCAATCCATTTTTCATGATAAACCGAGTCTTTTGCAAAAGTATGAAGAGTGAATCCATCCTCCTGAGTGTTCAATCAATATTCAGCAATACAACAGGCCGGCATTTTGGCTAACACGAAGGAACAACGAGCTACCTTCCAGCAGGTAAAACTAGTAATAACAGACGAGACCACTTGAGTGCGCTACTGCCCTGTATGTCACTCCCTGCTGCTTCTCGAAAAGAAATCCCTCGAGAGGATTTTCATGGCGGGAGATAGAAAAAGCCATATAGGTCAAAATCATGTTTTGTGGTGAAAAAACGAATGGGCCCATACCGGCTGCCATTTTTTCATTGATAACATACTGAAAATCTTCTATTTCGTGACAGTGGCTCTTTAAGGGCCAATCTGATTGCTGAAGCTGATAAAATTCTCAGAGACGTCTCCAGAAAGGTGACAACCAATTCACCCGGGAGTCAGTGATATGCAGTAGTTATTATTGAACTAAAAATAGAACGTATATAATTGTGTGTGGTTTCAAATAACGAAATTATAAAGAGAAAAAAAAGAACAATATTGATGGATTGACTGATATCTATGAGAGCAAGACATTATTGATTTCTTAATTTAGACCTGATTCAGCAAATTTTTTTTTTTAATGGCCTTAATTCCTATATGAATTCCAATTCCTTGGAGCAAAATATACTCCAAGTACTACACAGTATTTAACAAATACAGGGCAGCTACTGTAGCGTGGCCCGCATAATGTCTCCAAAGCTCCAAGAAGCGCAGCGACCAACAAGCTCCCGTGACTTGATGATCTCACACAAAAGGCTGCGCAGCCATCCAGGCTGGAAACAAGATACTCCCAGCCTGTGGCCGTTTCACTGACACAGATTTAAGACACGCAGGGGGGTGGTGGGGTGGTGGTGTAGCACAGCACAGTATCGCCCCTCTCCTCATAAATATACGAGACCCTTACATTTATCTTGTCTGACCCTCAAGGACTCCCAGCAAATGAGGTAATCAGACTCTGAGTCACTCTTCCCACGGGTCTTAGATAAACACGTCAAGTGTAGTGTAGCGCTGACAGCATCCTCTTCGACAAGTCCACTCCGTGATGATTTGGGCTTTAATTTAATGAGATTCTCCAGCATGTTCCCGCTAAAAGCGCGAGGCTAAACAACCAATGAACCCATGTTATTGATATTGATATTTGCGTTGCATGGTTTTTGGAGCGTGCCAAAGGTCATGGCTGTGGAACCACATGTCCATTTCTCACGGCGACGTTGTCTACTAACAGTTTTTGGTGGTTTGATTTGTCAAAATACTTTGGGGTAAAATAGCGTTTTTTTTCCCACCCTTTTGGAAAATAATGTGCACATTTTTCCAAAAATATTTTCAAAAAGTGAAAAGAGTGCGTTATATTTAGGTATAGATGAAAAATAAAAAAAATACAATCACATTGTATAGTCGTGTACAGGTACATTGTGGTTTAAAAAAAAAGTATACATATACATTTCGATACGATATTCGATGCCTTATGTTACACATTTATATTTATTACGGTAATGTGCGCCCCCAACCTGAGGTCTTTGACCTCCTCGGGGAGCTTGCGTTTTACGATTGTTAGCTACTGCACCAAAGATAAAAAAACGACTGCCCGGGAGTCTGCTTTAACTTAAACATAGACAAAAAATGTCGACGACAACGGTTAGCTGTGCAGCTGCTTTTAAAAGAAATGTGTCACCCGGAAGTAGCGCCTCAATGGCTTCAGGTGGGTATCAAAACAACGCGAGCTCAAACTACGTAGTACAAGCGTCATGGGCACATAAAAAAAAAAAAAAAAAAAAAAAAAAAAAAACAGGAGCGCGTACACGATTGAAATGCTCGCTTTTTAAAAAATGTCGCTGGTTTCTACGTGATTTGCACTCACGTTGTTTTGATACCCACCTGACGCCATCGTGAAAGCTGCTACAGAATTAATAAAATGTTATGCCATCGTTGAGCATTTATTTTAGTTGGTTGAGGGATTCTGTTCTGACAATTACAGAGACCAGGACAAGCGTGTCCGGTGGCCTGTCCCGAGATCATATTACCGCTACGTCAGCACCTACACAATGATTATTATTAATGATTGTTGTACAGACGGTTTTTTGAAAATCAACACTAGTGCAAACCTAAGATAATATAAATACAGATAACTCCCAATATTTTTAGCATATGGGTGGCAGCAAATTGGTGGTGCGCATTGTACATTGGTAGAAGGGTTTTCGTGATTTTTTTTTTTAGGTCAGCTTTGGGGGTGCACATTATACTCGAGAAATTACGGTACGTTGATTTTTGTTCATACATTTTCCAAAGATACCCGAGACGGCAAAGGGCAGCACAATCATCAAAACTCACGAGACAACTTTTCATTTGTAGATGAAAGTATCTGTGATTCTGAGGCAGCAAGATGAACGTTCGGTGATGGATAAGTTACTGGTATTCTTACACCGCTGCATAAACCAGTTCAATGTGTGCGGTTAGTAGCCTTGAAAGGGTTTATGTTGGGACAATCATAAAGCAAGGGCAGCCTGTATAATTCCAAGTAAATTACATGTTCCCACCAAGATTTTTGTTTGTTTTGGGGGGATACGGACCCAAAAATCTGTATGTTAAAACATTCAAGGTAAATTCAAGTGGATTCAAAAGTTAGTTGGCATTGAGGTCAAAAGGTTACCCAAAGACAGATTGTTTCTTTCAAATTTTGTACTTCTATCTTTACGCACGTGATTTTAGACTAAAAGACCCGAGATCAAATGCAAAGGCGGCCTCCGGGGAATGCGGGGATCAAAAGCCGCAGAGCAGCAGAAGTTTGCTGACGTGTAAAGTCGACACATTCCAGATGTCAAGGAGCAGCTGGTTAAATAAGTTGGCAGCAAGCAAGCGAGCGAGCAAAACGTGTTGTTGTGGAGGTAAAAGCATCGATGCACATGGATGAGCTTTAGTCACCCCCGACCCACTGCACAACAATCCTACGCATCCCACCTTCCGGTATTGTTTAAGGCATGTTCTTTGTTTGCATACTCAAACAAATCAACTACTTGCAGTCACATCTACACAACTATCATTGTTTTGTTAGCAGGATTACGCATAAACAAAATAATCTCATAACTAAGATAGTTTACCACATTCCAGTTCATTTTCATTAACTTTGTAATGCGATTTAACACCATCAGGATGGAGTGTAACGTCTGAATTGTTGCGTCATTATATGGGTAGAGCATGGCGACAAAGTTTATTGATCATTTTGAGGATTCAGCGTGAAAAATTGCTTTCAGATTTGAATGTTTTTATGCTTTGTTCTACTTATTCTTACACTCTGGGACCAGTAATGTGACTTAAAGGGCCACTGACAGGAAAAGCATGATTTTTAGTATGTTTTTAATAATTAAAAAAAAAAGGGCAGCTAGAATGGACCCATCCGTTTTTTTTTTCCACCACACAACATGATTTTGACATAAATGGCTTTTTGTAACTCCCGCCATGAAAATCCTCTCGAGGGATTTGTTTTGGAGAAGAAGCAGGAAGTGACGTTATCAGCAGACGCCCACTCAGGCGGCCTCGTGTGTTTCTACTAGTTTTACTTGCGGGAAGGTAGCTATTTGTTCCTACGTGTTAGCCAAAATGCCGGCTCGTTGTATTGCTGGATATTGTTCGAACACTCGGGAGGATGGATTTACTCTTCATACGTTTCCCAAAGACCCGGCTCGTCATGAAAAATGGATTGGAATAATAACTACTACATATCACTGACTTCCGGTTGATTTGGTTGACACCGTTCTGGAGACGTCTCTGAGAATTTTATCAGGTTCAGCAATCAGATTGGCCCTTAAAGAGCCACTGTCACGAAATGGATGATTTTTAGCATGTTATTAATGAACAAAACGCAGCCGGTATGGGCCCATCTGTTTTTTCACCACAAAACATGATTTTGACGTATACAGCTTTTTGTAACTCCCGCCATGAAAATCCTCTCGATGGGTTTCTTTTCGAGAAGCAGCAGGGAGTGACATACAGAGCAGGAGTCACGCAAGTGGTCTCGTCTGTTTATACTAGTTTTACCTGCTGGAAGCTAGCTCGTTGTTCCTTCATGTTAGCCAAAATGCCAGCTCGTTGTGTTGCTGGATATTGTTCGAACGCTCGGGAGGATGGATTTACTCTTCATACGTTTCCAAAAGACCCGGTTCATCATGAAAAATGGATTGCACAGTTGCAAAAGTCGAGAGCTTTGTGGGTTCCAAATGACAGGTAGGTGTGTATATAGCTCCTAAAAAAAAGTAATAGTTTGGGGGGGGGGGGGGCGTAATCCTTCTCTCAGAGCGTAACAAAAGATCCGCGGAGGTAAGTCAGGGGTGCTAAACGTGTCGATATGCGCGTCGGTGCCGTGTCCGCCGATCACAGCTTCGGCCGGGCTGGGTCATTGTCATCACTCGCGGCTGACATACTGTTGGGGAGTCTGTTGTTAGTTAGAAGTGATCCGCATATCATCTAAATATGGCTCAAAACGATAGGGTACTATTGCCGCGGTCACTTGACTCGAATGTGAGATGTTCTCTTCTTCGAAAAGAGCTTCCGCGTCAGAAGGGGAGTCGGAAAAATCCGAAAATCTCTGGTTGTTCCTCTCCCATAGCAGGTGGCACTACGTATTTTCAATGGCGATTGTGAATTCTGCATGATGACGTCGCAGGCAATATGGCTACCGCTTGGGTGTCGAGTGAGACTTCTGCAACTTTGCACATGGATGACGTGCTCTCCACTCATTTATTTTTTCGTATAGACATTTAAGCGAATAACGTTTTATGTATTTTTCATTACAATATCCATTTTAAAATATTTCTAGGCATGACAGTGGCCCTTTAAAACTTGGGTTAACGATGGCAAATAATCAGATAAAGTGAGGACAGGATGACAAATGTATCCAATTTCTTTGCAGCCCATCAAGAAGAATGACAGCATCAAGACAATAACAAGATGATGTATCACTTACACGGTGGGGAAAAAAAGCCTTTTTGACAATACATCTTTTGTTTTGGACAAAGTACGCTGTGGCGGTGGTGGTCCTAAGCGGTGTGGACACAGCATGCTTGCTCGGCCATGTCATACACATGCTAACGTGGGGTCGTACAAATGCTAATGAGGGTACCCACCCTGCAATCCATCAAAGTATTTCAATTTAAAAATGAAAGAAAGAAAAACGAACAATGGCTGCTTCTGGGGGGCAGGATGTGGGGTCTGGTACATGAGTTTGACATGCAGCATTTGGGTTTCCTTCGATCAACAGGCAACCTGTTGATCCACATTTTTTTTTTATAGTATCAGTATAGGAACTACAACTACACATAGTATACTGTACAAACATATACGGTACACACAAATGTTCAGATGTCGGGCGGGACCCCCGTCTGAGGCCACGTGATTGGATACGCGCCAGATAACCCGCAATGCCGTCTCAGATGGCGGAGACACGCCGCCGCTTCCCACAGAAATTTTTCCAAGAGCTGCAGGAGGGAAGTTTTCGCTTCAGCCGCCAAGAACACTATCAGCGTGTACGCCATCGGTGATCAACAAGTTTATTTCGGACGCAAAGGACTGCGTTGTAAGTTGCTCGTGACCAAGACAGGAAAAAAAACGAGAACCGGGCGATGATATAGACAAATTGGATTTGCTAATTTTTTAGCATCTACTTTCACAGGCAGCCATTTTACATAGCACATACCACAAAATTGCAATACAAAACAATGTGAGAATTTTATGTGAGGATTATAGTGACCAAAATTTGCAATTTCTTTAGAGGTATCACGATATTGGGAAAAGAAACATTTCAGAGATTTGCTTATGGGAGTGGCCCGCGTCAGACCATTTGGTCAAATTGCAGAATCCAACAAGAGCCAACACAATACTACAGAAAAATACTCCATCTTTCATAAATGAACTAAGATTTCAAAATAGGCACCACTCTTATGGTCAAAAGACAGAGTTCAAATGCCAAACAGTGCCAGCACGGAACACAAATGTTTTATGAATGAAAATGTTTCATTTCCCACAGGAAAAAAATTATTCAAAATCGAGGATAAAACAGATGGCGTGAACTGTGTACAACTGTGTACAGACAAGCAAAGGCTCAGTCAAGTGAGTTACAAGACGCCAGTTAGGGAAACTCGAGGAGGGGCTTTTTAAAGTTTGAATAGCACAACTCTTGTGAACGCTACTTTATCAAATTATTACTGGAATTTCCGGCCTTTAAGCCGGAACTTTTTTCACATGCTTTCAACCCTGCAGTTTATGCGGTGATGCGGCTAATTTGTGCATTTTTTTTTTTATTATTAACGACCGCAAGGGGGCACTCGAGCGGAAAAGGTAAGCGTGTGACCGGTGGAATATATGTGCCGAGGGTGTGACTTTTACCGGTCCGGCCCTGTTAGTGCTGCGCTAGCGTGTTACTTCTGTGTCTCAGTGAATTTTACCAGCATGGTTTTTTTTAACTCGCCCTGTTAATGCACCGCTAGCATTAGTGTTTGCACGGCTTTAGCGCAGTGCTAGCGTTAAACTCTCTGTGTACCATCTTTGTAAATATCTCGTGTTTCAATGTGGGTTTCAATGTGAGCATTTGTGGCTTTTACACAGCTGCGCCCCATGTATGTACCAAATGGTATTTCCTAAGGCTTATAACCAAGTGCGCTCTGGAGGCCGGGAATTTTGGTAAATGAATGAAAATTTCAAGAGCTTACTTAGTGGTATTGGTCTTCTTCAATACTGGGAAAGGAACAAGTGCAACTGCCTCACGCAATACTTCGTAAAGAAATATAGTGAAGCTCAGCCTCTGGTGAGCCAACTGCTGGACACGGCTCGCGATATGCTTTTGGTAGTACAGTCGTGCCTTGAGATAAGAGTTGGATTTGGTCCATGACAATGCTTGTAACTCATACCGCTCATATTTGAAATGTTGTGCATGTCTGCATTGTTAGATTCCTAACGGGAAAAAAAATGCTATACCTGTAAGAAGGGAATGTTTTAGTTGTCATAAGAATCAGAATATCCATCCATCTATCCATTTTCTTACCTGCTTATCCTCACGAGGGTCGTGGGAGTGCTGGAGCCTATCCCAGCTGTCAACGGGCAAGAGGCGGGGTACACCTTGTACTGGTTGCCAGCCAATCGCTGGGCACATGGAGACAAACAGCCACACTCACAATTACACCTATGGGCAATTTAGAGTGTCCAATTAAGGTTGCATGTTTTTGGGATGTGGGAGTAAACCGGAGTGCCCGGAGGAAACCCACGCAGGCGCGGGGAGGACATGCAAACTCCACACAAGCCGGTCCGGGATTGAATCCAGGACACTTTCCAGCTGCCACTGAATCAGAATATAAAATGTAATTTTTTGTTTTTTCATTTTCCAGGGTACATCATTTGTTTTCCCAGAAATGAAATGGCATTAAATCTGTCGATTTACACAACTGTTAAGATTAATGTGTCGCACTTGTTCTCTTAGCAATGGGAACTGAATACCAAGCTAGCCTACATGCCCAACTATGATTTATGGGGTACCATTACGTCGCCTGTAAAACAGCACGAGGTCAACACCCACGCTTCACCGAAGGACGAACCCGCGCTTGTCCCCGAAATCTAAGATGACATCCTCGGGGGCTGGGGGCGGACTCAAGCACTGCGACTAGAGGAGCATCACTGAAGCGTAACTCAGTAATCGCCCTGGCACTCGCACCGAGTCGTCTTCTCTTTGCCTGCCAATCACGCAGGAAGGTGGCGGTTAGTTTGGGGTGGGGGGCACTCGCTGAGGGGACTTCCTTCCGTGTCCCATTCACACCCCAGAGGCCACCTGCAGAGGCATCTTCACGCCATAAATGTAGCAAAGCATCCCCTTGTGCACCACTCTTGAGCGGGGTGCACATACCAATTCTTAACCACTTAACCAAGTTTTGAAATGTGAGGCCACACATGAGGAGCCAAAAAAAAAAAAAAAAAAAGATACACCTCAGCTGACAGGACGAATATTTTTGTATATGTCAAGAAGGCGCTAAATATATCCGTAGCTGTCTCTGACATGTGTACGTTATTGTTCCGCTGAGTGACGATTAAAAAATTCCAAGCATCGGTGAGCCATTTAGCTATTTCAAGGGAAATGCTGAAAGACGAGTGTGATTGGGTTGGTTCATCTTCCAACATCCCTCGGACTTACGGCTCCGGTGTCCTTGAGCAAGACATTGATACCCTAAACTGCTCCGTGGATGGTTCAGCTGCCCCCCCCCCCCCCTTGCTCAAGTGTGTTCCACTAACAAGTGTCTTGCCCTCTGTAGCTGTGAATAACAGTTGTTTTGTTTCTATGTGCCCTCCGATTGGCTGGCAACCAGTTCAGGGGGTACCCCGCCTCCTGACCGACGATAGCTGGGATAGGCTCCAGCACTCCCGTGACTCTTGTGAGGATAAGCGGCTCCGAAAATGGACAGATTCTTCTTCTTCTTCTTCTTGTGGGCTGGCGTAGTCATGAAGCTCAGCTGCCTTGACCTGGCTCCAGAGTCGGCATCGTCACGGGAGTGACGATGACGCCCATTTATTGCAGCTCAATAAATCTTGGTTAATATTTGTTTTTTTTTGCGAACAGCTACTTCACCAATCAATCGCTAGTAGAAAACTATGCGAAAGACCACACACTCGCTACAGTAGGTAATTAAACGCATGACTCAGCTTTACAATATGGGAATAAATTTGCTCCCCATCCCGCTACTGACAGCGGACCGCCTTTTGACACACCCTGTTCCATAAAGTCCCGTTTAACTTGCGTTCATCCCTTTCACCAAGCTTGACTAGATTTTTCATTTGTATCATGACTGCTCTGGCAATTTTTTCTTGTACCATCAAAATCTCACAAGTATTCACCACCGTCACGTTTACCCATCCCATGTTAGTACCGTGCTATCGTGTTCCTACTGTGTAGCTGCCACGGCTGTGGTTTTTTTACCGGTATTTTTTTTTTTAAATCATCCTTGTTCGTGCTACCGTATTGTTGCTATGTTAAGCTAAGCTAAGCTTTTTTTTACCAGCCTTGTTAGTGCTGTCATACCATGTTGCTACGGTGTAGCTTCCGCAGCTGTATTGTTGTTTTTTTACCTTTTTATTTTATTTTATTTTATTTTTTTAAACAAGCCATGTTCGTGCTACCCTGTTGTTGCTATGTTAAGCTAAGGTATTAAAACTTTGAAAACTCTTTCTGTGTACCGTCTTTCTTTGTAAATATCTCATTTTTCCAATGGGGGTTTCAATGTGGGCACTTGCGACTTTTGCACAGGTGCGGCTTATGTATGTACCAAATGGTATTCCCTTTACAAATGTAGTGGGTGAGGCTTATAATCAGGTGCGCTATGTAGATCCATAAATTAACCTGTTTATACATTTCGGTGTATTGAACCATGCATAACTCCCTATGTTCATTAATTAATGTGCATGTCCCAGGCCAGCTAAACGATGTGGAACATTTAATATTTGCATTATTTGAGTTATTTACATGCAACCAGGCCATTGCTTCACGTGTTACCTCAATTTGAACCTCATATCCAATTTGTGTCACTTGAAATGGCATTAAAATCATTGAAAGGCACTCAATCGGAATTGGGAAGCTTTTTTACCTGCGTGGCATCAGGGAACCGTAAAGTACGTTTTTATCTGCCCACGAGATCCTTCACGCCTCCTAGTTTATTTCCACCGGGTCAGTGCCACCTGTTCGTGTTCCTCACCTCCCTGTTACAGTATTGTCCAGATGTGTGCTTTGGCAATCCAGCCAAGCGGGACTGTGCAGTACACACAGGAGGATTAACAGGGACGAGGATTACTGTGGGACTGGTTGGAGTGTCCAAACACTGGGGCACTGGACCTTATAGTGCAGTATACAGTAAGGACACATGTTCACCCAACCAAAGAAGAAACAAACAAACAAACGTGGTATTTGTGTACTCACTATGTATGCACATACACACAGAAAACACATCCGACTGAACTAGTGTACATGGAATTTCAAAATGAGTGTGTTAAAAGGGGAATACATATTGGGTGAGGCGCAAAAATATTTAAGTGTTAACTTTTTTAAAAAAAATTGTTGAAAGATTAAGTACGAGAGCTACACTTTGTTCATTCACTGTGATAGTTCACTTAGTAATAGTAAAACGATGACATATTTTCAAAATAAATAAAGAAATGAATTCGCTCGCACAAGCCTTGTTATTCGGGGAACTTGGTTGAACCCAGCAACCCTTACCGGTACCGGCGTCGACGCACAAATTAGATAACACTATTCCCAAGTTTTTTAGGGTCTTGCAACACACAATAAAAAAAAAAAAAACAACTACCAGGCCTCGCTCGCCTTACACTCCCCAAAGGAGATGCCCCCCCCCCCCCCCCCCCCGCGGAGGGCTCGTTCTCTTACCTTTTTCCAAGCGACCTCAGCAGGGTCGTGGTCCGGCTACATGCGTCTTTTTGTCCTCCCTTTTGTTACTTTCACGTCCCGAAGTCGGGGGGAGACACACGCCGACGATCAAATCTCAGCGGTCCGTCCCATGCCGACAGCGACTAACTCCGCCACCAGCAGCTCCGAGACGTATGCGAGGACCCCCCCTTGGGTAGTCCTTCAAACAAAAACAACAACAAAAAAAAGGACAGGGAAGCCTTCACTTTAGAAAGAGGATTTGACGTGAAAAGGCGAGAAAGTCCAGTGTGAATGTCCTACATTAAAAAACAAAAAAATGACCGATGCGTGGTGAGTTGTCCCAACACAACAATAGCGGCTAGCCAGCGAGGGCCAGAGAGCGAATCACGATGCATTCATGACCCACCATCAAGCACGTACTTTCGTTTGTTCCGATTCCCACACTGTCGAAAAATGAAAATAACTGTACTCCCTGATCGGAGCAACGCTATATAACAGCTTACTACAATTTAATGTAAGTTTATTTACAAAAAGCATAAACAATACTTACCAATATCAAACATATTATCGTACCATCTGGACTACTTATATCTTTTCCAAATTACCGTGAACGTCTCGTGAGTGACTCTCCCTTGCGCTAAACATGGCCGCCTTATGTGGACGCTACAGTAGTTTTCATATTTTAATTACACATCAAATTCATAATCTTCTTTTTTTATCGATGTCAAGTAGTTTATGAACTTTACCTTATTAAAGTTAACACTAGCAGTACAGTACAACGTTTACATATTTTTGGAAGCGGCCTTTATTGTTACGTTCAATGTCCAAGTATCTGGCGCCCCCTAGTGGTAATGAGAGTTGCTGTCTTGTCCAGCGCATTGGGGAAAGCAGAGGTCATTACTGTACAAATGTTTTGGAAAAAAATACTGTTAAATCAGAGTCCTTTAGTGTGTTTTTTTTCAGTCATTTTTCAAGCCGCTTATCCTCACGAGGATCACAGGAGTGCTCGGGCCTATTTCACCAAGAACTGGTTGTCAACCAATTGGAGGGCACATGATAACAGTCACATTCACATTCACGTTTAGGGGCAATTGAAAGTCCCCAATGAATGCACGTTTTTGGGATGTGGGAGGAAACCGAAGTGCCCGGAGAAAACCCAACACAGGCACGGGGAGAACATGCAAACTCCACACAAGCGGGGCCGGGATTTGAACCCCGGTCCTCAGAACTGTGAGGCCAACGTTTTAACCAGATGAGTCACTGTTCAGCCCCTACAGAGTTTTATTCATCTTAAAATAAAAATAACATTGGCCCCTAGTAATGCAGAAGGTTGTAGATAGATCGATAGATAAGAGCTGAAGCAAGAAGTTTACATATATTGTACAAAAACACGCATTTCATATTTTTGGCTCGCTGTCTGAAGTCAAATCAGACTAAACCTCATGCCAGTCAGGATCACCAAAATGATTTAATCGTGTTAAATGCCATGATGTTCTTTTTGTGTATGGAAACCCTTTGACCTCGAAGAAAATATACAATTCTCTAAGAAATTATCTCTCTCATTATTGTTGCATTAAACAAAATTAAATAATTTTGGTGATCCTGACTGACGTGAATCAGGAGGTCTAGTCTCATCTGACTTCAGACAGTGAGACAAAAAACTAAATATGTTTTTGGATAGTGTATGTCAACTTTTGGCTTGAAGATACAGAGAGCCATAGCGGTTATAAAAAGTCTGCACACCCTGGTTCAAATAGCAGGTAAATAGATTTGACTGAGAGCATCCATCCATTTTCCAAGCCGCTTTTCCACACAAGGGTCGCGAGAGTGGTGCCAGCTAAATCCGGGCGAAATGCGGACTACACCCGGAACTCGTCACCAGTCAGTCGCAGGGCACATAACGACACCATCGCTGAGCGGGAATCGATCCCAAGGCTGCCCGCACCAAAGTCATGCACACTATTTCAAAAGTTTCCACCACAACAATGTGACCTAACGTGAAGTCGGGAAAATCTTACTTGAACGTCCAAACTTTATTTGGAGCTATTCAGAGGCACGTCAACAGGGGGCAGGCGTCACCTATAACATGAGTTTAAATGGGATTTGCCACGTTGCCCCTATAAATTGTGCGCACTTGAGAGACATCAGTTGTGCATCTCAGTTGTACATTTTACTTCCCCTCAAACATATTTTTCCCCCATTTGAGTTGCACAGGTTATAAGGTCACACGATGGTGCTACAAGTTTTGATTTATTTTGGTTAATCCCAAAACACGTCGCCTTCGAATAGGGGTGTGTCGACTTCTTCTATCCACTATAGAGCCATTCCCTTTTTTGTCCTGATGGTGGCGCCATGTCCTCATCCCACCGGCGCCCGTGGTCACCCCAAAGTGCAACTCGTGGCCAAGTTGGGTGGTGGTGGTGGTGGTGGTGGGGGGGGGGGCATTACCCCCCCAGTTCGTGACGGTCTCCGTCGTCATATTGCGTTAGAGTGACCGCGATGACGTGCTTGCTGTGCAAAGCGCCGTTGTCGGCTGCAGGTGGGATTCATTGTTTGGGGGCTCATAACAAAGAAGCCTGTAATCCATATCGGAGAATTATTAGAACTGCATAAGCACCTATCGAAGGTTAGAATACTTTTTATGTTTTTTTTGCGTGTGTGTTGGTTTCGACGCGTCAACGGATGATTCACAAAACTTGACAAAACGTTTCTTTAAAAAAAAAAAAAAAAACTGCGTCAAAGGCCTGCTCCAATCTGATTACATCGTGAATGAATGGATGGATGGATGGATGAATGGATGAGCGGCTGAACAACACCCCCCGCCTCCCCCCCCCCCCCCCCGCACCTGAACCACGCACTCACCTTCGGGCCTCAGCCACATCCGTCCGGCGGCCATTATTATTATTATTATTATTATTGTAGTTGGTTGAGGCAAACTGAGCGCAAATTCCAAGAAACTGAAGAGAAACGACTCCCGTGGGGAATGGGCTGACTATTTAGGGGGAGCGGGGGTGGCTTTTAGTCCCGCACAAAACCAGGATGCACTTCTACCCACTCCGGATAAAACGCTTAATTGGACTTACTGGTTGGTGATGATGACCGTGACGTCGTGTGGTCTTGTATTACAGCACGTGAGTTTAGTATGGCATTATAAATGTATAAAAAGAAAAAAGAAAAAAGTACAATGACTAAACTAAAATTAATTACATTGAAGTACTAAAAAGCGACAGTTTAGCATGATAAAATAAATATACATTCATCACATAACGAATAAAAAATATTTAAAAAGCGTTAATGATAAGCTAAAAAAAACAATTATAATTAAAAAGTAAAATAATTCAAAAATTCAAAAAGTACAGGTTTTGTTTGGAAAATAATTCAAAAATGCAAATAAAAGTACGGTATATAAGGTTTTTTAAATTAAATTACAAATTTAAATTAAATTTTTTAAATATGTAAAATACATCAGTTGAACTATAACACTGCCATTAGTTTGAGTTTTTTTTTTAAAGCAAAGTACAGCATATGCGATTTTTTAAATTAAATTAGAAATTAAAATAAAAATTTAAAAATACGTAAAATACATCAGTTGAAATATAACTGCCATAAGTTTGAGATTTTTTTAAAAAAACGAAAACAATTTAAAAAAAGTAAAAATCCTTTAAATACAACAGTAAGCTAACGTTAAAACTGAATAGATAAAAATGTCAAAAATAATTAATAAAACAAATAAAATAATAAGAATATAGCTGTTGGTATGTGACAATGATTTTCAAAATAAATGTATGAGAATAAAATAAAATATAAACAGTTCGTGAGTGTGGTTAAAAAATGTAACATTTAAAATGTAAAAACAATTTATAAAACGCCAAATACATTTACATCAACCCTAACCCTAAAATAAAACAAAATGTATTAAACTATAAAAGTGAATCCATACATAAATCTAAAGAAGAAATGTAGGGTTTAGGACCACAGAGAGGATTTGGCCAGGCCTGTCAGCGCCATGATGTTATTTAAAATAATAATAATAAAAATAACCACAAATGTTCATATATCTTACATAATTAAAATAATAAGACTAATAAACGCACGTAATTAGGGGGAAAATGCTGCCCACTCCTGCGTGGACAGCAATCTGAAAACGAACTGAATAAAAGAAAGTTTGCAGACAAACTTCTGGAGCTGGCGGGGTGGGTGGAGACGCATGTGACGAATGCAACTGTACCCGTTCCACTCCTGCAGGAGGAAGGCTTGATGACGTCCGTGGGATCCTTAACGTGACTTATTGGGGGGAGGGAGAAGGAGGAGGGGAGGGGAGGGGAGAGGAGGGGAAGGAGGGTGGAGGCATACTTAAAGGTAAAAATCCAAGGCGATCGGGACATCAAAAGTTTCCAGGAGATACCAACAGGAGCTGCTGGTGCTGCTGCTGCTGCTGCTGCTTTTGTTTTTATTTGCAAACACTACATTAGTGGACCGTAGAACGCGACATTGTGCGTTTCTCTCTTTTTTTCCCCTTTTCTTTTTTTTTTTTTTTTTGAAATTATTATCGGGAGGAACTCAGAAGTGCGGAACGTAAGCGGAGGGAAGAGACAAGCGCAGCACCGCACCAAGCCAGCCGCGCCCGGCTCCCATCCCAACCTAAGCAGCAGCCTCCGCTTCCCGGCTTCGAGGTAAGATGCAACTCCGCCTCTTTCCTCCGGAGCCTCCTTTCAACGCCCCCCAAAAAGTCAATGACACAAAAGTTTCTCTTTTTTTTCCCCCCTGCATGGAAAAAAAACCCTCAACTCACATTAAATTAGTATTTTGTGTGATATTACAGCATGGCCAGTTCGAGCAAAGCCACTTTAATCTTGCTCATCTACGGAATCTTAATGCACTACAGCGTCTTCTGCACACCTCTGGGACTAAGTTACCCCAAAATCAGGTGGGTCCACGCCCTTTTTTTAATTAAACCTACATTTTTTTGTGCAGTTTCCTTTTTTTTTTTTAATATCTCGCACATGCTCGCGTAAAGAATGCATGCGTTCCACGGCGTGCACCACGTGCCGATGCAGGCTGCGTAAGTCATTAAAAGTGCAATTTGGCAAAAAAAATAAAATAAAATAAAATAAAAAAAATAAAATAAAAAAAAGCCCCCATAACAGGGGATGGAAATTGGCGTGGAGATATCTCGCCGGCGGGACCTCTTCTGTGAAGTCTCCCCCAACCTGATTAAAACTGAGAGCGCAATGGATCGCCCACTGGGGGGGAGGAGGAGGAAGAGGAGGAGGAGGAAGAGGAGGATGCGTCACAACGGAGAGCAAGCGAATGGGAAAAGCTTCAAGATGTATTCTTTAATAAAAAAAAAAAAAATCCTGCCTTTTCGGTAACTTTTTTTGGGGGGGGGCGTGGTTATTATTTATGAATTTTATTTGATGATCAATATGTATTTTTTCCCCTCTCTTTGATACGTTTTCTCGTGTTTAGTTTTAAATAATAACCGAGCACCAAGTTGGGAGGGAAAGGCGGGACTTGAAGATGGAAACGAAATAAAAAAAAAAAAAAACAGGAGGAAAAACGAAAAATAATAACGTGACGTATGAAGGGCGGATTTTAATCATTACAACGTGTTGAAATATTGTATGATTTTGAGAGAAAAAAAAAAGCTTTTTTGCCGTCGCTGTTCGTTATTTTTGTTGTCGAAGTTGATTTTTGCCTTTTTTTTAAATGTATTTTTCATTTTATTTTTTATTTTTTGCCGGTGCCACGCAGGCTGGACAACGACGCGTTCGACGAGGACGGCAACTCGCTGGGCGAGCTGAGCTTCGACGGCGACCCCCTCGCCTTACGCAGCGCGGCGTCCCTCAACGACGACGGCGGCGGCTACACTCTCTACTACCCCAGCGATAAGCGGTATTTCACCCCACTGCGACCGTCACCATCTTTGCGTTCACGGCGCATTTCTTGCATCCCTTCACGCGGTTGTTGTGTGGGTCGTTCTCCTTGCACCCAAGTGCGCATTTTGGTCTTTTTTTTTTTTTTAAATTATTAATTTTTGGTGCGTGTATGTGCGTCCAGTCCCCCCTTTTTTCCAATTCATTTTTTTTTTGTGTGTGTGTGTGTCATCCACTGATGATGTGTGTGTGTTTTGGCACCTCAGAGCAGAAAGGCATGCTGAGGAGGAATTAGATAGAGCCTTGAGGGAGATCCTGGGTCAGTTAACCACGCGGCATTATCTGCATTCTCTGATGACAATGCGCGCAGGGTAAGGGCTTGCTGCACCCACATTGTCTTGGCTCATTCTCGTTTTGTTGTTATTTTGTTTTTAATACCATCGTTGTCATTATTTGATTTTTTTTTGTCTTGGCTGTAATGTCTTGAAAGGACTGAAATATTAATGTGATTATTATTATTTTTTTTTACTCGCGTCAGAATATCAAATCGGCCTGTAAATGAATTATTAATAAGGCTGAGGGACGTACTATTAACGACACGATAAAAAAAAAAGGCTTAAAAAGAATCCTCCATCGTTTTTTATTTTAAATAACCGAACTACATATTTATCCAATTGTTTTGATGTCAGCAGCGACGAGAACAGCACGGAGGACGAAGCCGAGCCGCTCTCCAAGAGACACTCGGACGGCATTTTCACCGACAGCTACAGCCGCTACAGGAAGCAGATGGCCGTGCAAAAGTACCTGGCAGCCGTCCTGGGACGAAGGTACAGACAGAGAGTGCGCACTAAAGGACGCCGGCTCGCCTATTTGTAGTGCAGCCCACGCCCCTCCGCCCCCAACGCCCCCAAATCACACCTTGTGCGTGTATACAGTATATAGAGAGATATATGACCCCCCCCCCACCCCGTGCCCACTCCCCCCTCCCCACCTCCACACACGCCCATCATCCACACAGCTGAGCAAACCGGTGGATTGCGCCTATGTGATTTCATTTCAACATGATGTATTTATGTATGAAGTCAAGCCATTAAAATGAATATTTTATTAATAATATCCCCCCCTCCCTCCCCCGCCGACACTTATTTTCTTTGCGACATGTTGAAAAAAAATAAAATAAAGGCACTTGATGAGTAACCCTCCTGTTACGTTGCGACCAAATTGAAATATTTGAAATATCAGGATTTGCAATGAAATTGTGGCGTCAGTAATGAGTACGTCATTTTTGTCAGTTTCTTACATTTTTTGATAATTATACATGCTATGGATCAATCGGACCCATTGTCAAATAAAAGAAAAAAAATCATATCTGCAATCAAATTAATAGTGATGGTTCTAATAATGACATACAGACAAGCTATTGGGATTTTTTTTTTCAATGTTGGATAATAAAACATGCCTTGGGTCAAAATGACCAATTTAAGGTGAAAAAATTACTAGCAATTAAATTGGTTAATAATAAGATGCAAACAATATTTATTATTATTTCTTCCGTTTGGGATGATTCACCTTGCCCTGGGTCAAAATGACCCATTTTAAATACAAGTATACATAATTTCACATATTTGAAATTAAATTTCTTGTGGTGGAAAGGAAATGAAAGCAATGTTTATTAACCCCAACCACTGTAGACACGTGTGTGTCAAAAATCAGGCCCCCAGGTCAAACTGAGCTGTTTGAAAGTGAGGGGAATACAATCACATAGTTTAAATTTTTTTGCAATGAAATTGTGAGGAGGGAGGAGTAGACATTGGCGAGTGAGATTTATTTTCACATTTCCAATACTTTAGGGTGATAAAATACACCCGGGGTCACGTTGACCCTGAAAAAAAAAAAATCGTAACAGGAGGGTTGAACTGCAGTCGGTGGACCAATATCTGTTCATTTTCACTTTTCAAGATGGTTAATGAGAAAGAGAGAGAGAAAGAAAGAGAAAAGATCATAATTGTGCACCTTCAACGTTATGCGCTTGAACAAGAAGAAGAAAATCTTAAAAAAAAGATCATCTATACATATATATATATATATATATATATATATATATATATACATATATGCAGAAAAATAAATAGATAAAAAAAGACAATCAAAGTATTGAATGTTACACTTATTTTTGTAAGCTATTTTTTTAAGTGGTTTTTTTTCTTTCCTTTTGGATAAAAGCAGGCCCAAAGAAGCGGTGAGCATGCCACATGTGTGTGTGTGTGTGTGTGTGCATGTGAGAGCGAGAGAGAGCGTGTGTGTGTTTCCATTGAAATGTTGTTATTATTATTATTTTTTTGGTTCTCGCAAGGATGCCTCAATGCTGCTCACACTTGCACACGTGTGGACAGAACGTGTTTGTGTGTGTTTGTGTATGTGTGTCGAAGGTTGTGTTGATTGTACTTGGGGTAAACGGTGGTGCGAAAGCAACATTTACTGGGTCGTCTTTCTGTGGAACGCTTATAACCTGCATGCCGTTCGTTGTATTGCCGTTGGCTAAAGTGGTGCTTTGTGTGTCTATAGCAGGGATTTCCAAACTGTTTGGGAGGGGGAGGAGTGGGGGTGCACCCGATTATGTTCATCGTTAGGGTGATTTCGCATTTCAAGCAAAAACCGGGGAGACCGAGGAAAAGTTTGTGGGAGTCGGAAGCTGTTACGTTACAACGGCGCACCTCCAAGCAGCCCCTCCCACGCACCAAAATAATATCAAACATCGGCATTTTAGTAACAGCCGTGCTATCCGAAATGCATTACAGCTACCGCCCGATCTTCTACGCCATAAAATCCGCAAAAAAAAAAATGAAGGGAAGAGGGGGTGCGCTGACTCTCCGGGGAGGCCAAAGTGAAGTTAAAAACATTTTCTATGTTGGTCGATTAGATGTGGATCGCAGGGGTTGCACAAGATTAAAAAAAAAAAAACTGTTGCAATGCAGGGGCTTGAAAAGTTTGTAGTATGATGGAGAAGACATTTTTTGTTTTCCCTCCCTAGATTGCAATTTGTTGTCGCAATGATGTTGGGTTGAAATTTGGGTGTCACCCGCCAGAGAGCGCAAAAACTCAGAGTCAGGCTGGGAATTTAAAAAGGTTACACGAAATATCAGCATGTTTTCTGTACATTTTTAAAAATCGTGTTCAAGAAGGTTTAGGGGGGTGCACCAACTCTGTCAGGAGGTGAAAGGGAGGTAGATAAAATGATAAAGAAGACACTCAAGAGTTTTTGATTTAACCTTTGTAAGGAAAAAAAAAAAAACAGGCCAGAGTTTTGTTTTTTCTAGCTGCGCACCCCCAGGTGTGTATCCGCCACTATTTGGAAATCCGTCTCTCAATAGATAAGGAATTTATGGGTATGGGGGCAGTCAGAGGCTATTACAAAAGAGCATAGAAGGAACAAGCCCCCACCCAACATACGTTTCAATTCCACCATTTTGTTAAAAAAAAAAGACGGCATGAATAAATAAAGGAGAAAAGGGGGGGGTGCATCAACGCTATCGGGATGTAAAAAGGTGTACCGTAATTCCCGGCCTGCAGAGCGGACCTCGGTAGACAGAAAGCGTTTAATGCTAGCACGGCGCTAGCGTTAGCGCGGCTGGTTATAAGCCTCGGTACGCAGAAAGAGTTTAACGCTAGCGCGAGCGCCGCGTCACCGCATAAACTGCAGGGTTGAAAGCGTGTGGAAAAAATTCGGGCCTTGTAGGCCAGAGATAACGGTACTCAAATAATTATTGATCGACCGTTTTTGTAAATTTTACATATTTGAATCAAATGAAAATTAAAATAAAGCTGAGCACTATACTGATAATTCCGCGCACCCCTTGGGGGTGCACGCACGGTCCACAGTTTAGGAGATAAAGAGCAGGGTCGAAAGTCGGCACATAACACAAGACAGACGAAGGTTAGCGCACCTCCAGGAATTTTTTTTCTGATCAAATATCACCATTTCATTAAAAAAAAATAATATATATATATTACCCTGGTAAGCCGGCGTACCCCCTCGAGAACATTTGCACAGTTTGAGAATCCCCGAGGGAAGACACGGATGCTATCTGAGGCCACTAAGCTAGCACACCTTCGCGCACCCTCCCGAGTTGTTGAACGGGCTTCACCATGAGGCATCTCCCCCATCGCACGTTGATTTCAAATGACGCAAAATGTGCTCGAAAACCGCCCTCCCCCCCAAACACGGCGTCTCCCGACAGTCTTTCTATATTGTGATTGTTTTTGAACGCGTGGATTGCAATTAATAGATGGAGTTGCAGACAGCTTCCGGCTTTTGGTGCCTCGCTTCGATGTGAAAAATAATAAAAAAAAGACAAAAAAAAAAACACCATTTGGTTTGGGGAAAAAAAAAACATATAAAATCGCCACAAGTGACGGATGGCAATTTCAGTGGCCCTACAATGCTGCAAGTCCATTAGCTTACATTGAAAGTTTTACTGTTTTCATCACTTGGTCACCGCCCAAGAGTCGTAGAATTAGCGTTTTTTTTTCCCTTTCAAGCATGACCAATGATTCATTGAGTCCAAATATATATATATATATATATATATATATATATATATATATATATATATATATACACATACCTATATATATTAAAAAATAGAATGTATATGTTGATGGAACGGGCAACGTATGTGCGTGTGTGTGCATGATTTTAGGGTGTTTCCTTGTCTGTGAGAGTTGTACACAAAGACCTGTGTTTGTTATTGTTGATGATAAGGTGTTATTGATTTGCTTTCTATTAAAATGAGGAGAAAAAAAAAAGCCCAACTGTATTATCATTTCTACGTGCATCACTATATGGGAGGAGGGGTGGGGGGAGTGATGATTGTGGGGAGAACAAATGTTATCGATCCGAAAGCGCCAAACGCCTTACGTCAATGTTGAATTTATTCGTAACTGGAAAAAAAACGATGTGTTTGCAAAAGTGATCCTGAATACAACGTGGCACACGAGTCCTATTTTGGAGGCAAAAGGAGGGGTGAGGGGTGGGTTTGGGGTGTGTGGGTGTGTGTGTGTGGGGGGGGGGTCTTCCATTTGCTCAATGTCAATGAAAGTGTTGTAAGATTTGTATGAATAAATTTTTGTAAACAACATCTCCCAATTAATGTCGATTTTTTTTTCCCAAACTGCAACTAATCTGTCTTTGTGATGTCTTGAATTCACACAAATGCAAGCGCGCACATGACAAAAGTGCTCTGAAAGACACTCAAACCCCCCCACAAAAAAATCAAAAACAAAAAAATGATCTATTTGTCCCTGAAATCAAAAGTGAATTTCAAATATTCTAAATACATCTTGCACTCACATCCAGATAAAAGACAAACAACATAAAAGTATTTTTTTTGTTTTTGTTTTGCTCATCCGTCACAAATGAAACCTCAAATATACCAAAACAAACCTTGAAGGCACCGAACAAAAGTTCTCATGCAAATTTCAAACACACACAAACACACACACTCTACAAAAGTACTTTGAGAGGCACTCATATACAAAGAAAACAAACCTTGAACGCAGTAAATACGCCAAATTAAAACCTTTAACACTGCAGACGAAGCACTTGGAAAGACGCCCAAAAGACAAAAGACAAAAACATTTGAACACACCCGACGAATCCTTGAATGGGCCCAATCCAGCCTTCAAAACATCCAATGTATCCAATCACACCTTTACAACACGCACACAGAAGTAGTAGTAGTACTTTGAAACACAAGAAGGAACCAAAAGACACAAATGGTGCATTTTGGCGCCTCCCGTCTAAAATCACCAAATGAAACTTGAAATTTAACCTCCCAAAAATCCTCACTGCACCAAATTAAACCTCAAACACAATAAAAGTACTTTGAAAGACGCTCAAAAACAACCAAAACAAACCTTGAACGCAGTAATTAAATCATTGAATGCGCTGAATTAAAAAATTTAACACCGCAGACAAAGCACTTGGAAAGACGCCCGAAAGCCAAAGAACAAAAACACTTGAATGCACCAAACGAATCCTTGGACGGGCCCAACCCAGCCTTCAAAACGTCCAATATATCCATCCATCCATTTTCTTAACCGTTTATCCTCACGAGGGTCGCGGCAGAGCTGGAGCCTATTCCAGCTGTCATCGGGCAGGAGGCGGGATACACCCTGAACTGGTTGGCAGCCAATCGCAGGCCACATAGAGACAAACAGCCACACTCACGATCACACCTATGGGCAATTTATCCATCCATCCATTTTCTTAGCCGCTTATCCTCACGAGGGTCACGGGGAGTGCTGGAGCCTATCCCAGCTGTCAATGGGCAGGAGGCGGGGTACACCCTGAACTGGTCCCCAGCCAATCGCAGGGCACATAGAGACAAACAGCCACACTCACGATCACACCTATGGGCAATTTATCCATCCATCCATCCATCCATCCATCTTCTTGGCCGCTTATCCTCACATAGAGACAAACAGCCACACTCAGAGAGTGTAGAATTTAATAAACTTGGCCTGGAAATAGTGCAAATATTTTCATGGCTTGACATCATTTGATGGTCCGGTCGGAACAGCTCCAGTCAGTTGTTTTTTTTTTTGTTGTTGTTTTTTTGGAGGTTTGACATCGGTTTGCTGGCACATGAACGCAACAAAAATGCTGTTCTGCAGCTAAAACATCCACCCATCCATTTTCCTAGTTGCTTATCCTCACGAGGGCCAAGGGTAGTGCTGGAGCCAATCCCAGGTATCATCTGGTAGGAGGCGGAATACACCCTGAACTGGTCCCCAGCCAATTGCAGGGCACATTGAGACAAACAGCCACACTCACAATCACACCTCGGGGCAATTTAGAGTGTCCACTTAATGTTGCATGTTTTTAGGATTTTGGAGGAAACCGGAGTGCCCGGAGAAAACCCACGCAGGCACGAGGAGAACACGCAAACCCCATACAGGCGGGTCCGGGATTGAACCCAGGACCTCAGAACTGCGAGGAGAACGCTTTCTAGCTGATCCACCGTGCCACCCACAATGTAGCCAATCAAACCTTTACAAGCCCCACACAGAAGTAGTCGTAGTCCTTTGAAACACAAGAAAGAACCAAAAGGTGCATTTTGGCACCTCCCGTCAAAAATCACCAAATGAAACTTGGAATTTAACCTGCCAAAAATCCTCAACGCACCAAATTAAACCTCAAACACACCAAGAGTACTTTGAAAGACACTCAAAATGCCCCCACCACCGAAGCACACACCACAGAAGAAAAAAAGTACTTTAAAAGGGACGGACGGGAAAGCCAGCAAACAAAAAACAAACAAACAAACAAACAAAGAAGAGGTCGCCTTTTGACCCCTGGCTCATCGGAAACGAACCCTCGGCGGCAGCGGCTCGAGCCTCGGATACGCCCGGGCGAGCAACTCGACGACACCCCCCCCCCCCCCATCTTTCTCCGGTGCAGCCGAGTCCCGCGGGAGCGCAGGAAGGGCGTGGCGACGCCGTGTTTGCGATCCGATCCGCACTCACGCATGTGTGGATGCAGCAGAGCTCAACTAACCCAATCAGAGACATGTTGCATGGCAACGGCGCACACAAAGGGGACTCGCTTCTGTGCACGCGTGTGTCGACGTGTTTCCACACGCCGAGAAGAAGATGGAGGCCGCGTAGTTGTGCAGTGTTGCCTTTGACCTCTGGGGGGGGGGGGGGGGGTCTTCTTCTTCTTCTCCCGTGGAGGTGGGAGGCGGAGGAGGAGAAAGCAGCACAGGTGGAACGGCCGATCTAAGACGTTCAGCGAAATAACAGATTAGCTCAGAGACGGGACGCGTTCGCTTCCTCCCCGGCGAGGAAGCGCGAGAGGGTGACAGATTGTCGCCTGTCAAGGTTTCTGCTTTCTGTTTGACGTGCGGGACCTTCCGCATCCTTTATTTAGCGTAGCGGGTGGGGGTGGCTTTACACGCTGCACTTTTTTTCCAACTCGACGCAGAAGCCGATGAAAAATGCGCCGTTGTTTTTGTGAGTAATAAAAAAAAAAAAAAACCATAAGGACTCAAATATGCTTTTCACATCGAGTTAGGGTTCCCGCCGCTGGTTATGTTGACTCCGATTGAATCGAGTCAAAACGGAGCAGCGTGAAGTGGAAAATAAACGTCTTCGAAATCCGACAAAGAACAGACAAGAGTGTTGTTAACAATTCTGCCGAATCTGAATGATTGCAACAATAACAGCAAACGGGTGAGTATATACACAGTAAAATGAGATTTGGGAAATTAATTTCTGTGGGCGTGTCCGCTGAATGCAGGAAACCACGCCCACCTCAAAAAGAGCTCCGATGACGTACAACCCTCAGCTGGTTCCTACGTCGTCATTTTCTCATGTAATGTCAATTAAAAATGTATTCCGACAAATAGTCTCACCCTGGACAAAATTTCGTGATTTGTGCATTGCAGTCTTTACGCTTAAAATGAATGAACGAGTTGCAATGTACAGTCTTCCGGAAGCAGGTATTCACGTTTGTACGTTTTTTTTTTTTGTGTGCTACGCAGGGCTATCTTTTCGTTTCTTTACCGCAATGAGATGGTTCAATCCGAAATTACAGTACAAGCAGTCTAAGCGTGTTAAGTGGTTGGTCATTATGGGAAACCAGGAACTAAAAAAAACAAACAAAAAACAAAACAACAAAATGTAATGAACGTACAATGGCACATTGTCAAGTTCCGTGACCATGGTTATATTTGAAAAGACCGAAAACCAAATGATCCTACCCCACTGAAATCAATGGTAATGCAATTCATCTGTTCCAAACTTTATAAAAAACACTTTTTTGCGTGATTTTTTTTTCACAAGTTGCATGACCATGGTTGCATTTGAAAACACCAAAAACAGACTCATCCTACCCCAAAGAAACCAAAGGTAATGCAATTAATCCATTCCAAACTCTATAAAAACACTTTTTTGCGTATTTTTTTTTTTGACAAGTTGCGTGACCATGGTTGTATTTGAAAAGACCGAAAACCAAATCATCCTACCCCACTGAAATCAATGGTAATGCAATTAATCCGTTCCAAATCCCAGTTAAAAAAACACTTTTTTGTGTGTTTTTTCACCACAGAACAGTACTGTTCTATATATAACTTTAGAGTAATACATTTTGCATAACCTAATATAATGCAGATAACCTGTAAACCAGGGCTCGGCAACCTTTTTGAGGCTGAGGGCTACTTCGTGAGCACCAATCGTATGAAGGACTGCGTGACCTGTTTGCGGCAAATTTTAGACTCAGTTCATTACGCGTACATAAAATATTTTTGTTTTCATTTATTGTAGTAAATGACATTACAGGCATTTTAAAATTTTAATTCACGTAAGCACGTCAGATTCAGAATTCAAAGCACAAATACTGTAACAGTAATTTGTGGCCTCTGGTATTTTTAGAACGTACCTCTCGGGCGCCTTCCATGGTCCTCGCGGGCTACCATTCGCCCGCGGGCACCGTGTTGGTGACCCCTGCTGTAAACTCTCCTTGTTCTTTTTACTTCGGGTTTATTGGTCATTATCAAACCAGCCTAATGGCACATTACTGCCACCGACTGCTATTTTCCATGCACTGCAAGGAAACCAATGTGAATTGATGGTGGTTTGATGGTGTGGTGAGGTCTGAGGTGCTCCTGTGTCTCAAATATTTGGTCGTATCTAAGGACCCATCATCCATCTATCCATTTTCTTAGCCGCTTATCCTCACAAGGGTCGCGGGAGTGCTGGAGCCAACCCAGCTGTCAACGGGCAGGACGCAGGGTACACCCTGAACTGGTTGCCAGTCAGTCAAAGGGGAAGTATCGATACCATCACGAGCGGGAATCGATCGGACGTTGCACGCACCGAAGTCAGGCGTGGAGGCGCCACAGTACTTTCTTCGCAATTTCAGAATTTTCCAGAGAAGGGCCCTGAGCTTTTCCTGCCGACATTGCCAACTACTGGCCTGGCGTGCAAATAACAGCGCTTCTCACGCAAACACCAACGTGATCCCTTTCGACTGAAGTTTCTCGTTCCGCCAAACCCGTTTTGACATTCACACCAGATCGCGACGGAGGGGGAAAACGCTCGCCCATCCCGAGCCAATTTGTAAACGGGCGCCCGAGTCGATGACGGGCGCCTCCGCCTTTGCGACAGATCATCAGCGTCTTCGAGGTGAGGGGAGGAGGGTTTTTTTTTTTTCTCCCTAGTTTGAAACCCGGTGGACGCTCGAGGGCACGTGTTAATCACGTGGAGGGTGAGGGAGGGAGGCGGTGGGGGGGGGGGGGGTGAGTAGCTGGTGGCGAAGGGAGGAGGGAGCAGACACGCCCATCTTTCTTTGTGTCCGACCAGGCCGGGCCCATATGTGCGCACGTGTGTTTAACTCATTTAGCGCCTTCCTCTTCCAGAAACCTCCATTTATTTCTTGACTTTTAAACAAACACCTGACAAAAAGTCACAATATTGCCAAAATAAAAGATAGAATAAGCCAAGCTATTAATATTAAAGCTTAAAAAGCTCCCTTTCTAAGTACTCGTTTTGGCATTGAATTAAAATCAGATCACCCCCCCCCCAAAAAAAAGCTGAATATAATAAATTACCAGCCCCTAATTTACATTTTTTTATGGTTAAAAAAATGTTTAGAATTTTTATTGAATATATGTGCCAAATTCTGAGTCATCACGTCTAATTAAAAGAATGCACTGCATTAAAAAAAAATAATCTAAAAATAGACATTCCTTCATTCTAAATTTGTAGATTTGCACATTTTCATCTATACAGAAAATAAAATTTTGGCGATTTTCTTTAAATTTTATGTAAAATTCTGAAATTATAACCTCTCAATGTTGTTTGAAAATTCTTAATTCATGAATAAATATACCAAAATTACACTCCAACTTTGGATCTTTTAATATTTTCAATTTCTAAAGCAAAAACAACATGAGCCAAAGAATGGTAACAAGTTGTTTAAGTTGAATTTATAAATGAAAAAAATATTTACTTTTGAAAATGGTGTCAAATTTCAAGCTGTTTGACCACCAAATGGGTTGAATTCAGCCTGTGTTATAAGCATACATTCATAAATTTCTGAAAGAAAAATTCACCTTGGTATTTTGCATGGATGAAAATATATTTATGCTTTTTAATTTGATAGCGGGGGGGTGTTCTTTTTTCCAAGCCAACACTCTTCGGTACAAATGAAGGAATATATTACAATATTTGCGCAAAATGAAATGTTTTTCTCATGACATAATGTACTTTTGTAATATTCCGATGTTTTGCACCCATAATAATGAGCTTACTCTTGTAAAAGTGTTTTTTTTTTTTTTTTTTTTTTTTTCTTTTCAGCCTGGCCCTACTACCACTCCCTTGTACTCTAATGAATGAACCGGAGGTCATGTTTTAGGGAATGAATGGGGTCGGTCTGGTTGTTGCGGGGCGGGGTCGGGCGGGGGTGGGGGTTGGTTGGGGGGCTCCCTAAAGTCCCATATAGTAGCTGGTGGTGTCACATGTTTCATTAAGCAGGAGACAGCATGAAGTCCCACTGGGAGACGCAGCAGAGGGAAACGTGCCAAGCTTTTGTAGACACGGTCCACCGCTCACCCCGGGGGGGGGGGGGGGGGGTGAAGGGAAAGGGTGAAAAATACAAATCAAATCAAAGAAAAACACCACCAGTCATATTTTTTTCTTCTTCTGGTTTTCCACGTCAGGAACTCGGGACATTTCCCAAGTCACTTGGCTCGTGTTTCAAAACGTTGGCGACCGTCACAACAACTCAAGATGAAGACGGTGCGATTATTTGTGCCCCATCGTAGAAACTTGTCATTTTCAAAATAAGATCCCAAAATATATATGACAACAACAAAAAATATGTATTAGGTTCAACAAAATGGTACCTCTACTTACGAAGATCTCTTGTAACGAAAATTTCAGGTTACGAAATGCCTCTTTGGAAAAATATTGCATCTTGTTATGAAGGAAAATTCTGGATACAAAAGGCAAAAATACGTTTACTCATGTAAACATCCTGTATCTTGGTTTGAAAGCAGCGTGATGGAGCTACTCTCCCATTGGCTATCACTGTAGCATCTTCCTGGCATCCCATTGGCTAGGAGGGACCTTGATCTTTATCCATGACGCTATTCGTTTCCCTTCAAAAATCGAGCCTTCACCGAGTCAAACGAGCACGCGTAGTCACACGTTGGCGCACATTGGTAAAGTACAACTTTTTCGGGAGTTTTTTCATCTGTGTTTATGTAAGTTTGTTCATCTTTCTTCACCGTGTGCCACAAGAAACTTTAGTGGAATGAAGTTTTGCGCGTGCGTACATTCTCGGCTGTCAAACGTTTGCCTCCTCCTCCATCCCCCACGATACATTCGCATAGTCGCCCAACGCCAAAGGTAAATTAACAAAATTTTGATTATTCTTTACATTATATACTTTGAATGCTAATTTTTTTGGACGGGGGTCATGGAACGGATTAGGCTATTTACATGTAAAAAGTGCTTCGACTTACAAAAATAAAAAAAAAAAAAAAATCACATTTCGAAACGACTCCTAGGACAAATTATTTTTGTAAGTAGAGGTAGCACTATATATGTAAATATATTACATGTATATTAAACTGTCTTCATAAGGCTTGGGACAACACATGTAAAGAATTTTCAAATCTTAAAAGATTGTTTGCAGTCTGTTATTGACCCGAAATGTAAACAGAAATGTTTGGGCATGTAACGGTTTTGGTCGTAATGTGTGTAAAGTGCTCCGATCATCTCAACACACCACGCATAAAGTTCGAAGATCATAAAAATCAGTTCCAGCACCGATCTAGAATCCAGTCCTCCGAGACAGAAATCGTGCGTGATCAAACGTGATCTAATAATAACAAAGAAGAAGAAACAAGCACGGAAGAAGAGAAGATGCGGAAATGAAAGCGGTAACACGAGAGGAGGGAATGATGGTGGTCTCGGGGCTATCGTTTTACTTTTCCCGTAGTTCCACAAGCTGGTCCCCTATTTCTGAAGTCCGCCGGACTTTGCTTTCCAGATGCTGCTATATTACTGACATGCATTTATTTTGACAGGCTGGTGGAAACCCCCAAAATAATCCAGAAAAAAAATTATCTATAAATATGAGACAAAAACACTTCACATAAAAAAACAACAACATACATAGTCCTGAAAAACAAAGACTGTGAAAATCAGACTGATTATGAACTCAACTTTCCATGCCATTCGCTGCATTCCTGTGACCCCGACTAACGCACTTGCCACAAAAACATAATTAATAAGAAAAGTTGCAATTTCTTATTTTCATATCTCAATAAAAAAGGCAGTTGTTGCGAGGAACTTGCACTCCTCGCTCTCAAAAGCTCTTTTGTGGAACAAGTCCCTCGGGATCACTGTCCTCCATACACAAATATTACCAACACCGCCAGAACAAAAAAAGATTTAATAAAAAAAACAAGACATAAAATGACAGTCAACAACAGTTAAACTCATAAAACATATGGAAACGCAATTATGTTTAGTCAGAATCAGAATTGTAAATATATCTTGCCGTAGTTCCGCGCAATCAACGATTAATCTAGTTCTCGTTGAATTTCATCAGATTTTAGTCCACTACAAAAAAGTCCTCCGACCCCTAGCGGACCACACGCTAGTTTTAATATAACCGTTGACCAGCATAATAATGCAAATATGGAAAAACTCTTCTTTTCTTGCCCTACAAAAAAAAAAAACACAACCAGGTCTAGTGCAGGTCAGTTGCCGGCGCACGTTGCATTCAAATGCTCTTTTGCGGAAGAAATCCCAACGACTGGCTTTTCCTAGAGTGCACCCCCCCCCCCCCAATAAAAACAATGAGGGGGGGGTGACTTCTTGAACCCGGCCCACGCGCCCAAAACAAAACCTTCACGACCTTTCCGGGGCTCGAACAAACAATCGGTTTTGCGTCAGGTAGCGTCATCGAGGATTCAACGGACCGACGGTGAATAATGTAACGGCGCAGCGGGTCGGTGCCGATGCGCGGTGTGAGATTAGCGAGAGGTATCATCTATTTTTACGCCTCCCGCTTTTAACTGCATGCTGCCCCGATCATTACTCCCCGCCATGCTTTGCTTTTTACTGTTGACACAGTTTTCCCTGAATGAGGGGATAAGGGGGGAGGGGGGGGGGGGGTGTTAATGAAGACGGAAGAGTGTGTCGCCGGTGAGAGACGCTCATTGCGCCGGGCGCCGGGACTCAAACGGGAGCCGACGTGCAAGCTCGGGCGTGTCGTCGGCGTATCGTTTGAAAGAGGATATGTTCTTCCTCGGGGGGTTGAGCGGGATTTTGCAGCCGCAGAGCACGGAGCTGTGATTAATAGTAACGCTTCAGGACAATTTGCCGTCTCCAAGCGGAACACGTCCGCGGAGGGGCGGGGAGCGGAAGTGCATGCGGTTGTGTGAACAACAACAGCGCAGCTCAGCCTCTGTGTAGCGCGTATCGCGCTGGGCGATAATAAAACGCCACCGATGTTTTTATCAGTGACAATTTAGACGTTTCAAATTGTTTTGAGTTTTTTGACTCGTTGCCATTATTTCTTAAAAAGAAAACAAACGATTGATTTTGCAGAGTCCATCCTTGAATATGGATCATCACGCCATCCATTTCCTTTGCCGATTATCCTCACCAGGGTCGCAGAAGTGCTGGAGTTCATCCCAGCTGTCAACAGGCAGGAGGCGAGGTACACCCTGAACTGGTTGCCAGCCAATCGAAGGGCACATCGAGACAAATAGCTGCACTCAAGATCACACCTAGAGGGCAATTTAGTGTCCAATTAATGTTGCATATTTTTGGGGCGTGGGAGGAAACCGGAGTGCCCGGAGGAAACCACGCAAAATCCACACAGGCGGGTCTGGGATCGAACCCTCGACCTCAGAACTGTGAGGCCAATGCTTTCCAGCAGATCCACCGTGCCGCCTAAATATGGATGACTTTTATTTAATTGCATACATTCTCCATTTGCTGTATACTTTACTGCTCGAAGTTTTCAGTTCTGCACGTTTCATTTTCAGCTGTCATGAAATAAGAAAACAAGATTTAAGATTTTAAATTGCGGGCCCTTATCGTACCCAAAGCGAACCGAACCGTGACCTTCAAACCAATGTTTCCATCCATCCAGGCAACTCGTCATCTCCCCACGTACGCAGTACCCCTTCCGTCAATCATGTAGTCATCCATCCATCCATCCGTCCGTCCATCCATCCATCCATCCATGCCTTAACGCAACCGTCGATCCGCCTGAAGATTCTCCCAACTGCCCATCCTCCCTTGCGACCTCCCCTGCATCTATCCTTCAATCCACATTCCCATCCTCCTCCACATCTGCATCTGAACCCCCCATCCCGCGCTCTTTCTCATTCCATTCCTCACTTCGTCCGGCTCTGCTATATATTCGTGTGTCCGACTATTCATTCCCCTCCATCGTATGCGCCTCTCCAGTTGAATTCGGCACATTCATCCTGCAAGCTGCCCCTCAATCCTCCGCACGACAGCCTTCAATCATCCGCCCTCCGAGCGTCTAATCCCACCGGCATAAATCCATTTTCCCCCAACACTCCTCGCTCCACTCCTCCAATTTTGCATCCATCATTGACTACATTTCTTTTTAAATTATTCCAAAACACGCCGTACGTTCCCCCAACATTTAGTGTCAATATTACACGCAAAATTCGCAAAGGGTGCCTCCTGCGAGCAGAATTATACACGTCTAAGGCAGCCTGGAGCTGTCAAAAAAAGTATCAAAAAAGTGTAGAATTTAATAAACTTGGCATAGAAATAGTGCAAATGTTTTCATCACTTGACATCATTTGACGGTCCGGTCGGAATAGCTCCAGTAAGTTTTTTTTTTGTTTTGTTTTTGGAGGTTTGATACAAGTTTGCTGGCACAACAAAAAGATTGTTCTGTAGCTAAAAGATCCATCAATCCATCCATTTTCTTAGCTGCCTATCCTCACGAGGGCCCTGGGTAGTGCTGGAGCCTATCCCAGTTGCCAATGGGCAGGAAGCGGGGTACACCCTGAACTGGTCGCAGGGCACATGAAGACCGACAACAGCCGCACTCACAATCACACCTACGGACAATTTAGAGTGTCCAATTAATGTTGCATGTTTTTAGAATGTGGGAGGAAACCGGAGTGCCCGGAGGAAACCCACACCACAGGCACGGGGAGAACATGCAAACTCCACACAGGCGAGGCCGGTATCGAACCCGGGTCCTCAGAACTGTGAGGCCAATGCTTTATCACCTGATCCACTGTGCTGCCGAGCTAAAAGATATGATAAAAAAAAAAAAAAACGCGCATCATTCCATTGACTAATAAGATGAAGCCGTCGACACGGTCGATTGTGCGTTTTATTAAATTATCCTCCGCAATATATTTAAAGACATTTTTTGCCAAATGTGATGTTTTCAAGGCATCCACACGTTATTAGTTGGAATGAGTCACTTACAATAAAGTCATATTTTTACACGTATCCCCCGGCGACTTTGACCTTGTGTCATAATAATCCCGTTTCTTCATTCCTTTGTTTGCCTTCCTGCTTGTCTGAACCCAACAAAGACGCCTAATTTATGATTGACGGGAACCGAAATACTCACATATGCTTCGGGGGGGGGGGCGACACTTCGCAAAGAGCTATTTTCTGCAAAGAGAACAAAAGACCACGGAGAGACCGAAAAAAAACCAAAACAAAACAAAACAAACAAAAACAACAACAACAAAAGAATATATATATATATATATATATATATATATATATATATATATATATATGGATTAAGAAAGCTGTTTTTAGATTTGGAGGGGGAACAAAAAAAAAAAAAAAATCCATTTGTTAAATCTGACAGAAGGCTCTTATTTCTTGGGTGGCGTTATTTGTAATTAGCGGCGTCTCACGTTTCAAATAAATCACTTAACATTTCGACAGCTGCATCGCGACATCTGCATGACGCGACTGCTCGCGTGCATGACGGATTCCGGGACCAAAGTAGAAAGCCCGGTAATTAATAGTGTGCAGGTTTTCACATCTAATTGCTCGCCAGGCCTCCGTTTTGGAATATCATTATTGTCTGTGTACATTTTTTGCCAAAAGGGAGCATCGATGAAGCTGTTCAGGACCATGTCACATGACTAAGATCGTTGGTCAAGATCTGACCTCCAATTTGGTGAGCTAGTAAACCTTTGTCACCACGTTATGCGCACACACAGCAAATACTCAAATTCCTCGGAAGCGAGCATCCGAGCTGTTCAGTACGCGTGATCAACATTTGGTGGTAATGCGTATCGGTCCGTTGTGGTGAAGAGGGAGCTCAGTCGCAAGGCGAAGCTCTCAATTTACCAGTCGATCCACGTTCGTACCCTCACCTGTGGGCATGAGCTGCGGGTTGTGACCGAAAGAACAAGATACAAAGCGGGCGAACTGAGTTTCCTCCGCAGGGTGTCCGGGCTCTCCCTTAGAGAACGGGTGAGAAGCTCGGTCATCAGGGAGGGGCTCGGTGTCGATTCGCTACTCCTCCACATCTAGAGGAGCCAGATGAGGTGGCTGGGGCATCTGATCCGGACGCCTCCATGGTGAGGTGTACCGGGCTTGTCCCACCGGAAAGAGATCCCGAGGACGACCCAGGACACTTTGGAGAGACTATGTCTCACGGTTGGACTGGGAATGCCTCGGGATCCCTCCGGAAGAGCTGGAAGAAGTGGCTGGGGAAAGTGAAGTCTGGGTATCCCTGCTGAAGCCACTTCCCCGGCGACCTGTCTCGGAGCAGCGGTAGAAAATGGATGGATAGATGGATGGATGGTAATGCTGATGCTCATTTAATTTTTGAAGGACTAGCTATAAATGGTGAAAATTTCAATGTGTCTTGCAGTTTCTCAAACATGGCTTCTCGAGACTCCTTTGTGGGTCGAATCGTGGTAGACTATAGTGACCAAATTTTACATTCCAAAGTACGTCTGTCTTATCTGGCTAATCAGATTTTATGTTTTGTTTATATTTTGTAATTTTACATTGTTGACTAAGCACAGCTAAATTTGGTAGCAATCAGACAAAATGTATGTTTCCGAAGGACTCCCGGACCCTAAATTCCCCTTAAACTGGCCCCGACATCATAGAGCTCACCGATTGTACGTAATAGATTCACATTTTATGGCGAGTCAGCAAGCTTTGCGGCCATTTTCTACCTGGATGCAATTTCAACTGCAGCTTCACCTTCTCCGTAGTTTCTAGTAGGCTTAAATTTGGAAACTCACTTTGACAAAATGTCCAAAACGACCCCGAAACAGCTGCTTGAAACCAAAATGTCCGACTTCCCCAGTACGCGTGTATACCACAACTAATACAACATTTTCTCAAGCGCAGTAGGAATTTGCACACCTTGTGGCGCATGTCGATGTCATCATTTCCCCCCCAAGCAAAAGCTGCCCTCGGGGTTGTGAGCGACAGCTGCTCGCCGGCATGTTTGCCGCCATACGGAGAAAGATTGACGGGAAGCCTGAATGGACCGCGTTGAACATACGGATGCCGCGCACTACTTACTTATCCGTAACCTGTAACACGATTCGCGTGTTTGTCAAAAATGCGAAGGAACGTTTAGGGTGGGTGCTGGCATTTTGGCTAGCGCCGGCAGCTTTTCGATGTCCGTGTGTGTGAATGTCGTCTGAACGGTCGTACTATATCGTTTTTAAAGGATGAAAGAACAATTTAATTTGGCTAATTAGCGCTTGCCATGGATTAACCGATTCACTGCCAGCTGTTTTCAAAGCAGACATTCCCCATTTCGCCAGCTGTTTCACAGCACTTGGGCTGATTTTTCAAGACCCACAAAGTACCTCGTTCTGGAACAATTCAAGCACTGAACGTTTTTACGAGTTAGCATTTAGCGGGGGCAGGGTTTATGTTTAGGACAAAGTTGTCTCACCAAACACTAACCTGGCGCGCGAGAATAAGGAAATGCTGCAGACACCGGCGGAGGGTGAGCGAGAGGGTATCGATCCTCGGTCGGAACATCTTCCTCCGTTAGCAGAGCTCTATTTGCGGACCAGGAAGCCGACCAGACCCGATTTACGCTGAGTGACGTTACATTATCTCGACTCTCCCCTCGGCGCGGGCCATCTATTTCCATCCCGGCGCTGTATCTTAGTCGTTCACTTGTAATTTAGGTACACGGGAGTGACTGACGAGGGCAGTTGTATAGCTGCCGCCATGCCACTTAATTGAGCTCATTAATCGGCCTGCCTCCCGAGGTGCGCTCGCCCTCGTTAGCGAGCGGGCGTGAGGGGAATCTGAGGCTTCCCCGACACGGTCAGGGCAATATCTCACTTTGCCGGGCTGGTGCGAAAGGCACGGGGGCCTTTCACGTTGGCGCCTTCATCGTGTTTCATCTCTGGAGGGTCCGTTTTCCGTAAAACAGCTAACAGGGCTCATGTTGAGGGCCCTGCGAATTGTTCAGTCTCGCCAGCACACACAGAGCCCGATTCACAACAGGTTCGCGCATGCAAAAACGGGTGCAAACTTGATTGCAAGTTGATGGACTCAGCCTGGCGCCCAGCCCTGTGACTGCGTCCGCCAAAGTGAGCTCAATTGCTGCAGAATTCATTACGCGCATTCTGGGGGGAGGACATGTAAGCAAATAGACGAATTTAGCGGGCACAATAGGATTTGTAAAACCTGAGACGAATTGCGACGGGTGATTTTGTGTCTGACCACATCCGCGTCTGAAAGGCAAAGGATACCGCCGTGCGTTACCGTGACGAGGAGGAAGAAAGTGGATCTTTCCAACATGTGCGAACATTTTTGCAATGGCAGCAACAAAATGAACACAACAAATCTCCGATTCAGCGATGAGATGTTGGACCCAGTCACAAGAAGGAGTCATGCCATATGACGAAACCCCTTTGCACCCTGCCGTTCCTCGAGTCCAGATCATTTCCACAATCAACAAGTAGTCCTGACTCCTAGCTGCTTCCAGATCAGCTTTTTGAGTGTAGTTCCCCCGGTTTCTAACACCACGTTTCGCAGTAAGGCCACTTTGGTTAAATAATACAAAGCACGACTTCACCTATCGCACGATCAATTTAATTTCTGTAACGCAAATGTTTTTGCCTTACACTGAAAATTCTGTTCGAAGGGGAAAACTATCAACGTTATCTAGTGCAAGTGGAAAAGCCTGTCTTAAATAAGGTGGACTCTACCTAGACTTTTTTTTTTTTTTTACCCCAAGATATACTTTTCAAGCAGCTAGCCTCTTGCGAGCTACCAACGACGGGGGTGGGGAGGCGTGGGGCAGATAATGGTGCTCCCAAACAGTTTTAAGGTTAATGTTATGTTGCCTCCTATATGTAAAAGACAAAATTAGCTTTTTGTACACCGTATTGTCTGTGGTTTCATCCTGGATCAGGCTGTACCGAGGTGGAATTTTTAAATGACACACCATCTCATCCTGCACTTTCTACTTCGGCTTCGGACCAGACCTTTCCCACTCAGAAAAGAGACAATCTCGTCCAGTTTTACCACTTTTTCTTCGACAGCCATTGCAGCATTTTTTTTTTAACTTTCTCCATTAATATCGAAAGTAAACATAAGCAGCATGTCTACCTGGTCTTTGCTCTACGTTGCCCAGACTGTGTTGCTGACTAAAGCAGCGGTGGTGGACGCTATCATTATAAAAACACATTGATGGGCTGTGTAAGAACTGTAGCATTTGTAATTATCAGCGTACATCTTTAAGAGCGTTGGAAGGTAAGCTAGGAAAAAGAGAGTGTGGCGGAGCAGCGGTCGTTGTTAAAGTTCGGTGCACAATTGCGCACGTGCGCAGTTTAGAGGGAACATTGGTTGACGTCTTTTTTTTTTTTTCGGCACGCCGTCCCGAAATCGATCGACGCATAAGTGAACGTGCAATTTCACGTCCATTATGCGGGATGCTCGTAAAAGGGTTAGTTTGTGCAACGTGCCCACCCACAGCACAAATATTCTGCTCCAGGGAAAACGCAATTAAGCGATTGTTATTTTGGGATCTGAGTAAGCAAAAGTCGCGGCAACGTGAGATTTGAATTGCTTTGATTTTGGGGAAACTGCGGCAAAGCGTCTCACGCCGAGGACCGGACCGTGTCCATGGCGCGCTTTGCTGGCTCCTGCGTGAAAGGCAACGCGGTTCCCCGCCTCGTCGATCCGCCGCCAGACCCCGCCACGGTGCCCCAAACCTCAGGGTCGGCCGTGTAATAATAAATAAAGATGTTATGTCGATTCATGTCGTGGGCGGACGGATCGCGGGGCCTCCGCGTCCGCACCTGACACCCTCCAATTAGACGGTGACAGATGCTCGGCGCGTGCACACGCACACTAATACGCCGCGCCGCGTTTTTAACCTTAGCGCCGCCGCCGCCCACTCTCCTCCCTCCGGCTTTTGTTCCGAGGGTGCCTGTCGCCAGATGTGGCCCCACTACAAATTTAATAAAGATGCAAAGAAGCCTCTATGCGTGCGTGTTGGTTCAAAAAAAAAAAAAAAAATCCTATATGTAATGATGGAGCCCTTCCAACACCTCCTGAGTACAGGCTCCATGTGTCATTAGTTAATCCCTACCAGGATCTCTCTCCCCCCCCCCCACTCCCCCCAACAGCACCTCCGCAGATGGGTCACTTTATTTCCCCGCAGACTACTAATAACGCCCCATTGAGGGATTCCAAAGGGGGCCGCCGTGCCCCTTTCACACCAGTGCCAGCAGCTGAGCTGAATGGTGTCATGATGCAGGCGGCCGCCGGGCTCGCGGGACCGATCGGAGGGAGGGGTGTGAAGACAAAAGCTAACGCAAACAAAACGTTTGCGTCGAGTGCCCGCTGAGGAAGTTCCGAGCCAAACGTCTCGAACCGACTGCAGGGAGTTCAGTCAAATCGAAAGAGGGAATACGCGACATTAAATCGCAAAGCAAGATGTCGATCTTGGAATATTGTTTATGATGAAAAAAATTGAGTGGAAATGTTACTCATCAGGGGTGGCACGGTGGAGCAGCTGGTAAAGTGTTGGCCTCACAGTTCTGAGGACCCGGGTTCGATCCCGGCCCCACCTGTGTGGAGTTCGCGTGTTCTCCCCGTGCCTGTGTAGGTTTTCTCCGGGCACTCCGGTTTCCTCCCACATTCCAAAAAAAAACATGCAATATTAATTGGACATCCTAAATTGCCCATAGGTGTGACTGTGAGTGTGAATTGTTGTTCGTCTCTATGTGCTGGCAACCATTTCAGGGTGTACCCCGCCTCCTGCCCGTTGACAGCTGGGATAGGCTCCAGCGCTCCCCGCAACCCTCGTGAGGATAAGCAGCAAAGAATTTGGATGAATGGATGGATGTTACTCATCAGATGCGGGGAAAAAATGCTCACGAATCCATGTCCAAAATTGAAAACAAATGTATGATTAAAAAAAAAGAGAAAATAAAAAATAAGGACTGCTGGGAACCAGTCCAGGGTGTACCCCGCTCCAGCACTTGTGAGGATAAGTGGCTCAGAAAATGGATGGATGGAAAAAGTAAGAACATTTTTTTTTTGCCATATATTGCCATTGGAAAAAAGTTTGTATTTTTTTGTTTTTTTTAAAACCTCCAAACAATTCGATCGGTGACATAACAGGAGTGTTAAGCGGCGTGTTTCATCGCTTTCCTCCATGTTGCGTTGCTCATTAAAACGGGAACGCGGCCAAAGTGTGAGCGTGCAACTCTCGCTGCTAATTATAGCAAAACATGATTGCGTACGCGGTCTATATATAAACGCACACGGCAAATGCTGCAGTGCACAGCAAAACACTTGGAGCCTTCGCTCAGGCGTCGCTTTGCCTCTGAGGCACGAGAGCAGACTCGGAGGAGGGTTGAATAATTCAGGAACGGCTTCAAACACTGATTTGGGATTGCTAAATTTCGCAGGCAATTTTAGACCCCCAAAATGCTTGATTCACGGTGGCATACAAGGCTGATTGTTTCAAATAAATATTTGGTTTGAAGGAGTCATGTGCACCATTCATCCATCAATTTTCTTAACTGCTTATCCTCACGAGGGAATGCAGGAGCCTATCCCACCTACCAGTGGGCAGGAGGCGGGGTACACTATGAACTAGTTGCCACCCAATCGCAGGACACACAGAGACAAACAGATGCACTCACAATCACACCTAGAGGCAATTTAGAGTTCATCCATCCATTTTCTTTACCGCTTATCCTCACGAGGGTCGCGGGGAGTGCTGGAGCCTCTCCCAGCTGTCAACGGGCAGGAGGCAAGGTACACCCTGAACTGGTTGCAGCCAATCGCAAGGCACATGGAGACAAACCACCACACTCGCAATCAGACCTAGGGGCAATTTTAGAGTGTCCAATTCATGTTGCATGTTTTTGGGATGTGGGAGAAAGCCAGAGAAAACCCACGCAGGCACAGGGAGAACATGCAAACTCCACACAGGCAGGGCCGGGGATTGAACCTGGGACCTCAGAACTGTGAGGCCAACACTTTACCAGCTGCTCCACCGCAAAGAAATATAACCCCCACCACCAGATAGACGGATTAACACGAAATTGGCGCGGTGAAAAGTCTCAAGGACGCCTGCCCTAAACTGAACAAGATGTTTTGTTTTTATTCGCAACGGCAAGGCGTGGCAGACATTTTTATCGTACGACCGATTGATGGCGGCGTACAGGCGGTTTTGATTTTTTATTTTAGCGTTAAAAAAAAAAAAACGTTAGGGCAAATGAGGGTAAATACTTCGACGCTGCGCTTAGTTAACATGCAAGAGGGGATTTACGGCTTGATGAAAAGTGAAGACGGTCAAATATAAATGAAACTCTTCGCGAGTGACTCAAAGTCTGCTATAAAATAAAATCCGCTGGCGTTCCCTTCGTCTTAAATTCAATATTCGGACTGATATTTCTCGCGGCGGGCAATTATTGTCATAAAACTTAAAGCTCCTCAGCCGGGGCCGCCAATCTTTTTGAGGGTCCATTAAAAGACCGTTCCTTACCGAGGCCCGCCGTCGGAGCACGTCGGCGAACTCCTATGCGCATATTCTGAAAAAATTGTTCTTTTAAATTATTCCGAAACCGAAGAACGCTGATTTGACCAAATGTCGCCGTGGCGGAAGTTATACATAACCCGTCGATGGAATCCAATCCATCCAGTTGAATTGTGGTCGATGTCTTTTACAGGTTTACCGCGCGAGAGGAATGGATTAAAAAAAAAAAAAAAAAAAAGTAGCTAAATTAAAGCTACGATAAAACCCGGCATGACAGCCAAAAGCGACAAAACCAACACTTAAACGAGAGATACTGTATTTTGCATTTTTTTCCCCTCACAAATTAAAACAGTTCCCTGGTGTCTTAACACATCTGTGATTTAAAAAAAAAAAAAAAAAAAAAACGTGACGATGACGAATTATAGCACATTTTACCAGAGGTGGCGATAGCGCTCACACTGTCCCGGTACTTAAGTAGGAGTACAGATTTGTGTGGGGGGGCGGGGGGAACCCGAGACTAATTTGTAAGTACAGTGGAACGCCAATTGACGAAGGCGTCGATGTTCAAACTATTCCGTTTATTAATCGAAGACCAAACAAAAGTGTTGTCAATTGGTCAAACTTGCCGCGGTGCGCACTGCACGGTAGACTCTTCCATTACTCGAAAAGGGCTCTTGATCTCCAACTAGCGTAGCTTCCAAGTCATGGGCGGAGCTAAACGCATTGGTCGGCTAGCTGTTTTACGGCACACGCGGGAGAAAACAGTTTTTGTGGACGCGCGCTTTTATGCATTCACTTCGGCTGCACAACACGTACGCCCGCGTTATCCACAGCAGGCGGTTCCGCATCCTAGTGGTGGAATTGCTTTGAAGGTCAAGGTGATACATAATGCACACTGCGAACGTCGGGTCTTCTCATAAATGCAATCGTCCTTTGGCTTGTTAACATTCAACAGCAGCGCGATATCGTTGCGATCCTCCATCGCCCGGCGAGCGCGGCAGGGGGGCGGAAAGCCGGGCATTCGCTATTGATAAACGAGCCGGTACCTGAAACCGCTCGGCAGGCTTCCCGCAGGCGCCGCCACCCGGTCCGAGCGTATCCGTGGCCGTCTTCGCAGAATCCCTCCGAAGGCCCGGATGGGATAGAGTGGGACATTTGTCTGTATGAATATTACATTTATTTTCCTTCCATCCAAGAGTGAATTATTGAAGAGAATGCACTCTGGAAGACAGTTTTAGCGGGCGTTGCTTTGTAGACACACATTCCATCAATCTTATGCCTGGTGTAAGTAAAAAAAATAAAATAAAATAAAGAGCTTGAAAGATTGAAAGCGTGGCGGAATTCCTCCCCGCTGGCTACGAGGGTGCCGGTTTCGTCCGTCTGTGCGAGCAACAGATGGCCGTGGTCTTTGGGTTGCTAGGAAACTGGTAATCAAATACTTTAATTCAGATTGGTTTGGGAATCCGAGGTTTATTAAAAGCGCGGCGCCTTTGGCGGCGGGAATGGCGGGATGTTTCGATTTTGATAAATACCAGATTGTTCCGGGGAATTGCAGCCAAAGTTGGTGTGGGACCCCGAGGAGGCTGATCGCCAGTGTTTTGTTGCTTTCAAAACAAATAGGCATTGGTGGTAATGCGCAATTTGCCGCATTGTCTGGTCATGCTTTGTCCCCGCTGGATCGCTAACGCTGCTAACTGAACACCGCTGGCTCGATCCAGCTCAGCTGTGCTACGGGACAATCTGGGTTTTCCACTTAAATCCACGGGAAACTGCGAGAACAGCGCCACATGAAATGCATCTGTCAAAACGAGACACGCTAACAAACAATAATTGTGGGAAAGGAGGTCAAACGTAGCATTTTCACCCCTAACCCCTACTGTCTGTTTCCATCTGATTAGTTTCCACCTTCTGAGGCAAGATCCATACCCGAACCCCAAATACGACCCTTTGTTTTTTTTTTACTTCAGTGATAGTGTGAGAGTCCTAACCCTAACCCTTCAACCCCAACCCTTCAATTCCACCATTAGGTGGAGTCTCCGATCCCAAACCCTAACCCCTTCAACCCTAACCCTTCATTTCCACCATTGGGTGGAGTATCAGATCCCTAACCCTAACTCCATCCACCCCAACCCTTTATTTCCACCAGAGGGTGGAGTCTCCGATCCCAAACCCTAACCCCTTCAACCCCAACCCTTCAATTCCACCATTAGGTGGAGTAGCAGATCCCTAACCCTAACTCCTTCCACCCCAACCCTTCATTTCCACCATTGGGTGGAGTATCCGATCCCCAACCCTCAGTTTCTATCTTGAGAGGTAGTATGAACTCCAAGTCTCGCCTTTGTACCGACCTCTGGAGGTAGTACCACGCACCACGGATCAGTGTCTGGTGGACTAGATGATGGTTTTAATAACGCTGCAAAATCGATCAAGATGACAGCGGCGGCGTAGATGGTACGTGGAACCTGGAGGAAAGGTGAGTACGTCACCACAACGTGTGACTAAGACGGGCTAATCACGAGGGAAGATCTCACAGCAATAATTTTTATCGTGCCCGGGTGGGGGGAGTCAATGTCACGTGACGCCATGCGGGCGACGTCGGCAGCGCCACCGCGGGAGTATAAAGAGCCCTTAACTCCTGGTTGCCCCCCTTCTGACGTCAAAGAACTCCACCCAGGAACCCAGTACGGTATTCTACTCCCGACGAGAGAGCCGTTTCCAGATGTTGCCGCTGTTATTTCAAAAAATTTGTTGTCATTTTGTTGACCAGGCCTGCGCCGGAGTGAGAAGAGTCAAGACCGCCGCGACGCCGCTACGCTACCCCAGCCACCGCCATCGCTTGGAAGAACAGATCAGAGCCGATAGAGTCCCTCCCTACTGAGTTCACAAAGAGATCCGCACAGGAGGCGGCTAAACATGCGTGTAAAGCAGAAACAGAAAACGGCTGACTGTCGGTGTGAGTGTGACATCCCCCCCCCCCCCCACAAAGGTTCCCCCATCCCACTCGGTCCCCTTTTCGTCGGAAAAAATTAGCCTCAGACGGTGGCCCTCGTAGCCCCCCGGTTCGCTTGATGTCTTCCTTAAGTCAGTCAGACGGATGAATCACGCGGGCGGAGGGAGTTACATTCGGACCTCCGTATCGCCGGGCCCACACGTGGAGACGGCACACAAGTGAGCACGCGGCGGCGAAGTGATTGTATTAGACCCGAGCATGTCCAGTCTTTAGTCAGCTGGAGCTCGCAGCCAGCCGCACAGGAAACGACTCTAATGACCGCGCATGGGAGCGTTCACGCTGATGGATGAAGGTGGAGCGTAGATCAGATACGTCGATTTATTTGCGGCGCGGCCGACGGGAAAGCGCTTAAAGTCCCGCGGACCGCATCTGTTGGCCGTGTGTCATTCTTGACATCATTAGTCTGAGACACACAGTCCATGCTGCAAGGTGGGGTGGGTGGACTGAGGGGGAAAAAAACAAAAACAAAAACTATATTTTCACCTGCACTGACACAGAATAGAAGCGAAAGACAATATTCCACCTTCGGAAATATTATCCTTGAAGATATTTTACCGTTTTTCCCCCCCCCCCTGTGTAGCTTCTTTGAAAGAAGATAAAATAGACGAGAGGAAATCAATGGGAAAACTTTCTGCCTTTTGAGGTAATATTAGAGTTGCATCTAACAAGATATTCTTTTTGCTTTATCCTATGTTGCTGTTCTATACAATATTCACTGACGGTGAGAAAAAAAAAGACGTGACGTGACCATTTTGCACTTTTAAAGCTACATCTGCAAATGCCTTTTCAGGAATTTTTCCTGTAAAACTGTTCTGCATACGCTTCACTGACAGAAAAACGAGGGTAAATTTGACCTGGCATTTTTCCGCCTTCTGAGGTTCATACGTTGAGCAAGGCATTTTACTGGCTCGTTGCTGTGTTGCTATTCTGCATAGACGCACAATGGAAGGTTGAGAATTCTGCAATCTTTTGGAGGTAATATTAGTGCATCATAGTCTGACTTTTCATAGAATTTGGAACAGTTCCTAATCTTAACACCTAAATAAGGGGTGCCCAGACTTTTGTACCCCAAGATCTACTTTTCAAGCAGCCAGACTCTCGCGAGCTACCGACGACGGGGGTGGGGGGAATGATGACGACGACGATGCTCCCAAAACCGTTTTAAGGTTAATGTTACGTTGACTCCTATATTTAATATACAGAACAAGCTTTTTGTGCACTCTATTATCTGTGCTTTCATTCTGTATCAGGCTGTGCCAAGGTGGAATTTGAAAATTACACACCGTCTCATCCTGCACTTTCTACTTTGACTTCAGACCAGACCTTTCCCCACACGGAAAAGGGAAAATCTCGTCCAGTTTAACCACTTCTTCTTTGATTATTCACATACTCCGACAGTCATTGCATCTTAAAACAACAGCATTTCTTTTTTAACTTTCTCTATTAACATCGAGAGTAAACATCAGCACATTGATGGGCTGCGTAAGTACTGTAACATTTGTAATTATAAGTGTAGGTCTTTCAGAGCGGGGGTGGGGGGCGGGGTGGGGGTGTGTGTAAGGTATACCAGGAAAAAGAGAGTTTGGCAGAGCAGTGGTCATTGTTAGAGAAAGTTCCGTGTGCTGCCTAAAAGAAACCAGTGGCTTCTTCTTTTCATTTTTTACACTACGTATGTGAATTGCGCAGTTGGATGTAACAACCAGTCATCCCTCACTCATTGAATCACATTGCAAAATGCCACAATCTGAATAGCTGCCTGTTATACTTTCAATTTGCATTGGATTATTAATTTTTTTTGCACGCAACACAGAATATCTGCGAAGAGACTGCATCGGCGGTGCACAATTACGCACGCACAATCGCGATCGACGCATTGAGCACCCCTGGACTAAACAATAACAAAGGCGACTTACTGGCTGTAGTAGTGAAGTACTACATGCTTTCAAAAGATTTCAGAAGAGAGAAAACTTCAACATTATGCGGTTTGTTGATTCAACGCGACACGCAACGAATGGCGTCAAGCTAGCAACACGTGGTTTTCAAATGGCTGTCGCCGTGACGGCGCTACGTCAATTAATATTCAAGTACCTGCCCACTTCGTGGTTGCTTGGCAAAAAAAAAAAAAAAAAAAAAAAGGGTGTGAAGAAGTCATGTTAGCTAAAAACTTCATGCAGTAAAACAAGTCAAAGCGGTTGTAAAACCAAACAAATCTCGAGTGTTCGACACTTCTGCTAGACGTGCGTTTTACTACAGTACACAGTGTGCATGTACGGGCGTCTCATTCCGTCTGTATTGAGCGAATAAACGTTTCACAAGGCTTTCGACTTCATTAAAACCCATCAGACGAGACCAAAAGCGCGCGTCAGATGTTCGCTGTCTTCAGAGACGGGGGCCAGGCACCGTCAACCCGGTGATACGTCTCGTTACCGGCGCAATCTCAACTCCCCTAAAAACAATGAAAAAAAAAAAAAAACAACCACAAAAAAGAAGTCACAGCCCGGTAAAGCGTGAGTGACAAAAGTGTCAAAACAACACACAAACGCTTTGGGTTTGTACGTGTGTTAGCGACAAAGCGCGAGTCTGAAAATGGAGTTCAGAATATTCGCGCAAAAATGGGGAAAAACAGGAGGACGTGCGATTTGGCCTCACTCTCGACAAATAAGAGTGAAAGCAACGTTGTTGGGGTTTCACATTGCCGCAGGCAAGTGAGGCACTCGCAAGCGTACCGAAAGAGGAGAAGAATGAGATGGAAATACAGGTTAAAACTCGGGGGATGGCAGCGGGTGGTCACAAAAAAAAAAAAAAAAAACACGTCCTTGTCGGAAACCAAAACGACTGCCTTTCAGCAAAAAAACGGGAATCATTTACGAATGCAGCTATGCCGTCGTCCGCGTCGTCATCTGAATCTGCACGCAGGTTTCGGATAAAGCTACGCGGTCTTCCGGACAATCGTTGGAGTCTTTCTGTCGGCGGATGATTAAAGCTAACATGGGCTCGTGCGTCGAAAATGAAGACCAACCCAGAAGATTGAAGGCTTGGGTTGAAGGTCTAATCCAGAGGACCTGCATTTTATTTGTATATCACACAAACGTAGCTGTCTATCCATCCATCCATTATCTAGCCCTTTTCCGGGTTAGGTCGCGGGGGAAGTAGCTTCAGCAGGCAGACCCAGACTTCCCTTTCCCCAGCCACTTCGTCCAACTATTCCGGAGAGATCCCGATGCGTTCCCAAGCAGGCCGAGAGACATAGTCGCTCCAGCGTGTCCTGGGTCGTCCTCGGGGTCTCTTTCCGGTGGGACGTGCCCGGAACACCTCACCGAGGAGGCATCCGAATCAGATGCCCCAGCCACCTCATCTGGCTCCTCTCGATGCGGAGGAGCAGCGGCTCGACACTGAGCCCCTCCCTGATGACCGAGCTTCTCACCCGTTCTCTAAGGGGAAGTCCGGACACCCTGCGGAGGAAACTCATTCCGGCCGCTTGTATCCGGTATCCAAAAGTAGCTAATTTTTCATGGAAAAAAAAAATCTTGAAATAAATTAGCGGCAAAGTGCACATTTTCTTTGTAATCCGAATGCCTCGGATGTCTGTTCCAACCCGAGGCTCTGTTGAAGGTGCTTCAGAAATGACTTCCTACACAATCATACACGCTGCGAGTAGGATCTAGAGAAGACAGCAGTGATGAAGAACTTTTTATGGAACGCTCTGTGGAAGGGATAAGAACTGAAGAGGCGGAATTTTGTTATTCTTCCCGTGTTCGAAAAACATCCCACGCAAGTGTAATTCACCCACATATGTTCAAACCTGAGTTGACGTATGCAACACAAGGGACAGGATTCAGTGAGACCTGACGAAGTTGACGTGGAACTTGGCACCCAAAACGTAGACTGGTAGGTGCCTCAAGAAATCTACGTACACCTTGAGGAAATAATCGAATTCAAACACTTTAAACGTCTGACGCTGCTTACACACAACAGTGAGTCAGTCGTGTGTTGTTGTACTAGGGACTGAGTCGGCATAAACCTTCGGTATCGTTTAAAGATTTAGCCCGTATTTTAAATAATGCACCTAACACTTGCGAGCACACACCGCCGTAGTCCGATTTCAGCAAGACCTCAGCGTCAACAGTACACTAACTTCATACAGTGTCCAAATTTCGTCACGTCCTAAACATCACATGGATACGGATATTAGCTGACATATATATCTGTATCGCTATTGTACTTACATTTAAAACGAGGTAGATACTTGACAATACTAAACAATTGAACGCGCACGTACGTACTTGCTAGCGAAGCCAAGTGAACGCCGTGTCGTGTTTTCAAAGCAGTCCTCCGTGAAATGCTTGGAACCACACCACCACTTGTCCACCTTGATTTGTAAGTCCAATGCGCCCGCTTCGTCTTCACAATCCTGGTCCATAACCCGCCTATCCGTTCATGTGTCGACAATTCACGTAAGCTAACTTCGTCGGCGTTTGACGCAGAACAGCCGGATGCGACGCTTCGTCCCCATCTTTGCTAGCTTTTCCCACTCTCTGGCTAAATGTTGTCTTGACGTGACATCACATTCCGGGGAGTTACGGAACTTTTCGAATCTAAGCGACATTTCGAACAAAATCTCGAGGCTGACGTTGATGCTAATTTATTTCTGTTGTGTTTAGAATTTTTTAAATATTTGAAGTTTTAGCCTCATTTGTATGACAAATCAAATACATTTCCTCTGGATTAGACCTTTTTAAGCCATGCGGCCTCCGAAATGAGACCTGAATTCGGACCAGCAGTCCTTACAAGCTACGCTAACGGACGTTCTCGTACGAATCCTTCCCCGCTACCCTTCGTCACGAAAGTTAACACGCTTACCGGATGCGGACGTATTACATTGCATGTAAATCTTTACTCGCCGAGGGCTGTTTTTGGCTTTGGCATTTTGAGTTAGGAAAAAAAAAGGAAGCAGAACAATAAGAATAACTAAAAGTTATCCCTACTGCTGTTTTCTACGACCTCGGGCTTGTTAGCACGCCAGACAGCTCTGGTTCTCTCTCTTTTTTTTTTTTTCTTTTTTAAGGGGCCGCAGCACCTATTATTGACTTTCTCTCTTTGTCGGAAATAACAACGTCTCGGGAGCTCGTGCATGCCGCCATAAAATAAGAAGAATTCACGTTCGGAAAGGACTTCTGGATAATTCCCTCTAACAGGATGGAAGGAAGGGACCCCGTCGCTTTAAACCCACCCCCCTCTTTTTTTCTTTCTTTTTTTTAACCAGAGCACAATGAGGAAAACATTGCGACAACATTAACGCACAGCAGATTGGAGATTGCGCTTGGAGACGCACCAGCGCAAAGTCAACAGAGGAAGAAATGCTAAATATATTGCAGCAAATGTTCACTCGGTGACACACGCGCGGCGCTGTCTGGTAACGGCGAGGTCATGTGGCCGCCATATTTGGATTCAGCCCAGGAATGTTCTGTTTCCACGCGCGTTCCAATTTAGTATAATAACAATGTCATTACATTCGATTTCACATGCTTGCTCCTTGTCTGGATACGTGAATGTTGGGCAATGGATTTGAAGCAATGTATCTTAAATCCAACTCATGGATTCGGCCTTAGAATATACGAAATGTTTACCTGGAGAGAAAAAAAAAAGTACAGGATCTTTTGTATACTGTAAATACTTCATTTTTTTTCTGATCTAAAACTATAAAGCTATAAATAGATAATCCAAACACAGTCCGATAAAAATGATATAACTTTTAGTAACTTTCTAAAAATTTAACACGAAATACTTTTTTCCACTCACAAACACAATTTAGAAATGGGCGGCATGGTGGATCAGCTGGTAAAGCGTTGGCCCCACAGTTCTGAGGTCCCGGGTTCAATCCCGACCTCCCCTGTGTGGAGTTTGCATGTTCTCCCCGTGCCTGGGTGCGTGGGTTTTCGTCCTTGCACTCCGGTTTCCTCCGACATCCCAAAAACATGCAAAATAATCAACCACTCTAAAATTGCCCCTAGGTGTGATTGTGAGTGCGGCTGTTTGTCTCTATGTGCCCTGCGATTGGCTGACGACCAGTTCAGGGTGTAACCCCGCCTCCTGCCCGTTGACAGCTGGGATAGGCTCCAGCGCTCCCTGTGACCCTTGTGAGACTAAGCGGCTAAGAAAATGGATGGATGGACAACTTAGAAATATGAGAATGCTAATAAAAATTTCTAAAAAAATGAAGCTTTTTTGTCCCCTCTCTCAAAAATATTCAGTGATTACCCATATTAAAAAGCACATGCATTATTTCTAACTCCACTATGTGACAAAATGCATACTTTAAAAACCTGCCGTTTTTTTTTTTCCTGTTTAAAAAATACATTTCAATTTTGTCCGGTCCTTAAACGTTTCCGTTTTGCTCCCATAATCAGCCCATTGCCGTTAGCCCGACACCATTGCGTGACGCGAGTGATGCTCGTTACGTCGGCTTTCCTGCATGTGTGTGCGTGCGTTCATTTTCGAATGATAACAAGCTAAGGCAGACTCTACTGCGTGACTTGATGCTTGTTGCGTCGGGACCGCTGCTAAAGTCTGCGAGCAAGACGGAATGAACACCGACAGCATCATTAAGGAATCACTTTCAATGTTCAAAAAAACAAAAAAAACCAAAACATATGCATTATTAATACACATCTATTTATTCACTTATTACTGTGGAGGTATCCAAGATTTTCCCGGCGCCATCCAGAATGGAGAAAGCGATTTGAGCCGAGATGAGACGAAGACGCCCGTGGACAAGTCGACGGAAGCGAACCGCCGACGCAGCCGCATCAAGCCGAACCCAAAGTGTGACTGAGAACTGCCCCCGGCGTGATCTGCCACTTTGATCTCATTCATGCTTGCAATTATTTTTAATAAACGCCGAGTGAGGGAAAACATTTGCTGTGGTCGTTATTCACGTTATATACTGATACGGAGCTACGTAAGCAATCGATCGTGCGCACCAACCCTTGGCTGTTCAATATATTAATATTAATAACCCATTCGTTGGCAGCGTCCCATTTTTGGGACATCATGAATTTCACCCATTATATCCTTCAGTATATCAAAATATTGAAGTGTTTTAATCTGAAGCCATAATTTGGTATCAGGAGCAGATAACTCATCCGTCTAAATCAGCAGTTCTATTTTCGGGACAAGATTATAAATTAGTAAAGTTATCATATAACAAAAACAATGAAGTTTTATTTCCTTGTTTCCTGTTAGGAGACTTTTATCTCAATAAGGCAAAAAAATTGCCACCCTGCCCATGAACGGGTTAAGACAATGTGAGTAAATTCTAATGTCAACTTGGCGCATTTTCTTTGCCGCTTATCCTCACAAGGGTCGCGGGAGTGCTGGAGCCTATCCCAGCTGTCAACGGGCAATAGGCGGGGTACACCCTGAACCCTTTTAGAGGTTTGACGTCAGTTTGCTGGCACATGAACGCAACAAAAAGACTGCTCTGCAGCTAAAATTTCCATCCATACATTTTCTTAGCCGCTTATCCTCACGAGGGTCGTGGGGAGTGCTGGAGCCTATCCCAGCTGTCAACGGGCAGGAGGCGGGTTACACCCTAAACCCTTTTAGAGGTTTGATATCAGTTTGCTGGCACATGAACGCAACAAAAAAACTGCTCTGCAGCTAAAAGTTCCATCCATTCATTTTCTTAGCCGCTTATCCTCACGAGGGTTGCGGGCAGTGCTGGAGCCTATACCAGCTGTCAACGAGCAGGAGGCGGGGTACACCCCGAACTGGTTGCCAGCCAACCGCAGGGCACAACAAGACAACCAACCAATTGCACTCACAATCACACCTACGGGCAATTTAGAACGTCCAATTAATGTTGCATGTTTTTGGGGATGTGGGAGGAAACCGGAGTGCCCGGAGAAAACACAGACAAGCACGGGGAGAACATGCAAACACCACACAGGCGGGGCTGGGATCGAACCCGGGTTTCCACCATGCCGCGGTATCCGACTTCTTCTTCCAAAATATATCTACGTGTATTTTCCACGAAGACATCTTTTATTCTTGAAAGGTTCTAATCTCAGTGACTGGCATGTAATCGTATTTCAACGTCACATGCATTTTTTTTTTTACAATAACGAGGTTTCGGCGAACAGGTAAGTCTTTGCACGCCGAGGGGGGCCGTCAGCTCGTTATGCTTCGTGAGTAAATTAACGAAGACGCGCACATCTGTTCGTGCTGACAACTCCGTGAGTGAAATATTTCTATTTCATGTCAATCCAGTCTTCGCAGCGTTGTACATTTTCGGGTCTGGCTCCCGAGGAAGCCTGAGACCCTTTTTCCAGGCCTCTCTTTTGTTTGTCGGAGAGGCGGGCGAAGTGGGAGGAGACTCTCATTAGCGCGCGTGTCGATTGCTATTCAGTGCCGTTTCTCCGCTGGGAACGCTCGTCAAGCTAGGTCAAAGTCACATGTTCCATTACCTCCACTCGTGTTTCACGCCAATTTGAAGGTCCCCCCCCCCCCCCCCCCCCCCAAGAGAGCCGTCGACCCGTTCCCGGGAAAGGCGAAAGCAAACATTTAAGCTCGAGTATTAGAGGAATCGCGAATCGCCGTAATGGATGCGCGGCGATGCCAGCGGGTGTTCAAATAACAACAGATGGGCGGCGCGTATACCGCTTCAAAGCCGGACGGGTGGTGGGAACAGCATGAGGACTCTGCACTGATTCGCTGTCACATGAGTCAGCGGGCTGGAAGGACAACGGACAAACCGTCCGTTTTCTATAAGCGCTTCTCCTGTTCGGCATCACCCGGGAGCTGATTTTGGGAGAAGGAACAACTTGGCCAGTCCATCACATTCATCTGGTTTTCCACAAATTCCCTTCAGTTGCGTGCTGTCTGGGTATTTTTTAAGCGCCGTAGAGAGAAAGCGCCGGTTCGTCCTCGTCCCACAAATCCGTGTTGGTACCATTTAACGCAGAAAAAGCGACAGATGGGAGTTAAACCCGAACCTGAACCGCAACCCAGCCAAACATACATGGTTATTATCCACAAATTGAACCCCGATCCCAACACCTAAACTGTAACCGGAGTAACTAACCCAATTTTCTCGCGGGCCACGTTGTAGTTCTGGTTTCCCTCGGATGGCCGTTCTGACTGCGAAACAAAAAATATTGAATCATCTCATGTAACTTACATCATCAATTTATGAACCAGTTTTGGAATCAGAAGTAATGGTATTGGTAATGGTATTTTTTTTTTCAACTATTCATGTTTGGTAACACAAAAACTCTTGTAATATCTCAACTTTACCATTTATGATACACGACAATTCCAAATTTTGATCCCGATTTTTTTTTTTTTTTTTTTTTTTTACAAGAATCGTTGAAATTGACACTTTAGATTTGGCCTCGCGGGCCACATAAAAGTCACATGGCAGGCCGGATCTGGCCCCCCGGCCTTGAGTTTGACACCTGCACCCTAACCCCCCCCCCTCTCCACTACCTACAACACTAAACACGAACCAGCAAATTTTATGCTAACCCTGCTAGCAAAGTGATTTGAGGACAACCTTTCCAAATGAGCAGGCTATCGTCAATAAAAATAATAATATGTCCACATGAAAAAATAAAAATATAACTAACAAGCACTTGTGATTCAATGCGTCGTAATAAGTTGGGACGCACAACGAGCTCTAAGAAGACTCATTAAAAAGGGGACAAACAAACTTCTGCCTCGTTTCAACTCCTCACAAGCAGCAACCAGTTTGTTTTTGTTTTTTTAACAGGTCCTTCCTGATTGGAAGTTTGCCGCGTGATGTTTGCTCTGCCATTTTATAGCGCGCCCGCATGCCTCGCTTGTCCGTGCACTTCCTGTCGGCACGTTGGCCGCACATGTGGGCGTGTTAAGCCGCCGAATATTATTAACGAGGATCTAAAGGGAGCAGGTCGATATGAGAGCCCCCCACCCCCCACCCACCGTCGTCTCCCCCGCCCCACCTCCCAAGTGAAATCCTACACATTATTTCCCGACGTTTGGCCTCCTATAGTGTTGCCGTCTAATCGCCGGGATCAACAGCGAGGCCCTAATCACGGCGGGGGCGGTTGAGCAAAAGGGGGGGAGGGGGGAGGTGAAAAAATAAAAACCGCCGACCTGTGCAACTTTGTTCTTTTCACGCTCTTAGCGCTTACAAACAGATGGCGGTGGTGAGTCATAAAATCGTGAAAATGAAAGATATGATGGTAAATGATTGGGCTGTACACCTATAACAATATTTGCGAGACAAACTCGCGTTCCGTTGAGCTCTCGTAAGGCCAATTTGTCGAGGTGGGAGGGCCGGATGGGTAAACGAGGGGAGGAGACGCGGGATATTTCCGTCACGGGCGTTTGGCATTTACCAACAAAATCCTACGCCGTGAGAAAGGACACCGGTGTCGGCATGTTGAGCCCGCCGAAGATTACCGGGTTAGCGGCACGACGTGGCTTTTTACGTCAGCCCGATAACGGATTTTCGGGAGGCAGGAAAAGGGAAGGAACCGTACTGACTTCTCGTAAGCCGCGGTTTACTGACATGACCCTGGGTTTTCTTGGCCCCCCCCCCCAAAAAAAAAAATCACAGGCACATTTAAAGGCATGATTTAGAACGAGATCCTGAGACTGAACCGGTAAACTTGGTTATCGCCTAAAAACTTCCAGGTGGATGTCAGCTAAGGAGACAACTTATCCATGAGGAAACACACGAAAGAAAATAAAAACAGGCCAAGTGGAGACTTGGTACAACACTAAAACTGGAGAATCTGAACTTAATCGTCGTAACGAACACAAAACAGACTAGAACTAAGCTCTCCTTTTTTTTTTTTCTTATGGAAATGAAAGCAATTTAACTGAGGGCAGCAAGGAATAGCCAGCCAGGTTTCCACATCACAATTCCAACAAGTGAAACAGCGAAAAACCGCAGACCAGTCAGAACGAGACACCCAAATGAATCTCATCCATGGAGGCGGGGGGGGGGGGTTGTCAGCATGCGGCTATCGGTAAGGAGAGCGATTTCGTCCGAGAGGAAACCAAGCGGCAGCAAGAAAGCAAGCTGCTGCAGCCCCAAGCGAGACTAGGGAGTCTGATTCTGCAGTGGCCCCCGATCCACGGAAAACCAGCACCGCTGTATTTCGTTTTCCAATTCACAAAATGTCTGCTCCGGCAAAAGGGAGACTGCGCGGTATTAGAAAGTAGCAGCCAGCGCTAAGGCAAATGTGCCAGTAGTTCTGAGCTTCTCCAATTTATGCATGATGGCTGCCGCTGCGCTCGTCTTGACCTTCAAAGCAGCAAAATGCGTCTGAAGCCTTTTTCTTCAGATCCGTGCCTCGAGCCAATCCTGGCCCTCGCAGGCCCACGCCACTCTTTCGACGTCGCGCTTGGTTTGTGATCTGACTCGCGCCGTCAACCGCGGGACCTAACAGAGATCAGGTGGGCCTGTGAGGCCTTTCATCTCCAATCAACCGAATTTGCCGCTGCGGGAATCCAGTTAGGACGTAAAAGGCGGCATCCGAGCTAAATTTTGAGCGCCTTTCCAAAAACAAAAGCATTCATCTCCATTTTTAGGTTTCACGCAACTATCACATATTCCAAGAAATAACGGGAGCAGACATGTTGGAGGACGTACGTGACGAGACCGTCATATGGAATCGTGATTTGGTTCATAAGCCAGTAAAACGACGCCGTGATCGGTCGTCTGCTCGTGGTTCTAGTTTTATCGTCGACTTTTTTAGTTCCTCCTTTTTTATACTTTCGCAAATGTGTCCCCAAAACCTTTTTCTTTTCATGCTGCGAGTGGAATTTTCCAGGAAAATGAATCGAATCCATTTTTTGAAATCTCGCGGCCGCCTGCAACAAAAACGCTTGGGAAACGTTCTCCATCCTCCGAACTGCAACAAATGAGCAGCGGTAAATACTTTTTGGCTTTATAGCCCTAAGACCCCAAAGCTAAAATAAAACGGAGGGGGAAAAAAAAAATATGTTGCAAAACTTACACTTTTGATGAGCTCTGCTTTCGGCGACCATTTTTCAAGAGAACATATATTAAAAATAATCAAAACTTTTCTTCCATATCCTCAATGACAAATAATTCAAGTCGAAAAGTTCCACCGCGCCGGCGTCATCAAACGCGTCCATTAAGATTCAAATCAGAATATTTGACAAAGTCAGCAAGTAGGCAGCGCTAATAACACACTTGAGGCTGGATTGGGAGCCTCTGATTGTGGTTTTTGTATGCGGCAGCGGGAATGCGTCATGAGCCCCCGTTCGGAGCGTGCCGCAAATGTGTACGACGGCGATGCAAATGTATGCGCTTCCAGCCTCCTTTTCGGGCTTCATGCTCGGCTCCTCTCAGGCCTGATCAAATCTCGCGCTAACCTTTCAAGGCCTGGGCACAAAGATGATTAAACTAAACAAAACCGAGCGCCGGTTGGAATACATTGGAGCGTTTTCCCGGTTCGGCGGCTCTTCACCGACGTCGCTTTATTCGGGTCTACCGTTCCCGTTGGCAAGACTCTTGAGAGCAAGTTTGTACACAAAATGGGATTTGGGGTTCCTGCGATTTGCGGTTTTGTTCGTGCAGCTACTGGGTTAGGGTTGGGTTGTATGACATCACCATTTTCACGGCGCCATGTCGACGGTTGTCACAACAGACGAGAAAAGATATTCAAAGAGGTCATTCTACGTAATACCAGCTGAAAAGACCAGAAAATATCGATGGATTTCGGGAATTAAACGTGATGGATGGTGCCCAATCAAATCCACACGACTGTGTTGCGATCGCTTCATTTCAGGTAGGAATTATTCTTCTCAATCTCAAATTACCAAGAAGTATTTATGATGCCAAGTTGGCTCATCTGAGAACAATGCGTATTAAAAGAAAAAAAAAAAAAACGTGGTTATGTGTGGCCGCAATCGCTTCCGAGTACGACCGTGCCCTGTCCTCTTTTTTTTTTTTATTCCTCACTCATAGTTACTGAATGCGAGTTTGTGAGTTTTGTGTCTCTTCTTTTTTCATCGAACTCAATGCAGACCAGGTTTTTGAGAGTCAATTATCTTTATTCAGATGTTTTGCTTCTGCTGGGGTCCACGAGTATCGGTTTCTGTAGCTCGTGGCAAATTTCTACACCCTGTTTTCCAGTTAGCTGGACTGGACTCTCGGCTGGTATCGATTAAATTTCGTGGCTTGAGGACCATGATGTGGCTCTTCAGTCATGGGTGTGGTTATGCTCGTTTCTCGTGACTGGTGTAAATCCGTCACTCAACCGGAGCTGGGAACAACGAGCCTTATTTTTTTGTGACTAAGGTTGCGCATTTGAGAGCACCTGATCGTGTCGTTGGGCAAGAACGGGGCACCGAGCGACCGCGCAGACCGCTTACGTTAGCATCTCGCACTTTGAGAGAACTCGGGGAAATTTTCGTTTCGAAATTGCCCCGCCGCATTTCCCTTTTTCGTTCGCCCGCCGCCATCAACCTCCGCTAATGCGATCCCGCACAAAGTGCACCGAAAAGGCTTTTCGGATTAGCCTTAATGGAGCCTGCGGTCACCGCGACGGCGCCCGTGCACGAGTCAACAAGTCGGCGCAGACGTGCTAAGCGCCGGCGAAATTGGGGGGTGAGTGTTACCAACAACGTCTGATGTATGCAAAAGAGCCAGATAGGAGATAATGAAAGATTAATGAGTAAATCTCTGGCCATGAATATTTGAGGAAGAGATGGGTGGTGGGAGGAAAGGGGGATTCTGTTTAATACATGATCGCTGCGTGAAAAGGTTTCCTGCACATGTCAACGCCTCTCTCTCTCTCTCTCTCTCTCTCTCTCTCTCTCTCTCTCTCTCTCTCTCTCTTTCACTCTCTCAGACACACAGGAAGCTTATTAGATTTTCAGGAGGATGGCATTTTCATTGCCCCGCTCTCCACTGAGCCTCTTTCATAAATCATTTTCCATCACTTTATATCCCCGCTGTCATTCCTAGACATTCCGCACGCGCCCGTCCACAATTCCGTGTATCTCGCGTTTGGGCTTTGCCTGATCAAGGGGAAGATTGGCGAGCGATAATGGCTGGAACCGCCCCCAGTTGGCTCTGGGAATGCCGACGGCGTCGTGAGATCGGAAGGGGGGGGGCGGGGGGGGGGGTCCGACGGCAGCCAATGACGGCAGTGCCTGACACGTAGGAAGGCGGGGCTGATGGAGGAACCCAAGTTGGCGAGAAGGGCAATGATCCAGGATCATTTTTTAAATCCCTGGAGAGCGTTTTTCCCCTTTTTTGTAGGTCCAAAAAATGGATCCATGGTTAACAGCAGGTTAAAATGAAGTCCTGAGATTGTCGTGAAAAATTTGTCTCTCACAATGACGACATCTGGTCAAAAAGTCAAAATTCTTCCCACGAAGTTGGTCGCATCAAATGGTAACAAAACCACGGACCAAGGCTCGAAAGTAGAAAACACAGGACCAACCAGGCCGACTACCCGTCTAAACCGGCTATTTTTTAGGGTTTTTTTTTGTCCTGTGTATGTTCCTGAAGTGAGACTTTCAAATTTGCCAGCTTCCTACGTAGTACCAGATGTGTCATAACCAGAACGCTAGCGCAGACCCAAATGCACGGATCAATAGACAGGAAGCCAGTTAGACGAAGGTCTTTATTCGTTCCGATGTCGAATGCCGGAGAGTCAGTCACAGCGAGCAGAAGTATCAGGAGCGTCAATCTTACGGGGTTGGTCGGAGGACAGGCGAAAGTCGGCGCACAGCGGTTCAGGATCAGGACTGCCGAAGTGCGGGAACGAGGCATGGATGGCAACGATCTGGCAAAGCCACACCCTCCGCTGGGTCTTATATATACTGGGGTTAATTATCAACGATGAGGCCCAGGTGTGCGCCTCCTAATCAACGCAGGTGTGTCGGGGACCTCCACAGCCAGGGCTGGGACCGGCAGGACCATGACAAGATGGAGAACAGCGTTCGTCTATAATATGGGCCCCGATCCGAGTTTAATAGCAAAGATATAGTCCGACGCCTGTTTGTGTTGAAAGCAAATGTACCAGCAGCAGTTTAATTCGAGTGCCCGAATGCACCACCTCGGACACAGCCGTGTCTCGCTTTGGTGAGTTCTTTCTGAAAGGGGACATCTAATCCAACTCAGAGAGAAGAAGAAGACATCGTCTGGTCGACTGCAGTGTGTACATCGCTGAAACGATCCACCGCCCCACTCTGGGTTGACAAACGATGCCCGCAAATGTAGTCGAAGTTCCCGAGTGAAAACGAGCCGCTTACGTACGACACAACAGGTCAACAGCTCGCGTTTGACCACTTGCACGGCGTATCACTTTCACACCATTGATTCCCGAGCTCGGAGAGCCCGCACTCGACGGGCCCTAACCGCCAGCGCTCCGCCGCCACGCACCGAAAGGATCAATGGATTAGTTTTCACGAGACGCGCCGCTCTCCGCGACCGCCGGGGCGTGCCGGCGCATGCTAAGAGGCGGATTAGCGCGTGGCGGGAACGAGCGCGGGCGGTCCCGACCGGCGTCCGCCGGGCAATCTCGCGGCCCGGGATGGTGACAAATGGAGAGGTGGCGGCGGAGCGCTCACGGCTCCGACTCAATCATAGTGAGTCAACACCCCGGCAAAATCTGACCCGACACCATCTTGCAAACATCTGCTCTCATTCCTTTACATGGCCGCCTTCGACCATCCTGCCGCGCGGAACATCGAAGCCTTTGCTTCATTCTTTGTCCCTCCAGTCGTGCATTAGCGTGACGAATATGGAGCGAGGACAAAATGTACCTCGTTCATATTAGAAAATATTCAACATGGGGATGCGCGTGTTGCATCAAGCCGGAACTTTATTGGGCAAAAATCTTTAATGGCATCGGATAAACTCAAACAGACGAGAATAAAGTTGTCATTTTCGCATCTTCTGGAAATGGAGTCGTAATCTCACAAGAACAGGGTGGCCTAAATGTGACTGTGAGTCCGACTCTTGTCTGTCACCATATGTGCCCTGCGATTGGCCGGCAACTCGTTCAGGGTCTACCCCGCCCCCTGCCCGACGACAGCCGGGATCGGCTCCGGGACTCCCGTGACCCTCGTGAGGATAGGTGACTCAGAAAATGGATGGATGTGAATTTTTCTGTTCAAAAGTCACGGTGAGAATAAACTTGTCACTAATCACCATAGCTGGATTTCTTTTTAATGCACATTTACATTTGTTGAAAACTTGGGATAATAAATGGTAATGTTGAGATTATGTAATTATCCGATAATGCGCATATTGGACATATTGCATCAAAGCGGTTAGATTAGTGAGATAAAAGCCTTTAAGGGCGGTCGGAAGCTCTTATGAGCCTCTGTGATGCATATTTCCAGTACGGCGTGTGACACTTGCATATTTTGTCGAGCAAAAATGAAGATTGTACACGCCCGACTAAATAGGAGCGTATAAACCTCGGCCTCCCTCGACGGGAGACGGATTCTTAACCTCGCATCCCATAACCCCTCTTCTTTGCATGTCAAAGTGCTCCTCGGGACTCCCCCCCCCCCCCACAACACACCTCCCAACCCATCTCGATGGCAGTGCATGAATAATGCAGCAGTGCGGGCTTGACTGTCTGACAGAGCGACTCAAAACCAACACCTGGCACAGACTGCGGACGGCCGCGTCGCCATCGCCATTCACACTCAAGGACAGCAACCGCAAATAAATACTGTAGAGTCTTCTTCTGCTGGGAGGGGCGGGGGGTGGGGTGGGGGGGTATATGTCATTACATCTGCGTGTTTGTTCCGAGAGCTGTTTCTAATATTTTGACACTCTCGTGCTCCTAAATGGGCTGACCGAAATATTAGGAACAGTTCCCGGTACGATGGAGGAAACGGAAACCGGAACGGCGGGAAATGCATGGGCAGGGGCTGTTTTCACTCCATGAAATGGGGGGAAAAAAAAAAAAATAATAAAAAATCGAACTTTATGATTGGAAAAAAGTTGAGAGAAAGTTTACAAAATTTAAAAACAAAAAGACATTTGTAAATAACTTTCTGTGATTATCTATCTATCTATCTATCTAAATATCTCAACTTTTTTTCTTGAACATCCATCCGTCTATCCATTTTCTTTTATCCGCTTATCCTCACGAGTGTGGCGGGGAGTGCAGGAGCCTATCCCAACCGACTCGACCGACGCCAGCTCTTGACGTGACTCACTCAGCCACACCCCTTGAAGGCGCACATGCAACACGACTTCTACGCCAGATTCATCCATTTTCTTTTGTCCACTTATCCTCACAAGGTTTGCAGGAGTGCGGGAACCTATCCCAGCTGTCAAGGGGCAGGAGGCGGGGCACACCCCGAACTGGTCGCCAGCCAATCGCAGGGCACAATTGAGACAAACAGCAGCGCTCACAATCACACCTATGGGCAATTTACTGTATCCAATTAATGGAGCATGTTTTTGGGGATGTGGGAGGAAACCGGAGGACCCGGAGAATACCCACGCTGGTACGTACGAGGAGAACATGCAAAGTCCACACAGGCGGGGCCGGGATCGAACCCGGGTCCTCAGAACTGTGAGGCCAACGCATTACAAGCCGATCCACCGTGCCGCCTCTTAAACATTACAACTCTTTTTTTTTTTAAAGGGGAAAACGACGACTTCATTCTCATAAAATGAATGAGGGTGACTTTTTCTTTCAGAAAATGCACAACTTTATTGTAGGATTCCAACTTTAAAGTATTTCTATATTTCAACTTTATTACCTGTCGCGTTTCATCTTTTTGAATAGAAAAAAAAAAAAAACGAGTTTATTCTTGTGAGAGGCGACGCATCCCTGGTGGGGCATCCGCCGCTTGGACATGCTATGCAAGTGGAAAGAGGAAGAAGAAGAAGAAGAAAAAGTGAGCGAGAGCGTTGACGTTTATTCACATGCAAGCGAGCTGTGCTCACCTGAGGGCCTTTTGCATTTCCACTCACCCCCCCCCCCCCCCCCCCGTGTCCACCAACCACCCCCCCACCCCCAAACACACACACACAATCCTAGCATGTTGCCTTTTATCGCAACCTCTCCATTATTCAGGTCGGTCGGCCGGCGGCTTACAGTACGTGCACGCAAGTGTGTTTTGGGCCGCGTTTGAGTCTCACGCCGGCTTTCTTGGGATTTTAAAGACGGAGTTTGTTGAATATAGCCCCACCCCCGCCCCCACCCCAACTGAGTCCCCGACCAAAGCCCTCGTATACGTACACAACCCCAATTCTGAAATTCATAATCAGTTTGGTGACCATTACTAAGACAGGACTTCACACTGCAAACAAACCAACATTAGCGACGGCTGCTACATAGGTAGAATTATTTACAAGTATTAATAATATAGTGTTATTATCACGCTAAATATTATGGGTTAAAGTTTCATTTTTGGGGGTGGATGTCAAATGAAATTAATAAAATTAAACATCAAAAGGAGGTTATAAATAGTGGCGGCGCTAGCTTGAATCTCATCATAATGAAGTCGTCCTTACAAGAAGCGCTACAAACGAGTGGTTTGTCAGTCGAGTCGATTCGTGATATAAAAAAATGTTTCGCATTTGAATGAAAACGAGTCAATGTACTTTTGTTATTCTGACGAGCATTGCAATGATTCATTCCACCACGATTTTAATATAATGCACAATGCTTCGGAACATGTACTTCGCTCAGAGCTAGCGGAGGCGGCAGGCTAGCAAGAAAGGTGGCAAATTGGAGGATTTATGGCATCAGGAAAAAAAAATTCTACTTGTGGGCGAGCTACAGTGAGGGATCCTTGTTAAAGTGCAGTGAAGAAAATAAGTATTTGAACACCTGAGAAAACCAATGGCAATATTTGATATAGTAGACCTTTGTTTGCAATTACAGAGGTCAAACGTTTCCTGTAGTTGTTCACCAGGTTTGCACACACTGCAGGAGGGATTTTGGCCCACTCCTCCACACAGATCTTCTCAAGGATCAGAGAAGCTTCTGGGCTGTCGCTGAAAAACACCGAGCTTCAGCTCCTTCCGAAGATTCTCTATTGGGTTTAGGTCTGGAGACCGGCTAGACCAGGCCACAGCCTTGATATGCTTCTCAGGGAGCCACTCCTTGGTTTTCCTGGCTCTGTGCTTCGGGTCATTGTCATGTTGAAAGACCGACCCACGACCCGTCTTTGTCATGATCCTGCCGCTCCAGCCCGGGCTGTGCGGGTGCCCACGCGGCCGCGCTAATTGGAAGGCACACACCTGCGCCTCATGCGGGCTGATTATCCCCTGTATATATAGGACCCCGATGACTCCGCCAGTTCTGTTCTCCGCCAGATCGTTGAGCTTCATGCCCCGTTCGAGTACTCTCGTATCCCTGATCGTCAACCCGTTGGTACCGACCTCCGGCTGTTCTCCGACCGACCCCGTAAGCCTGACTCCTTTGACACTTCTGCCTTCCTTGATCGATCTCCCGTGTACCGACTCCTGCCTGCCCGCTGACCTGCTGTCTACGCCCGACGTCTCAACTACCGCTGCAGCACCTGACTTCCTGCCCGATCCCCGACCATTTAATAATAAACGTTTTTCCCCGAACTACCTTGCATCTTCCGCGTCCTCCTGCATTTGGGTCCTACCGCCGTTCCGATGGGTCGTGACAGTCTTCAATGCTCTGACTGAGGTTGTTCCCCAAAATCTGCTTGGGCAATTTCTCCGCAGCCCTTTCCAGCCGTGTGGAGTTGTACAATTTTGTCTCTGGTGCCTTTGGACACCTCTTTGGTCTTATCATGGAGTGGAGGTGGACTTTTAAAGGCGGACTAACAGGTCTTTGAGGGTCAGAATTCTAGCTGATAGACATGTGTTCAAATACTTATTTGCAGCTGTATCACACAAATAAATCGTTAAAATAAAATCATACATTGTGATTTCTCGATTTTTCTTTTAGGATTGTCTCTCTCAGAGTGGACATGCTACCCACGATGAACATTTCAGACCTCTCCATGATTTCTCAGCGGGAGAACTTGCAATATAGCAGGGTGTTTAAATACTTATTTTCACATGTACTTCGCCGAGAGCTAGCGCAGGCAGCGGACTAGCAAGAAAGGTGGCAAATTGGTCCGGTCGGTGAGGATTTATGGCATCAGAAAGAGAGAAAAACAAAACAACAATCTTAGGATTCGACGTGTGGCCAAGCTCCGGTGAGGGATCCTTGTTAAAGTAAGCCAAACTAAAAGATGAAAATTTTCTGGAACGTGGAGAAACAGCTGAAACCGCATCGCTCATAAGTCAAAACGTGTTTGCGTGATTTCTTACTAGCTCAATAGAAAGTTTTCAAATAATTAATTTGGGCTTTTCATTTATCGGGCCATTATTTTATAATAGTAGTAGGAGAGAAAAAAAAAAATTCAAATATGATTTCCTCGTATGCATTGTCAGGAATAGGGCGTGCGCATAATGCAGGGTTTGTTCCAGAATAAAGCTTTTGGATGATAATTTGACAATAGATGTTTATTTACGTGTGTTAGAAGAATTGTCGGTCGGCATGCAATCTCAAAAATGTCATTTTTATGTCGAGCTTGCTCGATTGCCAAACAATAAAAGCTCGGACAAAAGTGTTTGTTAAAAAAAAAGCTCCCCAAAACTTTTCAGCCACAAATGCTGATAATACATAATAACAAATACGCATTATGTCACATTTTTTAAGTGGGCCCCGCTCGGAAAAAGCTCCAAATGGAATCGGGCGGGCGAGCGAGAGAGACATCTGGCCGCCGTGCTGAACGCGCGCGTTCTATTTATACATTTTCAGCAAATGCTTTGTCAATTATTGAAGTTGTGCCGCTATTTATGCCGCGTCATGAAATATGCATGAAGCGTCTATAAAGGATGCGTTGTCTCCTCACTTCACTCGCGCGCACAAAACGGGGACAAGGCAAGACGGAGGTCTTTGTGTCATCGGCGGGCTTTTACTCGCCCGCTAAACTTGACTTAGTGCGACTATTTTCGCATTTCTTCACGTTTAGGACTTTAAGGCTGATTTGTTTGCACTCGAGTGACTAATGTGAATATTTAAAAGGCGCACGTCGTGAAATATTAATGCACTTTTGGGGGTTGGGCTGGGGGGTGGGGTGGGGGGGGGGAGTTAATGGGAAGAAATGTAGCTGGCATCAGAGGAGTTGCTTGTTATGAGTTCATTTTTTTTCCCCAACATAAAAGAGACAGAGAGGCTTCTTTTTGGGAAAATGAGGATTCACAATTCATACCTGACGACGACTAACGAGGCAATGACGACGCGCGTGTGGGTTTGTGCGTGAACGCTGCTTACCATTAAAAACTTGATCGTCGTTTTGCAAGCAGACTGGGGAAAAACAAAGATGGTGGAAATGTGGAACAGTTCCAAGATACACCTGAAAAAAAAACAAATCACATTTACTGTATGCGCAGTTTCTAGATTACCCCTTTGTAGCCTTGGTTCAACACACGTGCACACACAAGTAAACTAAAAACCAAAAATCATATTTAATCCAGATTAGCCTCGGTATACACATTTCTGGCACTTGTACAAAGGGGAACGAGCGTGTGGAGATGCGGTAACTAAGTTGTTGTTGTTGTTTTGATTTCCAACAGCCAACCACTCCCTTTGGAGCCAGCAACTTCTTTTCACTTTTGAATGTCTGGCCCCTCCCTTAAAAATACACACCCCAGGTGAGCTTTGTCCTTCTTGCGATTGACCATAACATTTGAGAATATTTTCATTTTTGTGTATTTAGTCAGCGGCACGGTGGAGCAGCTTGTAGAGCGTCCGCCTCACAGTTTTGAGGACCGGGGTTCAAATCCCGGCCGCGCCTGTGTGGCGTTAGCATGTTCTCCCCGTGCCTGCTTGGGTTTCCTCCCACACCCCAAGAATATGTATTAATTGGAGACTCTAAATTGCCCCTAGGTGTGATTGTGAGTGCGACTGTTGTCTGTCTCCATGTGCCCTGTGACCGCTGGGTTTGGCTCCAGCACTCCCCGTGACCCTCTTGAGGATAAGCGGCAAAAAAAATGGATGGATTAAGTCTACATTGCCCCTAGGTGTGATTGTGAGTGTGGCTGTTTGCCTCTATGTGCCCTGCGATTGGCTGGCAACCAGTTCAGCGTGTACCCCGCCTCCTACACTTTGACAGCTGGGATGGGCACCAGCTATCTACGCAACCCTCGTCAGGATAAGCGGCAAAGAAAATGGATGGATGGACTCTAAGTTGCCCCTAGGGGTGATCGTGAGTGCGTCTGTTGGTCTGTATGTGCCCTGCGATTGGCTGGCAACCGGTTCAGGGTGTACCCCACCTCCTGCCTGTTCACAGCTGGGATAAGCTCTGGCACTCCCCACGACCCTTGTGAGGATACGTAGTGAAGAAAATGGATGGATGGATTAATTGGGGACTCTAAATTGACCGTAGGTGTAATTGTGAGTGTTGTCTGTCTCCATGCGATTGGCTGGCAACCAGTTCAGGGTCCTGCCCGATGACAGCTGGGTTAGCTCCTGCACTGCTGGATCCCTCGTAAGGATAAGTGGCTCGGAAAATGGGTGGATGGGGTCTAAATTTCCCCTCGGTGTGATCATGAGTTCAGGGTGTACCCCGCCTCCTGGCCGGTGACAGCTGGGATACGCTCCAGCAGTCCCCGCGATCCTTCTGAGGATAAGCGGCTAAGAAAATGGATGGATTAAATGGGGACTCTAAATTGACCGTAGGTGTAATTGTGAGTGTTGTCTGTCTCCATGCGATTGGCTGGCAACCAGTTCAGGGTCCTGCCCGATGACAGCTGGGGGTTGGCTCCTGCACTGCTCGTAAGGATGAGCGGCTCAAAAAATGGATGGATGGGTTGTATTTACTCATGGTGCCTACATGTGGGCTGTGACTGACTGGCGACCAGTTCAGGGTTCAATTGTTTATTGCTGAGCATGTCGCTAACCAAAACGGCAGCACCTACCCGAGGCGCGGCACATGTCCGGCGAGATGATTTACGCGTGCGGGCCTGCGACTTCACCGTTGTTGGAATTGGAATCATTCTGAAATGATTCCTGCTAATGTGTTCATTGGAGAATAAAGTCAACATTGTTAGTGTGACAAAGTGAGAGGAATATAAATACGCGGCGTAGGTGGGTGCGAGTTATCGCACAAAGCTGCGAGTTATTACGACCGAGGGGAGCGCGAAAAGAGCGCGCTGCAGCATTTTGGAAACAAGCAGGAGATATGAATATTGATTTTAGCATTACGTCGCAGTTCGCCGCAAAAAGGCTTCACTAACCTGCGCTTTGAAAATCGACGGCGGTCAACTTTCCTGGACTAAACATTTATTTGTATTGTAGAAAAAATTATGACTTCTCTCAATTACTTCAGACTTTTTGTCGAAAGTATGATTTTCAAAATGGGATTCCATTTTTTTTTCCACTTAATACTTCCAAAACTGTGACTTTATGACAATATTTTGTATTTTATTAGATTCTCTGCGGTCCATATGATTACATTGTTTGTTTTCCAACTTGCAACTAGTTCATTTCAAAACGACAACTTTGTCTTTTTGCTTGAAATTATGAATTACCGCTACATATTTTCAATATTTCGACTCAAAAGTACCAAACATCCGCGCTTCCTACGGCAAACCTCTCGTCAAATCCGACCGCACCGGAGTCGGCTGGTTGGGGGCGCGTTGAATCTAAATTGAATGCAAACAAGAATTAATCCCACAATTAGATGAAATAAACAAAACGTGCCAAAACGGGGCTGTCGGTACGACGCCGGTGAGACGGCCAGAGGAGATAACGATTTTACGCGTCTCGACGTCCCGCGCGTCAATAAGCTCTGCGTGTCAAGGCCGAGCGTCAGAGGAGACGTGGTAGAGGGTGAACGGGATTGTCGAGGGCGTGCGAGTCCTCACAAATGCTCGACCAGGCTTTCGTGAGACCCCCCCCCCCGCAGGCCTCTCGCTGGCCTCTCTCACGCTCCTCCGAACCCGGAATCCGCTTTTTCACCTCGCCGTCTCCGTGTCCGCCTGCATCCCCGGCAACGAGCTCACGCTACGCGCCTACAAGTGGATTGCCGACTATTAGCAAGCGGTAAAAATAGCCTCGTACCAGCTTGTCATGTGACTGTGAAGAAGTGTAAACAACATGAAGTGGAACATACCAAGTGCCACAATTTAGACTTCAACATTCGCGCCTCGAAGGTGCACGTCGGAGACAATTTAGCAAATTTTGCGACTATCCGGTGCAGTGGATCGACAAATTATATTTAAAAAAAAAAAAAATCAAGGGAGCGGTATACAGTAATAAAATATTTATAAATGATGCAAAAAAAATATGGTCCCTGTCATGAGCAAGAATGGACCACGCCTGCCCACCACTTTGGGCGGTCTCATCTCTGGCACCCGTCAACGGTCACGGCAACGTGATTAGACCAAGTAGTTAAGTTGGGGTTTTGTCACTGGCATTTGCCAGTTCGTTGCCTTGCGTTAGTGAGTAGCGTTCACTGCCGGCAGGAATCTCCACCACCGAGAGTAAGTGTAGCATGAGCTATCCTCGTCACAGCAATTCTGTGCCACCAGAGTTTATCCCGTCTTTGTTCATGTTTCCAAGATTGCCTCCTAGTCATCAGACCTCGCTTCATGTTTTTTGGACTTTGCTCATAGCCTAGCGTTGTTGTGCCTCTGCCTTCTCTGTCAAATTACAACGTGTATGACCTCTGCTTCGGATAAAACTAAGCCTAACATCATGCCCTCGTCTCGGAGTCCTGCATTTGGGTCCATTGGTGCACGACAGAACGAACTGGCAAGCTCTTGGCTGTGGTCTATTCTTGCTCATGACAGGTCGCTACTGAACTGATTTTACCTACAGGGCAAGTGGTCCGGAACCTAACCCTACTATAAACAAGAGATTACTATAGTTGTATGTACAGGTTTACTTTGACTTATTCTCATGAGTTTTTTTTTGAGTTATCAGACATCGGTCATCGAATTATTCATTTTGATTTTTTTGCTTTGTACAGCTAGCCAAAATTTGACCAACATTAAGAGTTTCAGATTTGCCCCCCTGGGTGAAAAAAAAAAAGTGTTGCAATTAATGAATTCAAATTTGCATGTGTGCAACAAAAAAAAAACAAACAAAAAACAAAAATAAACAAAACAAACAAATACAAAATATGAATACTCGCAAGGACCAACAACCCGACTCAACTGACGCCAGCTCTTGACGCGACTCACTAAGCCACGCCCCTTCAAGGCGCACATGGAACATGACTTCAACGCCACATTCGTCCATTTTCTTTTCCGCTTATCCTCACAAGGTTCGCACGAGTGCTGGAGCCTATCCCAGCTGTCATCGAAACTGGTCGCCAGCCCATCGCAGGGCACATGGAGACAGACAACAGTCGCACTCACAATCACACCTTGGGTCAATTTAGTTTGTCCAATTAATGGTTGCATGTTTTTGGGATGTGGGAGGAAACCGAAGTGCCCGGAGAAAAACCCACACGGGCACGGGGAGAACACGCGAACTCCGCACAGGCGGGGCCGGGATTTGAACCCCGGTCCAACAGAACTGTGAGGCAGACAGTTGTACTATGGCACATCCAATTTTCGTACATATTTAACGACATTCGGATTCATTTCAATTGGAAATATGACCCGGGCGACAGCGTACATCGCAAACAAATCCTCCGGCAGTGTTTTGTCAGCAAACAAATAATCAATCATTTCATGATTGCTCATCCCTCATTCAGGCAGTGTCAAGGCGGCTTGTAAATGATGTTAATGAATTGCGGCGGACTGTTTGGAAGTCCTCATTAGAACTTTGCCAAATCACTTTCAAGGGGGAGCGACAACAAATCATCAGAACCCCCGACTGCGACTTTGCATTCTCATCTGCATTCACGTTTCTCGAGTCGTCGCGACTTTACCGCCGGTCCCCAAATTTCATTTGATTTCCTTTTTTTTTTTTTTTTGATTGGCTCCCAAGATGGAAAACCCCCACCCCACGCCACCCCTCGCATTTACATTTCAGATACGCGAACATCGATCGGGTTTGCTCAATCAAGCGGCGGCATTTAAATTAACGACGTCCCCCCCTCTCCCCCTCGGTCGTGTCACCCGAGTGCCAATTTAGGATCAGAGGGCCCGAGCCCCGAAATCGATATTAAAAACGGCATCACGGGCGATGAGGGTTATTTACGGCGGGGGGGTTGCAATCCCATACCCGACTCATCCCGCGATTTCATTTCGAGACTTAGCTCCTCGGCGGTCTTTTTTTAGAGGGGACGGCGTCGCCCCGTTTGGGGCCGTTTTAATAATTCACCGCTGACACGTTCCCAGGAAATGAGTCTTTTTTTAATATATTCCTAATGGTCCACTTAAAGGTTATGTCTATCAGATGGCTCGAGCACGGGGGACACGCTGGCATTTTAATCAGCGCACGAGCGCACGAGCGCGCGTTTCTAATGAATGCCGGCGTGACGCGGCGAAACCGGGACGCGCTTTCGTGTTCCCGTTCAAAAAGGAGCCGCGGAGCAGTAACAATAGTAGTCGTCGTCACCGATAATTACGAATGGTCGGCTGTGGCATAATTTCATTGAGTCGTAATTTGGGTTGGCTGCACGTAGGGATAAAAATGAGAATGGACTGGACCACGGATGTCAAACTCAAGGCCCGGGGGCCAGATCCGGCCCACCGCATGATTTTATGTGGACCGCAAAGGAGGTTTTTGTTCAAATCTGTACAAAAATTTCAAATTGTCACATCATCGTGACATATCGCAAGCATTTTTGTGTTCCCAAACAACAATAGCTGAAAAACCCATTACGCTCGATTTCTGATTCAAAACTCGTTTATAAATTTCATGTGTAAATATCATGAGGTGATTTGAGATTTTTATGGTTTCATAACGTCCATCTGAGGGAAACCGGGACTACAATGTGGGCCGCGACAAAAATAAGTTTGACACCCCTGTACTAGACTACCTATCCATCCATTTTCTTCACCGCTTATCCTCACGAGGGTCGCGGGGAGTGCTGGAGCCTATCCCAGCTGTCAACGGGCACGAGCCGTGCTACACCCTGAACTGGTCGCCAGCCAATCGCAAGGCACATGGAGACAAACAGCCGCACGCATAATCACACCTAGGGGCAATTTAGAGTGTTCAATTAATGTTGCATGTTTTTTTTTTTTTTTTAAAAACCCGGAGAAAACTCACGCAGGCACGGGGGGGGGGGGGGGGTGGAAGAACATGCAAACTCCAGGTCCGGGATTGAACCCGGGGACCTCAGAACTATGAGGCCAATGCTTAGCCAGCTGATCCACCGTGCCACCTGTACTACACTATGTACCTGAAATTTTTAATACCATATTTATTTTTAGTAAACCGCAATTTTTTATCCTTTGTGCATTTATATCCCGCATAACAGCAGCACACGCTGATGATATAAGAATACTCGACGTGTAAAGTACGATCAGTTACCACCATACTTTGCTGGTTTTCATTAGATTGTTCCACATTTATGGCTTATAATTGTTTTATTGATGTAATTAATTATGTGATCGACTACGGATGTACAAATCTGGGTTACCTCACCACAGTAGGATGGGAACCCCGCTATTAACCGAGGACCCCCTGAAATCTAGAACTGCAAAATGGTAATGCCATACCCCAAATTAGACAAAGAAAAAAAATTATAGGCACTATCACTCGAAGGGTGTTATGACTTTTACTTTGACACCATATGTTTTTGTAGTCTTTATGACAACACAAAGCAGACACAGCATCTGTAAAGATGTCATGTTTTCAAAATTATTCAATCCAATCACCCTTTTTCTGTCACTTCAACACTACGAAAAAAAAAAAAACAATGGCAGAAGGTCGAGGAAGTTTGACATTGCTCTTTACTCTCGGTTTTAATATATCCATAAGTGAGAACGGAAGGTTGTGATTCTACACGTGCCCCCCCCCCCGGGCGATTGCCCGGCAACCAGTACGGGCAATTATCGAGCGGCGACCTGAAAGTGGATCACGGTCGAGTGTGAAGCACTTGGGATGAGAATCGGCACCTCTAAACCTGAGGCTGTGCTACTCGGTCGTATAAAGGTGGAGTAACCCCTCTCTGGTTCAGGGTTGAGATCCCCGCCCGAGCGGAGGCGTTCAAGTATCTCGGGGTCTTGTTGTAGAACCAGGGGTGAGATCGACGTGGCCGATCGGGGCGCCATCGGGAGTGATGGGGACTCGGCAGCCGTCCGTCACGGTGAAAGAGGAGTTGAGCCGATTAGCCAAGCTCGACACATTTAGCAACCCTGATTTACAGATATTCCCCCCCCCCCATTATTGTTTTTTTTTTTCCTCTCATCCTTTGCACCCGTGCAATCCATTTTTCACGACAAACCGGGTCTCTTGGGAACTTACGAAGGGTAAATCCATAATCCCGAGAGTTCGAGCAATATCTGGCAAAGCAACGAGCTGGCATTTTGGCTAACACGAAGGAACAACGAGCTACCTTCCCGCAGGTAAAACCACATTGGCTGCATCTCCTGCCCGTGACATCACACCCGGACATTCGCCATTGAAAACACGCCTTGGCCCCTACTGTGGGAGACGAACACGCCCCCTTCTGACACAGAATCCCTTTTTAAAGAAGAGAACATCTCACAAACGAGTGAAGTGACCGGGTGAATATAGCCCTATCGTTTCGAGCCATATTTAGATGATATGCGGAGCACGGCCAAACCACCAGGTAAAACGAATAAAAACAAACGAGTCCACTTGAGGGCGCTCCTGCCCCGTACGTCACTTCCTGCTTCTTCTCGACAAACAGTTTTTTCATTAATAACACACTAAAAATCATGCGTTTCACGACAGTGGACCTTTAAGGGCAATCGCTATTTTTCATCGTGCTCTGCGTTAGTCGCCGTCGCGAGCTGTACCATACGCCACCACTGAGACCATTCCGACGTCCCTCGAAACAGAGAGTAAAAACCGCGCCGCAGTCCTTGATCCTCGGGAGTATTTTGACGAGCTCGTGCCGCAACGTGTTACTGCGACGGCCGGGGAACCATAAACTGAGACAAAAATAAATACATAATGTGCCCTCCTTTGACTGGCACTGTAATAAAGCAATTAAAAAGAGTCCAGAACGAGACCACATGCCGTCGTCTGAAAAACTGACGTGTGCTAATTGGACTTTTAGGTATTGCCCTTTCTTTCTTGCAGGTAATGATTATGTACAAGGGGGGGGGGGGGCAGCGAGGAAGGGGGGAGGGGGGCAGCATTACCGTCACCAGCAAAAATTCCCAACTTGTCGCTTGTCTCATTAGCGCTGTGACGCCGGTGAACTGTGTGACTTTTCCATCGGCAGGTGATCCCTTTATTCCCCCCCCCGACACACATACGCCCCCCCACCCCTCCCGAGGCGGTCGTGGGCAAAGTCAATAGGGCGCATGAATTTGTAGAACCCCTTGGCGCCCTCGGGACTGTGATAATGTCAGGCGTTTGATGCCGGAGGGGGTTACGGCGCGATGAATCAAGGAGACGCCGGTGCTTGATGAAAAATACATAAGGCCCCGGCAACACATGATCTCCGGCGGAAAGGTCGTTAAATAAATAGAAAGTCAGTAAATATGAAAAAAAAAAAAAAAGACCTCATCGCAGCAGGCGGCGTTTGTTCTTTGTTCATATACGGGGTTAAAAACGTTTTACGTCGCGCGCTGCAGAGTGATTAAACGATGTTTTATTCATAATGAGAGAATTGCTTTTCATATAGCGAGCCGTTATAAGGCGGGGGTACGCGACGGAGATTTCCCGCCATCTGCCTCCCCCAGACGGACGGGTGGGGTGGGGGGGGGGGGGGATGTGGCGGAGCAAAGCGCAACCGCGTCTGAATCCTTGATGTGGCGCATGTTAATGAGGGAGGGTTCGACGGGACGGCGGCGGACTGGACCCCCCGGGTTCGGCGCTTCATTGAAAAAAAAAAAAAAAAATGTATTTCAGTGTTTACACTTTTTGTGACACTTTTCTTTGGCGTTGTGGTGTGCGATTTTTTTTTGGGCTCAAGAAAGGTCAGCTAACAATGTACTGGACTACACTTCGGCATTACATTTACAACAATCCATCCATTTTCTTAGCCGCCTATCCTCACAAGGGTCACGGGAGTGCTGGAGCCAATACCAGGTGTCAACAGGCAGGAGCCAGGTTACACCCCGAATTGGTTGCCAGTCAATCACAGGGCACATAAAAAACAAACAAGAATTCACAATCACATTCACACCTACGGGCAATTTAACAAAAGTCTTCAATTAAGCTACCATGCATGTCGTCGGGATGTGGAAGGAAACCGGAGCGCCCAGAGAAACCGTGTCCGGGACTTGAATCCCGGTCCTCAAAAGTCTGAGGCAGACACTCCAACAATGGTCCGCCGCCCAATTTTTTTTTCTCTCAACAAGATACAAATGTTTTGAAAAAGATTTTCTAAAATACAATTCTTAAGAAACGTTCTCAAAAGTACGATGATTTTTCATAGGGGAGAGTACAATTATTTTTCTAAAACTTTCATATGCATAGGGGGAACGGTGGCCTCACAGTTCTGAGGTCCTGGGTTCAAGCCCTGCCCCGCCTGTGTGGAGTTTGCATGTTCTCCCCGTGCCTGCGTGGGTTTCCTCCGGGCACTCCGGTTTCCTCCCACATCCCAAAAACATTGTGAGTGCGGCTGTCTGTCTCCATGTGCCGTGTGATTGGCTGGCGACCAGTTCAGGGTGTACCCCGCCTCCTGCCCGTTGACAGCTGGGATAGGCTCCACCACTCCCCGCGACCCTTGTGAGGATCAGCGGCTAACAAAATGGATGGATGGATATATAAATATATATATACATAGAGTAAGATTTGGATTTTTTTCCCCTTGAAAAGTAAAAATGATTCCCTCAATGTCAAAACATCTTTCTTAAAAAACAGTCTAAGTTACTTCAATTAAAAAATAGTTATTCTTAAATTCTAATATCTTTATTATGGCTATAATTTCACAGTACCAAAAGGTGATTATTTCCTCATAAGAGTATCACTTTTTCTTAACTAGTTTTCCCATGAAAAAAACTATTTTAAGATTCCCACATTTGTGCTATTTTCTTTGCGGTGCAGTTATTATGAAAGCTCTCTGCCGAGCGCCCCCACCGAGACCTCCGACGGCTTTGGGAACCCTCTCGGCTGAAGCCGAGGCCTTCCCTCCTCGACACAATTACTGCTCGAGACAACCTTTAAAATGAAGACGGATCGGTCGGGCCGTCTCGCCGCGTCGTCGCAAAATGGTCTCTTGAATTTATCTGATGGTTGTCCTCCCCCCCCCCCCCCCACCATAAAAAGAATTGCCCTCCTCCACCTCCCCCTGCTGTTGTTTGCCGTCAACATCGCTCTCCGCTGTAAACGGGTTACGCCGGTGCCAACAAGCCGAATACGGGAGATGGCAACTTGTCTTGCATGTTGACATTTTTGTGTGTCACCATCTAATTTTGCAAGTCACGCAGACCCAGTCGGCCGACGCCGTCGCTCATTCCGAGTCATTGCGGCGGAATGGGAGGATACAAAGGATACAAAACGGAAAGTGGATCTGAGCCACGGGGGGTGACCTGAGCTGAAAGCTTTTTGCATTATGCCGACGATGAAAACTGCATCACTCGTTCACTGCCAAAGACGTGTATATTCGCCGACTGGAAAATTACTATTTACCACCACCGACGAATATATTTGTCAAGTTTATTTTTCAGCGTCTGGCCGTGCAAGAGGGTCTCACCTTGCTTGTCTGTGGATTCAAGTTTCTACCTAGCGGTCAGAGGACCGCAGATGGGAGAGTCTCATTGTTTTGAGAATGCGGTGAATTTTGACTCGTCACGCTGGTTATGATGGAGACAAAATGGCAACATGTTAGGAGTCTGACAAATTTAGGCACCTGGTACTCAAATGGTGCAAACGGTATGAATCACGGTAGTTAGTAATGGAAAGTCTTTGAGAAAGTCTCAAAAAGCCTGCTTCCCCCTCCTGAGATGCCGGAAGGGATGTGGACCAGAATTTCAAAGCGGTCCAGAAGTCATTCTTCAAGGCCTCAATAAATGACCACCAAAACTGCACTCCGGTTCCCCTGGCGGTAGCTATCCTTTACATCAGGTGGCCCACATGCTAAAAAGGCTCGCTAGGGCCCTTTCAGGTTTTGGCGAGGATTCCCTCATTGATGGTGTCCAAGTTCAGGGATTGCCGCCAAGAAAGGAACTAACCAACACTACGGCCACAGCGCAATGCCCGCAACCTTCCTGGGACGTGGTCAAAATCCCACAGGAGGTGGGAGTTCAAGCTCATTCTGACAGGGGACTCTGCCGGACGTTCCCGGCCGACCCTCAAGATAGACGTTTGGGTTTCCACGTTGTAGCGGAAATTCCACCACCATCACAGCCAACTCACCAGCAATTGGTGATCGGTTGACAGCTGCACCTGAGTGCCCAAGACTTGCGGACGCAACGTCCTTGTGGTCACGATACGACCACAAAATCGATCATCGGGCTGTGGGCTTGGGTGTCCTGTTGCCTGTTGTTTTTCAAAACATGGTGCACTTTATGGACAAATCAGGACTCGGGTTCCAATCGTGGGGGCATGCCTCCCAATCACGCCGTTCCAGGTCCATGTGAGCATTGCGGTCCCTTAGCAGAACGAGGACTCGCATGGGGACAAACTACAGTCAGGACTTGCCCCCAATCGAAAATGGAAGGAAGCCCAACCTATTATCTACTCTTATCCCTAAAAAATTGTGCTGGTTTCCAAATCCTCCAACCTTTCTGATGTTCCACCTATTGGACAGCATCATCTGTTTCCAGCATGAGCGCAAAAGGTTATTTCCCGGTCCAGTTTTCCGCACTGCCCCGAATCCCCCCGTCATATTGAGAAATGGGGAAATCCGCCTCGCTATGGCACCACTGGCGCTTTAACACATTAGCCGTTAAGACGTCGATCTCGCGGTCGCTTCACGCCACCTGACAGCAAATTACGCGGCCGCCTCGCAGCTCCCGGAGAAAGGCCCGGAAAACGGCTGAATTACGCCGGGGAAAAAAAATGAAAAAAATCTCCTCGAAAAAGGACGGCCGGCAGCCAGATCACGGGTGACGGGTGAAGGGTACTTAGCAGTAATGAGACACAATGGCCGTGTTGAAAAGCCGTCATGCGTTTTCCCGGCGGTCTCCGGAGACTCTTGCGCCGCTAGCTTAGGTGCGCGTCGTGTGGCTGGCGGCTCACCCGCGGGGAAAAATCTCTGTTGATTAGCCGCAGCGCTCCCGCAGATGAGACACTTCGAGGTGAGGTGCCAGCCCACACTTGTTGGGCCGGCGGATAACTTTTCTTTCCGCTACTACCGCTGGCAAAAAAAAAAAAAAAAAAATCCCGTCATCGCGTGCCGTCTTCACCGAGCGGTATCGTCAGTTCGGTCCAGATTCTGCCAAGATTGACTCGCCTCCAAATGGACAAAATTAACTTCTAACTATTAAATCGTGATTTAAAAAAAAGATGCTGAGATTATGATTCTAACTTGTCGTAAAAATGAATACAAAAGTGTAGCCTGAGGGATTGTTTCCCAATATTTACTATGCTAAGGGGCCCGTTTTACATTTTAACAAATAAACGAATAAATGTCAGAGATCACAATCAAAAAAAAAAACATCACAAAAGGTATGAATACTGAAATAATAATATCGTCTGACACAAAATGACTGTGTGTAACATCTGGGCCTGTTTGACAGAACACAAATGTACTCGCAGTACTTCCCAATATGAATATTCCTTCTGCCTTCTAATGGAAAGATTATTGAAAAGTGCAATCGGATAATCTTCCGCAGGACTTCGGGAATCGCAACTCTCGAAAACGAACTCGAGACAGGAGCGAGAAGAACCGAGGTGGCATTCATCTCGGGAGAGGTTTTCCGTCTGGGGACTTCGCGTACGCATGAGTGAGGAGGAATTCCAACCAACGCCACGGCAAACGCGCCAGGCGGTGAAGTCATTAGCGGTCGCTTTCATAACTTTAGTTATTTGACAATAATTAAAAACACAAAGTAAACTCGCTTTTAACGTCTCCAAAGTGGCCCCATTGCCTCCAGCCAGAGAACACAAGACGCTAATGAGCTTGACGGCAGTGTACAAACATACATTTCCCTTACCGTGATTTCCGGCCTACAAGCCGCGACTTTTCCCCACACGCTTTCAATCCTGCGGTTTATGCGGTGACGCGGCTAATTTGTGCGGGTTTTTTTTTCCTAACGGCCGCAAGGGGGCCTTCGAGCAGAAAAGCTATACCGAACATCTGAGCCGAGGAAGTGACTTTTACCGGCGCGTTACTGCCGTGTCTCACTGATTTTTATCAGCATGTTTTTTTTTTAACCGACCTTGTTAGTGCTAATGCTAGCATTAGCGATACCGCGGCGCTACCGTTAGCATTAGCGTAGTGGCACTAGCGTGAAACTTTCCGTGTACCGTCTTTCTTTGTAAATATCTCGTGTTTCGACGTCGGCTTCAATGTGGGCACTTGCGGTTTTTACACACCTGCGGCGTATGTACTGTATGTACCAAATGGTATTTCCTTTCCAAATGTACTGGGTGAGGCTTATAACCAGGTGCGCTCTGTACGCCGGGAATTACGGTATTTACGTACCGTATGTACACTAGAAGTATTTGCGGAATGAATGTTTTTCCCCTCAAGATTTGACCCACAACAACTCATTATGACAACATAAAAAAAACCAAAACATTACTTTGGCTTTTTTGCAAATCTAATAATAATAAGAAAAAAAGTTTTGAAATCCCATATACTTAAGTATTTACAGCCTTTGCTCAGTACTATTACAGCCTCAGGTTTTTGGGGAATATGACGCCTCACATTTTGCATGCCTCGTTTTGGCCATCCCATCATTCATGTTGGATAGGGACGATTATCAGATTAATAATTTGATAATAACAAAAATATATGACTGTTGTCTGTCTCCACGTGCCATGCGATTGGCTGGCAACCAGTGCAGGGCGTACCTCACCTCCTGCCCGATGACAGCAATCCCACGACCCTTGTGAGGATAAGCGGCTAAGAAAATGGATGTATGGATTATAATATTCAGCAGATAGTGTCCTTTACTGAGCAGCCGCAATTGAATACTATGATAAGGCTACGAAATATTACAATGGTTTGCCAATCATAAAGGCCTTTTGAGGGAAACCGCACCACTAATGTGACCCCCAAAAAAGTGTTCGATACCCTTGGAATGAAGCAATATAATCCTCACATCCAGTCGGCAACAGTGACTCGTGATACCATTTGAATCGCTACACCCGGTTTCAAAAATTGTGTTTTTCTGTGTAACGCTGCCAACCGGGGCGACGGCGATAGAGTCGGCAAAACAAACGGCCCCGCGCGAACGCGCCAGAACGGAGCACACGGGAGGCTGAACGGTGTTTGAAGCTGGCGGGTTGACAAGACGCGAGGTGTGCACCCCCCCCCCCCCCCAATTGCCGCATCGCCCACACACCCCACAACAAGACAAATCAATGGCTGCTACTTTATGCCGCCCCACGCGCCGCTTGTCAAAGAGCGGCATGTGTGAAGCGGGCCGAGCCTGGGAAACAGCAGTTAGGCCGTATCGACGCATCTGACACAAAAAGGTCACAGGGAGTGCGCTTCATACCGATTCGGTCCATCCGAGGGACTTTTTGTTTTACAAGGGAGCGCCGTCCTCCTACACGCCGAGAGCTCACGCAACAAACGCCAGAGAAGCGGCTACAAAGTGGACACAAAAGACCTCCTCATGTTTTATGTATAAGGCCGGCTTGTCTTTCATTTTCTTACTTTGTTCGCGATTGACTTTGCTCTTCGAGGGCTCGAGCAAATGCTAAATTCCAAACTTTCTGGGGGGGGTGCTTAAGAAGTCAAACAAACGTCGGAGCTAAACGAGTTATCGCGTAAGCAAGTTGCGTGAGAATTCCGCTTAATAAGCATCTAAAAGGATAAAGCTGAGGATTTTTTAGCTTTTTATTGTGTGATGCTAATGCGGGAAAAAAAACGCGTTATGATAATACAACAGGAAGGAAAAATTCAAGTTTGTGAGTTAAAACATGTTTGTATCATAATTTACCAGAATATCCATACATCCATTTTCTTTGCCTATTATCCTCACGAGGGTCGCAGGGATTGCTGGAGCCTATCCCAGCTGTCAACGGGCAGGAGGCGGGGTACACCCTGAACTGGTCGCCAGCTAATTGCAGGGCACATGGAGACAAACGACCAATCGCAGTCAGAATCACACCTAGGGGCAATTTGTGGGAGGAAACCGGAGTGCCCGGAGAAAACCCACGCAGGCACGGGGAGAACATGCAAACGCCACACAGGCGGGGCCGGGATCGAACCTGGGTCCTCAGAACTGTGAGGTCAACGCTTTACCAGCTGAGCCCACCGTGTTGCTTTTAGCAGAATAATGTTTGGTAAATGTTGTCATTGTTGCTTTTAGTTTTTGGAGTGAAAATCTTTCAATTTTACTGGACAAACATTTTAGGGATATATATATATATATATATATATATATCCCTAAAAATTTGTGTATGATGCAATAATAAATATATATATATGATTTTTTTGCAAAAAGAATGTATTTCTATTTATTTATTTATTTTGGGGGGGGGGATGTAGTTTTTCCAGAATTGTATTTTTGGGTGAGGATTGTTTTTCACAATTTTGTGGCAAAAATTTTTTTTTTCTTTCAAATATATGTTTTTTTTTTCATAAAAAAATTCTAATTAAACAAAAGAAAATGTTTCTGTGTTTTTTTTCTGTTTTGGTTTTTCAGGGCGTATTTTTTTTCCTCAATTTTACAGGAATAGGATTTTGGAGGGGAACATTTTTTTTTTTTTTAATTTCTCTCAAAAAATTAATAAAAAACATCCTTTTGGAGAATAATGTAACTTACGTGTTTCCAACAGGTGACTCATTTAACGTTTTAAATTTTATTTCACACCCGTTTGGACACAGACCTGACCGGAATGGTTCCAAGCAGCAACATTTTCATCATCTCTCAGTCGCTTCCACATTTTTTCCTTTTCTTATGAAGCAAGCATTTGTCATTTGTCACGTTCGACTTCTCATTAGTTATCCGAGGATCCCGTTCCAAATCTGCACATCTCTTTTCTAATTAATCACAAGTAGGTGTCGTCGCGGTGCGCCGCCGTGACTTGGACGAGAAGGCTTAATTACACCTGGCGGAGGCGCGGAAGCTCCGCCGCTGGATTTGGCATCGGTGTCCAAACGAGGTTCTGGCTGACCTTGCGCGAGTCACCGCGCTGCTCCGCCGCGGCCAGGAAAGCAACAGGGGCGACGGGCGCCATTTCGCCAATTACGATGGCTTTATTTATTGCTGAGTTCACGTAGGACAAAATTTTCCCTCATTAAAAAGATTCAGAGAAACTGAAAGTAAATCATTATTATTATTTTTAGCATTTCTGTTCTGATTGTGTTGTTGAATTGTGACTTTTTGTCAACGTTCACAAACACACTCTTTCGGAAAATTGGCGTATACAGAAATTCATGTACGGAATACATATTTTTACACAACCCCCTCTCCCCAACACACACCTTTTATTACCTTTACATAAAACTACTTTTTTACATTTTTACATACACATTTTTCTAAAATTGTGGTAGTTTATGGACATGAAGCTTTGGAAAATTTTCGCACATAAAATCAGTTTACAGGTGAGAGGGGTCATAAATAATGTTTTTTAAAAATTCATAAAGAAACTGAGTTTAGGGAGGAAAATTCACATACGTTTTGAAAAATGTTCTAGCAAAAAAACTATTAATGAAAACTCCGTGATTGACTTGTTTTTCTACTTTCACATGTGAATTACTGCATTTTTAATGTTTTTATTTTACATACATTGACACAATTTACTTAATTTTTCATAGAAATTAAAGTTAGTGCTTTTTTTTTAAACTTTTTTTTGTAAACGTTTGCATACAGATGCATTTTTCCAAAATACAAACCAGTATATATTATTATATTAGTTAGATCATAAATTTGGAACATTCCATTATAAAGTAGTAATACAGTGTGATCAGGATTGGTTTTAATGTACTGTCATCAGATTTTTGCTATATTTATGTACTGCCACCTTAAACTAGCCATGAGAGGAAAGAGTAATATTAAGCATATGTCCTGGATGTTCTTAGCATTTAGCACAGACCCGTGTTAGCAAAGAGGCTAATGGGAATTCGCTCCATAATCTCAGGATTAGCGTCCATCCGAGGCAGATTGAGAGGATGAGTCAATTTTTTTTTTTTTTTAATAAATGTTTGCCATCAGCAGCGCTGCCTGATAGCTTTCGACTTGTTTAAAACGAAGACGACGGATTAAACAAGTTGGTTCGACAGAGCTCCGCGTGGCTCGTCGTGAACACGGACTTCAAGGGCGGTCACGTGCGCTTTCATTTCGAGACGGCTCAGATCACAGGCCCGAACGCTCGGCTGCGATCGACTGACGGGGGTTCCTCCGCAGGTGGAAAACGTGCGCTTCACATCACAGCGTGGACGCCGAGATCGGCGGGGAGTCCGAGCCCCCCCCGGCTGGGCGAGCCCTCCCAGAACACGCCACACCGCCGCGTTGGCGTTAACGAAGGCGGCCGTTAGCGCTCACGCAGCACTTTTCATGTTTTGGAATTAAGACAGCGGGGAGGGAGAAGGCGACCGTTCAAACGAGCGACAGGACTGGGGGAACATCCAAAACCATCAGATGGTTGCAAAACTCAAATGTCACTTTTGGAATTTAGCATAATTTAACATTATTTGTATGAAGAAACCTTCACCCTACACATGGTGAAGCCAACCTCGCCCCATTAGGCTCACAAATACCCGGCATATTTCACTAAATCATCATCCTGTACACTTGTGGATGAGCAGAACACGCACACGGGCAATTGAGCACGGTGGGTGCAGTACGCCCGGTAGATGAGAAGGTAAAATGGGGGGGGGCGCAATCACGCCCATCTCGCTAACAGACATTTTTCTCAATCTGGCTCGTCACCTGCTGCGATATAAACAAGATGGATCTGCGCTTGAGGACGCAGGAGAGCGCCTTGTCGTTTGTCACAAAGCGGCGGAGGGAAGGAAGGAAGGAAGGAAGGAAGGAGCGGCCTCGCCCCAAACACACAAATACTACTGTCTATAAAAAGACAATCAGACCGGGTGTAATCTGATGTACGTCTAGATGTCATTCTGGTTTTACAGCTTTTCAAGAGATTCCGATCCAATATTCGAAAACATCCCATACGACGCAGGACTCCGTCGTGAGTCGGGCTGCACCACGGTCAAAAGAGGCGTGGCCACTGCCCTGGCCGGTGATACCCGTCACCGCTCTCAGCTATTTAACATGGGGACTGTAATTAGATGATGTATTTAAGTTGGCGTTCCTGTTCCTGATCTCCCGTGCACCGATCCCTGCTTTCCCGCTGACCTCCTGCCTTCTACGCCCAACGTCTTTGGCTACCGCTGCTACAGTTCACTGTCTGCCTAATCCCTGACCACGGAACGAATAAAACACTTTTCCCGAACTGCCTCTGCGCCTTTGGAGTCCTGGATTTGGGTCCCCCCCCCCCGCACCGATGCCTCGTGACAGACTCGCGAAAAGGTCGACGTGGCTGACTGGCAGAGGTTGCTTGGGATTGCTGACAGACTGTGGCACAGACCAACTTTCATCCATCCAGCTTTCCATATTTTGTACCGATTATCCTCCTCTAAAAACTGAAATTTGAATATTTTTTTCCCTCAAAATTGTACAGATTTTACCCGGAAAATCTGGTCTCTCCATTTTGTCGCATTTTTCTTGTCCGCATTGCATCCGGCGCGCACAATAAATGGAAGAAAAGCACTCACGCTTTGCATAATTAGATGTCCAGAAAGAGATAGGTGCTCCTCCTCGCAAGTTATGCCGTCAGTGTCGCTAAAAAAAATGGCTTCCATTATAAAGTTATAGATATCGTTCCATGCATCAGTGCCAGCGCCAAACGAGTTATAACATAACACGCGATGGGAAAGTGAATTTCTAATCGTAAACTAACAAAATATTCATCATATTAATAGAATGGCTGCCCCGCGGTTGATTGTGATGTCTTAACGGGCGTGCTAGCGCGACGGTAACGCGCGCGGGTTACGAAGAAAGCCTGACGAAACGCCAAAGTCCGAAGATCCAAGTTCTGACCGGAAAAGACAACTAGACAAATAGAACGCATTTCATTATCTGAACTCAAGAAGCCGCAAAAACTGTCAGAACAACTTCTTGTGTTTGAATAAAACAACTTCTTAATAAATGCTGCCCCCTCACCATTACACCAATTTACCGGAACTGCGCCATGAAAGGAGCTGTTTCCCAATACTGAGTCATAAGTGGATAATAACACAGCCGATAAATAAGAATCAGATATTTGTCTAACTCGACTGCAAGTTGGATAGTTTCCGCTGAACTGATCGCATTTGGCTGCTTTTGTGAAATGAACCGCGATCTTCGTGACTCTGCCCCTTCTCTTCTCATTATTTCGTAAAAATTGGATTTTATAATGCAGTGAAACATTGCGGTCCCTCGCATATGGTTCAGTTCACAAATAAATAATGGTGGAAATCATTAAATCACACAACCAGAAAAAGTTAAGCACATTTTCTTTTAACAACACGCGAATTGTTGAAGCTTTGTAGGTTGAATTCTTTCACATTATTATTTGATGTACAACTTCAGCTGCTCAACAGTCTGGGGTCTCTGTTGTCGTATTTCACGCCTCATAATGCACTACAGATTTTCAAAGGAAGAGAGGTCTGGACTGCTGGACTAGGCCAGTCTGTACTTTTTTTTTTTTTACTCCAAACATGGTTTGGATTTGTGTTTCTATGACTTGCCCAGTCTTTTGTTACCCGTCCCAGCTTTTTTTGGAACACGTTCCAGACATCAAATTCAAAACGAGACAACATTTGCAACAAAATCAATAACGTTAATCTGTTTGAACATTAATAATCTTGTCTTTGTGTGTTCTCTTGAATCTAGGTTGAAAAGGATTTGCAAAGCATTGCATTCTGTTTCTGATTTATGTTTTACACTGAAGGCTAAATTTGCTAGAAATGTGTCAACGGTTGTTTGTCAATAAGCAAAGTATCCAGTCTCTTGTCCGGTACCAGCTGGGATATACCAAAATTCCCGGCCTACACAGGGCACCTGGTTATAAGCCTCACCCAGTAAATTTGTAAAGGAAATACCATTTGGTACATACATACGCCGCAGCTGTGTAAAAACCGCAAGTGCCCACATTGAAACACGAGATATTTACAAAGCAGTACGCAGAGAGTTTAACGCTAGCGCCGCCATGCTAACACTAACGCTAGCGCTAATAGGGCCGGTTAAAACAACACACCGGTAAAAATTACCGAGACACGGCAGTAACACGCTAGCGTAGTGCTAACAGGGCAGGACCGGTAAAAGTCATTTCCTCGGCACATATATTCCACCAGTCTCACTCTTACCTTTTCTGCTCGAGTGCCCCCTCGCGGCCGTTAGAAAAAAATGCAAAAATTAACCGCATCGCCGCTTAAACCACAGGGTTGAAAACGTGTGAAAGAAGTCGCATCTTATAGGCCGGAAATTCCGGTACTCCAGCTCACTCACGACCTTAACGAGGAGAAATATTATAGAAAATGGATAGGAAACCATATCCGTCAATCAAGACCCACTCAAATTCAGTAGCCGTCCGGCCTCCTCGATGAAAACGCAATTCGGTGGGGCGCTTGACATTCAAAAGTTTGGGGAAAAACATTGCAGGTTCAAACAGTTCAAGAAATGTTGCCCAAACTAAATTAATGCTCGCAACATCCGCTGTCATTAAATTCTAAAGGTCATCATAACATAAAAATGTGTTATTCTTCATTAAAAGACTTAGTAGTGTTAATTAGCTTGTAATAAGTCAGCACTCAAGTGTAGTGGATTTTTTTCTTTTTTTTTTTGTGGCATTTGGGACGTCCTCAAATGACTTTGTGGCTTTTCTGTAGTTGACACATCCCTCAGTCTTCCATGAATTTTAGATTCACCATCACGACCACCCCCCACCCTCCCCAAAAAATAAAGAAAGTGTCAAAATAATCACATATCTTAAAGAAATACCTCAATCTTCCTGATGGAGATTTTTTTTTTTTTTTTTTTTTTTTTTAAAGGAGCCCACAAATAACGGCAGTGACATGATGAAAGGTTATTTTTCCTCGGTTGTGCAAAGGCAACAGTTAGTCCACCTAAAAAAAAAAAAAAAAAAAAGCATTTTGTCATTTAGTCTCAAAAGAGATAATGGGCCATTTTTCCTTAGTGACAGTTTTATAAATTGACAAATACGCTTTTGCGAGGACAGCGTTTAAAGTTGTATGAAGACGCTGATTGACGATAACTGGAGGAGCTTTTAGTGGTCGGGATTTACGATCTGAATTTTTTGCTTGGCAGCTCTTCAGTGGGGGGGTGGGGGGTGGGGGGGGGCTAATAACCTTTTAGGAAAGCCAGCTAAGTAAGTAATCTGTTGTCTGATCGCTCCATGAAAACTCTGAGCGTTGGTTTTCTCGTTTCCCTCGGGGTGTAACGAACCAACGGTGCACGGACGGACCCAAATGCAGGACTCCAAGACGAGGACATGATGTTCAGTGGGTTTTATTGTCAACGAAAGTTGTGCACGACAACACAGTCCAAGAAGGCGGGATCCAAAACACAAGAAGCAATGTCCGATAACTACAAGTCAACTAAAGAGCGTAACCAGAAGCGTGACTGGGCTATAATGGCGGAGTAACCCTGGAATCCTCCAACTTAAATACATTATTCTAATCACGGTGCCTCGTGTGACACAGCTGTGACTGGCGACAGGTGTCAGGGATGAAATTGCTCGGAGCGGTGACCAGGCCACGCCCCTCTTGGGCGTGGTCCAGCCTTGCTCATGACACGGGGGCTGTGGTGAGCCGGGTGGAATGAACAAGAAAGTGCGCATTTGGGAGCAATGAGCAAACAATTGGTACTGATAATCAGCTCCGATAGTCTAAAGCGCTGTGTGCACACCAGGAAGGCGCTGGATCCTTCCCTTGTTACATCGTTTGTAGCCTTTTACATCCAGTTGGGCTCAATTATGGCTTTGTACGATTCCCCCGTGGGATGTGCTCTGTTTTTGTCCCTGTGCTCATGAGCTTTGCCATCTTCCAGGCGACGCTTCGAGCTCCATCGACGCATCACCACAAGGCACCTGTTTTTCTAGTCTTTGCTTTTTGGTGTGGTGCCATTCTCCCCCCCACCCACCTTGTGCCACAGTTTTCAGCCAGTCTGGTTTGTAACCATGCTGACTATCATCTCTATCTTCCCTCTGTGGAATGCCCACACTCATGGCTGACAATGAGCCGCTCTGAAGCGGCAACTTTCACGGTTTCAGCAGTTGGGTGTAGATCCAAACATGGCGGATGTATTTAGGAAGGAATCTCTGAACTCAGTTTGCAGATTAGGGCGAGTTAGCGTTGGAGTTATGATGGTTTTGTTTTAGGGTTTGAGTGTGGGTTGAGTTAGGGTTCTGGAAAGCCTTCAGGTTAGAGTTACGATGACTTAGACTTAGGATTGGGTCACGTTTGTGGTCAGGGTGCGGTTTGGTGGATGAATCTACGAAATAGAGTGGGATTGGTTTTTGTTTAGGAACAAGGGCTAGCCGAGATTAGTCAAGAATGAGTTACTATCCAAGACTAGCTGCTCATCCATTTTAGTTCCTCGCGGCTTGGGCGTCGTGCGGCACACGGCTGCCTCTCTCAGGTCGGTCCTTGTACTGTGTCAGATCATCACCGAATGCATTAAACTTCTCGTTTTGGGACAAGACTATCTCCGTAGTTTGTACGGTTACATGTGCGGTTTGCCGCGCGGGTCCAGCGCAAACCGTAAGAACTGCGAGACCACATGAACAGTTTTATCACCATGTGACTCTCAAACTCTCAAAAGAAAGAATGTTTAAGAATCGGAGAGCATGTTTTATTTTTTCCGCCTTTTCTAACGCCGACTTATGAGTCATCCCCAGCACAAAACCGTTACAAAACAATTAGATCGGAAGGTGGTCCCGCCGCGGTGGGAAGCGCAGGGATAGGTGTGACGAGAGGAGGGGGGGGGGAGGGGGGGGTCCTAAGATGGGAGGGAGGATTGCGGAATGATGACTCACTGATCAAGACAAGCTATCTTTGCGGGGAGATGAAAGAGGAGAGAGAGAGAGGAAAAAAAATGTGATTATATTTATTAGCTCAGCCCAGACGTCTCTGCTGTAAGATGAAATTAATAGCATTACCCTGGTTGCCTCTTTGCTGCCGTTCATTTTTCTTCCTTAACGTGAGAGATCAACGGCTGCTGGACAGGAACTGACTCGCGCGTTCCCGTCAAAATCAGGATCATTTGCATCCCCCCCCCCCCCACAGCCTTTTAAAAATCATTGCCGGATAATGAATCTCATTCGTTATCTGTCCATTCGCCCCTCCGAAGCTTGCTAACGAGCAGATGATCGCGTCGATTTTTATTATTAAACAAACGCGAGTAAAAGCGTCGAGGCGGGGCTTAGTCGCTTAAGCGCCTGAGGCTTCAGAACAGATTACCGCGTGAACTTTTTACTGGAAGTTTTAATGTAATCTTACCCGTTATGAGTGAAATGAAAACAAAGTGGTGAGCAGAATATTTTTCTCGGCAGCCCATTTCTGAAAATGCGAGCCTACTATTATATTAATATACACAATAATCGCCCGTACACTTAGTTCCTGAACCCATGATGTGATCGGCTAGGCTGGATTAAGATCCAGAGACACATTCAAGGACTGATCTGAAACGCCATCAACACCATCTCCCACATTTGTGACGCCTCTGCTATCATGTCAAATCCAAAAGGTAAGCAGAGCTGCATTACGTTTTGCTAAATGCGCAGATCGGAGTTAACGCTTGATAAGCGGCACCTTGTTTGACTGCTCGGTGAATTTGTCCACGAGGTGGAAGTTATTTCTCTTTGGAGATGTTTCCAATATGACACACGACACAGGATATGAAGTGCTGCCT